>NC_089876.1:51839166-52140000 GCF_040182565.1 Anser cygnoides
TACTGCAGAGATCCAGATTACATATTTTCAACTATGTAGTTAGGGGTACTTGTGAAGCAATACATCTAATACCACTAAAAAAATTCAGTCTGGCTCCATGAGAAATCTACACTACAGCAGAGAAAGGCTGTCCTTAGAAGTCAATAGTATCACAGGGTTTACTATAGGCCACCCTCCTAAAACAATGCTAAGACCCTCCAGAGGTTAGCTACAAGTTGGGCTCAAAGGTTAGTTATTTCTTTGACCGTATTCCTCTACAAATAAAACCACAACAGAATAGATGAGAAGTTTCCAACATACTTTACTTGTGGGAATGTTAGTCTTTTATTAAAGTGATATTAGAAATATGCGAGGAAGTCATTAGATACATATATTTAGTAAACCTTTGAACATTCAACTCTGCCCTACCAGTTAGGAACTTAAGATATTACGCTGACATTTAGAGCTATCTATATCATACTTCATTCCAGGCACATTTACCTCACTTGAAGGATTTATGTATGTCAAGTCTGTTATAGGATAATCCTAGAAATTCCATGTAGATTTGATCCCTCACCTCTGGATCCTACATCCATGTAGGCATACACTGCTAACCGAGGATGTTTTAAGAACAGCAGTTATATTTCAAGGGCCATTGCAATTCTGGAGACTTCTTGCTTGATGGAGCTATTTTGTGTTTCAGAAAATTCACAATCAGGTATTCCATGCAACTTTCATTTGTGAGGCATTAAATATAGTAATAGTTAAACAAAAAGTAGTCAGGTACATTATAACATTCAGTAGTCACGTACATTATAACATTCCACAGGTAACTGTTTACACATCACTAGCAGTTAAGAAATGATTCCACAGAAGAGGAAAAACTTTCTGAGTAATATACTAACACAAAAAAGGGGTTGATCATCATGAGTTCACAGTGGAGTCACATTAATCTCCCCAGGGTTGCTCCTTGAGTTAGAGCTACATTAGTGATAAAATCTGAACAGTTAGTGGTATCTAAGTGTTTGCCTTAGAGAGACGCTCCAACACAGCAGGGGACTGTCCTTAGAGTATCCTACAAAGGAGGCTTCATGTTTCCTGTCACAGAGGGCTCTGAGACAGAAAAGTGTATCAGTCACAACAGTCTTCCAAAAACTGACCAAATACTTTTGTGTACATCAGGAGAGCTTTAGTTTGATGCCTAAAAGGTTAAAGGCAAAACCCTCAGAAACAACCATTACATCCAAGAGATATACAGGCAGTCTGTTAGCTTACCTCAACATGTTTTGGGATGGAAGAAAAGTTATACCACCCACTAGAAAAGGCAATCTAGATTGATTAGAGAAGTTTTCCCCATCTTGAGGCAAGTTACATAAATTTGTTTATATAACTTAAACTCTAGTTATATAAAATAACCCTTGCTTTGTACAGCAATCAAGCTTTAGAGAATGAAGCGTAGACTACTCTCCTGGGGCTGCTAAGGAAGGAAGGAAGGTAGCTGTTGCCAGAAGGGACAGTTTGCTCCCTACTTGAGGTGCAGCTCCATCCCTCCTTTGCCTTGGTTCCACCACTCACTGGACCCTTCAAGCCTCCTTCAGCTCAATCTGGAAAAACATCACACCCTGTATCTTCCTAGTATAAACTGGTAATGGATTTTACAAGCACTGGTAGTACAAGCTAGGGGAGATAACCTGCCTGGTGACAGGTCATTTGAGAGCTCTTAGAAACTCCTTAGAAACTCCAGTCTCAGACTTATTTACAAGGAATTTGACCTTGACTTATTCTATTTTAATAAGGTAAGAGATGCATATTATACCTCTGAACTATAAGAGACCTCAGTAAGAAATACTGTTTCACTGGAGTTCCTGAAGTTCCACTGAAGTTCTGTAGCTTATCTCTACTTGGAGTTTCCCAGCAAAGTAAGTATGCTTATGCTAAGACAGGATGATTTCCAGCATTCTTGGAATAGCTCTCTAGGATGGCCGTGCTCATGTCTCCTCATTGCTCTCTTCATTCTTCTTTTGCCCATCTAAATGGGCAAAGCCTGACAAGACTACATGCCTTCAGGCCTCCGCACCCTTATGGAAGAGATATGTAGTTTAGAGCTGCAACCTTATTTCTTGCTGAGTTTTGACTTCAATAGTGTGCCAGGAAGAGTCTTGACTAGTTTTAGGTCCCAGATGACCGAGCCATTTGGCAGTATTTGCATCAACCACATCAGTAAGAACACACCAAAACTCTTCTACAAGAAAAACTATTCTAAATCAATATATAACAGAGCCACAAAGAAGTCAGATTATGACAAAAACACTGACTGTAGAAATAGCTTTTCCTTTAAGCTGCACGCAGTCCGGAAGGATGCAGTCCTGAAGGAGGTGTTTTCAGGTATTTCCACCTTCCTGCTATTTGATTAAAAGTCAGGAGCAAACTTAAGTTTTGTTCATCTTTTTTTCCTTCCACTAGAGAAACCAGTGCTACTGAGGCTATTTAAACTAAGCTGTCATCTCCTTGTTTGTAGCTGTAAATAAAAAGCAGCACCTCAGAAGCAGAAATACAAACCATCTAACTCAAGACCCAGAATGTCATGTCAGACACATTGCATTTAAGCATTTGTTTTACAAAGAAAACTACGGATAATTGCTTTTTTGTGTGTTATGTACCTTTTCCAGTGTTTTCAATGCAGCTACATGACCCATAAACCCACATAGCTTTTAAGATGAGATTAGAACATCATTTGTTTCAAACACTTATCAACCAGCATTTTAGATACTATTACTGTAGTTTTATAGAAGGAAGCTTATGAAGTCCTGCTAAGTTATACCAAACCTAAAAGAAGACAGCCTTACAAGAAAGGGACAGCACAAAGCAGTGCATCAATTTTATGCAGTGTTTTAGAATATTTGCTAACACTAAAATAAGAGACATTATATTTAGAAAACAGAGGGAATTCTTCACTTTCAGTGATGGAGAGACTGCAGCTTTTGAGGTAAGACCACGTAAAGAGGAAAATAAGGGAATATAGAATTAGAAGTCTGTAGATGAAGGCACACCACGCTACCAGCTATTCAAGTTCCAACTGTAAATCCTAGAACATCTGATAAAGCCATCTCTCACTGCTTCACAGCTCACAACTGCATTTGAGGACACACTCCCAAACCAACAATCCTGTTCAGAGAATACTTCTGCAACAATTGTTTTTATTGCCACTTCACTGGATCAACAGCTTTAAGCTAACAGCTTTTATCTACAACACCACAAAACCAAACCAAGCCTGACAACCTACCCATTTGTCAGGAATTTGCCTTGGTTCCTCTACAGGCACAAAACTATGTTGTATTTATAGTTGCAGTTAAACATCCTGGGGTACCCCAGCTGCACTACTCTGAGGGCAAACAAAAGAGCTCAGTAGCCATTATAGCACTCCTCAACAAGGCAAAGCTCATCTCACCTGTGTAAATCACCAGGCAGGTCAGTGAACTAATCAGCTCCACACCGAGGACTCCCAAGATAAGATACAGGTACACTTTACTGTGATCAGGGAAGGAATGCTGGGTTGACAGAATCAAAAGCAGGGCTGCATTACCTAGAAAAACAAGTGTTACATTTGATGCAAGATCACAACTGCTGGCAACGAAATGAAGTTTTCTTTCAGCATTTCATTGTAATGGTACAGAATGAGTTCTTACTGATTTTTCCAACTTAAAAGAAGGGTGAAGAAGTGGACTAGGCACACCTAATAGATATGTGTTCACTTAAACAGTTTCTAACCTTGTAGCTACTATCCATCCTCAAAACTGCTTCAAGATTATAGTTTTTTCCCCAATTCCTAGAAGGTAACACCAGTCATAATTCAAAATGAGAAGTATTTTCCTTCAGTGTATTTAAATATAAGGTTATTAAATAAAAAAATATAAGGTTATTAAATAAAAGAAACCACAACTGCTAACCCCTTCCTTACACAGAGATATATCTACACAGGCTTCCAGTTGCCTGGCTATTATTTTAACACTTGCAGATTACAGAAATTTGAAGTGAGTACAATTAGTCAGGGATAATAAACATTTAGTTATAGACCTAAGAATTGTTCTGAGTTCTTTAAAGCCCCTCTTCTCATACAGTGCAGCATACTTCTGATGCAGAATACAAAAAGGTTCCCTCCCCCCCTAGAAATGCTATAACCAGTCTGGATAAAGCATTCAATTTATTAAGACCATTGAAGTGTCTAGGGAACTCAAGTTCTTTTGTACTACATTAGGCAACTGAACTGTCAGGATGGAAGTGATAGCAGCAGCAGTTAGCACAGCAGGAAGTTCTCAGCAATGCTCACCACCTTCTGATCTAGAAGTGATTTACATAAGTTCATAGCATAGATCTGATTGCACCTGAACTTTTACACTTGCCCACAGCTGGTACAGAAGAGGAGACACGGACTCAACCTAGGACAGGAAGCAGGGCTTTTGAGTTTAATAATCCAGATTTCAACAGGTAGAATAGTCCTTTTACTATTTTGAAACATCCATAAGCCTGCTGTAGCCTAATCTTTTCACTCCAAAAACATGCTCCAAAAACATCTTTTATCTTCAGAGCTCTACCTAGTGGCCATAGCCTGAAGTTTTACACTCAAGGTGACTAGATCTTTTAGTGACTGGGTGGAAAGCTAGCAGAGCAGTAGTACCACAATTTATCAAGGCTGGTAAAAAAATTATACTCCAGTTATTCAGATTTACAGATAAGAAAAATATTGTGAAAGACCATTCTTTCCTGTTCCCCTACCACTAAAATGTGAAAAAGCCCCTCAAATTTATAAACGATCTGGATGTAGGAATAGAAGGTATTTTGAGCAAGTTTGCTGATGACACCAAACTTGGAGGAGTTGTGGACTCGAATGAGGGTGGAAAGGCCTTGCAGAGGGATCTGGATAGGTTGGAGAGCTGGGCGATCACCAACCGCATGAAGTTCAATAAGAGCAAGTGCCGGGTCCTGCACCTGGGACGGGGAAATCCTGGCTGCACGTACAGACTGGGCGATGAGACGCTGGGGAGCAGCCTAGAAGAGAGGGATCTGGGGGTTGTGGTAGACAGCAAGTTGAATATGAGCCAGCAGTGTGCCCTGGCGGCCAGGAGGGCCAACCGTGTCCTGGGGTGCATCAAGCACGGCATCGCTAGTAGGTCAAGGGAGGTGATTGTCCCGCTCTACTCTGCGCTGGTGCGGCCTCACCTCGAGTACTGTGTGCAGTTCTGGGCACCACAGTATAAAAAGGACATGAAACTGTTGGAGAGTGTACAGAGGAGGGCTACGAAGATGGTGAAAGGCCTGGAGGGGAAGACGTACGAGGAACGGCTGAGGTCACTGGGCCTGTTCAGCCTGGAGAAGAGGAGGCTGAGGGGAGACCTCATCACAGTCTACAACTTCCTCATAAGGGGGTGTCGAGAGGCAGGAGACCTTTTCTCCATTAACACCAGTGACAGGACCCGCAGGAACGGGGTTAAGCTGAGGCAGGGGAAATTTAGGCTCGACATCAGGAGGGGGTTCTTCACAGAGAGGGTGGTTGCACACTGGAACAGGCTCCCCAGGGAAGTGGTCACTGCACCGAGCCTGTCTGAATTTAAGAAGAGATTGGACTGTGCACTTAGTCACATGGTCTGAACTTTTGGGTAGACCCGTGCGGTATCAAGAGTTGGACTTGATGATCCTTCAGGGTCCCTTCCAACTCAGGATATTCTATGATTCTATGAAATTAGGCAGATACTGCAGTTTATTGCAGTGTTTTTTTTTTTAAAAGCAAAAACAGCTAATTGCTGAAACTTCTTTCAGCTTTACTGGCCAGTGGTGTAGCATAGAATATACGAAGATAGAACACTGTCATACATCACACTGTTCAAACAAAGAAAAAGCCGTAGGAAGTAGAGCCAAATGTTATAGAGCCCTGTTGAAGATTAGAAAATTGTTTGACTAGTTTGAGACAGTTGTTGAGCAACAGGTGATCCACCCATTTCTACTTAAAACGCAGCTTGAAAAGCAAAGAAGACTACACTCCTCAGAAGGATTAACAGATTAGCAGTCATGCCACTTACCCAACTAGATAAATCAGTATGCAAATTGCTATCACTAGCAGCCAAAGACCTTGCTGGCTAAGTATTCTATGGCTGAAGACTACAAATCACTAGATGTCTTACTCAGCCTCACACTTCTGGGCACTTTTTCACTATGTTCTTTACGACATGCATCTGGCAGGACAGAACACTCAGACAGCCCATCTGACTAAAATAGCATTTAAAGATTTGGCTATGAGTATTTGTAACAAGTTCATAATGTATGTTAAATAACTCTTCAGTCTTTCCTCCTATCAAAATTTAAGGCTTTACAAAAGAACAGAAAAACAAGTTGACTTTACCTGTAGAGTGAATCACAAGTGGAAGACTTTTTAGATGTCTTGTTGATCGATATATTGAGAAGTAACCTCTGCTTCTGACTTTACTGTGGTGGTGGTGGATGTATCGTTCAAAAAACACGTGCAGAATCCACAGAATTACTTTTGCAATGATTATGACAGTCTGCACTTTAAGTGGGTGAGTATAGTTTCCAGGGCACTTATCCTGGTTTGGATTAGGGTAAGAACAAAACATAGCTGCTAAAAATGCTAGAACAACAAAAGCAACCTAGAAGAGAAAGGAAGAGAAAACACTCTTAAAAGTCAACATCTAACAATAAAAAGACTTCTGTAATTGTGCATTACCTTCTGAATTGATTTTATTGAAGTTACAAACATTAGATGCTCTTACCACAATGACTACATATCATTCCAGTAACACTCATGACTGAGCAGAGTTGAACAAACTTGAGAACCATTCTTCTTAGCATTTCCTCCAGATTGATTACACTGTTAAATGAGTACCCCTTTCAAAGTAAATGAATTTGAGTCCTGGACACTTTTTAATCTGTTTTTTACTTTAACGGAAAAAAGATGTACATAAAAGTTTTTCAACTCACTCATTTGTACTTGTTACTGCTCTCCAGGACTGTCTCATCTTGTTGGAATAGTCTACATTTTTCTCCAAACAGAGGGAGTTCGACATTTCATAAATAAAGATTAACTTTCTTAAATCCATTCGAGAATCTCTAAGTTAACATTAAAGCAAGTGAAACAAACATTCTACCTTACAGAGCACGTAATCAACACCAGGTAAATACCTCTGTGAGCTAGTAAATACACTGAAGAATGATTACTACCAGATTTTTCCATTTTGCTCAGAATTTATGTCAGAATGACCAGGCTAGTGGCATTATAACTTGTCTTCTAGACTTTTTACTGAACTTTCAGCTTCAGTAGTTAAGAGCAGCATATGCAATCCTTTGGCCAACTAGAAGGCAGTCTTATCTTCTAGTGCAGATTATCTGGGGGTATATGTAAGCACAGAGGGACAGTTTTTTTTATTTTTCAGACCCTTGCGGAATATTTAGTCATAGAAGATGGTATCCATCATTTTCTTTCACTAAACAACAAAGTATGGTACTTTCCAATACTGTTTCATTCTTCAGACTGAAAAAAAATCACCAACACAAAAGAAAATTGAAAGCTTCTATATAGATAAAAAACCACTTTACTTAAGCCTACAAAGCTTTAATACCCCCTCATACTCTTAGCTTAAAATGAGCTTCCAAGATTCTGTATATTATCGTATATTATACTTCACAGAAAACAGGACTGAAGATGGAGGAACATCTTATTTTCAAAGCTGCTTTACCTCATGAGTTTACCTGTATTTAACTCCATGGATATCCAAGAACCTACCCTCCTTTCCTACTCCCTTGAACTCATTTTGCTATTTTGTCATTTCCCAAGCAACTTTAAAAGTTCACAGAATGTAATCTGATATGAACTGCCCTTAGCTTGCTTCTTGAGTGGTGAATGCAGTAAGTGATGGAGGGGCTACGGAGGCAAGAAAGGGGAGGGAACAATTTGCACACAATCATCAGTTCATAAAAGCAACACCATGTCATAGAGGATAGGTAGAGTAAAGGTGAAAGAAAAGGGGAGCAAAAGAAAAGGGGAGCAAAGAGTATGTTATCCATACGGATATTACTTTAAACACATTAAATTCAAAAAGTTTTCTTGGAGATAAGTAACCCAACTGGGAAAATGAAATAGGAGAATGATTATCAGCATAACATTTAGGCTATTATTTAACCACCTCCTTTTCTTACAGAGCTAAGAATAACTCAGCTAACTCAAATCATTCCATTACTGTTAGGATTGCCATTTCACAACAGCAACACATCTAGTTCAACTCCCTCCTGGCGTCAGGAATGTATGTCAGTACAGCAAATGGCTATATTAAGTTCTGTGATACAATTAGCAGCTTTATTAATCTATGGCAATGCACACATGAGGAAGTTGACAACTTGCATTACTAAGTGGCATTTATTGACAACAACTTGCTTACATTCTAGGGTAGTCCAACAACAGGTTTTTCACCTCAGGTCAGAGGAATTTTATATACAGAAAAATATTCTTAGAAAGTATTCAAGAAGCTCAGCTTTATGTATGTACATATGCAGAAGAAAAACAGGGTTAATACAAAGGAATTATTTATAGCCTGTATGTGTTACACTGTTCTGCCGAGTCTTTTGACAGGAACCAAAAGCCTTGAAGAAAAGCAAGGCTTGGCAAACGCCACTCAAACACTCAGCCCAGCCACACACCAGCATAAGGATACTCTAGAATTTAATGTAACTAAGCAACTGCACTGAAGAAGCCATTTGCTGCATAAGCCAATTTCTTGGCACAGGAAGGAGAAGAAAAAAATACTCCAAGTTGCACATGAATTATTTTAGAGATGCATTACAACTTTTCCTCATACATACTCATATCCTACAGTTACCTTCTCCAGGATACCTGCTACTTTAGTTAGACATCTGTTGGAAGCTAACCTAACATCCTTCATATTCCACACAGTTTATACACATTCACAGAAGCACAGGGGAAGGAAAAAAATCCTATAAGCTTGTTTTCTCCATCCATCAACATGCTTCTTTTCAGCAAGAGACAGCACCATTTCATGGGTGCAATTTCATATTGCTGTATTGCACCAACAGAAAAGTTTTTTTTCATTTTGCTCCAAGGACTGACTTGCTACTTGCTCAGGTTCAGGAATAGCAGCAAGACTTGACCTGGAAGATTGCACATGGACAGGACTCTTCACCCTGCCTTTACTTCTCTACTTTCAGGAAGAAAAAGTAGTGATAGGTACAGAAGCAGCAGCATTTTTCTAGGGTCAGAGTGACTGACATTTGGCTACATCAGTTATGTCAGTATACATTAGCAGTCCCAGGATTCTGCTCTACCACCAGTAGCAGTGTCTACCTTCATAATGCAGAAGTGCTGAGGGATGGACACCAGAGTGATGTTCTGGTAGGCAAAGTGAATATGGCTGGATACGCAGTTTCCATTGGAAATTTTTGCAGTTCATTCAGCAGAACTGCAGTAGTGGTCCTTCATAAGTCTGCTTAGACAGAGGGAGATTTTTAGTTCTCAAGTTAGGAGGCCAGGGCATATTGTTTGAATAGCTTTACATAGCTACCTAAGGAGACCTCAGAAGCTGAGATAAGTTTTAGCAGAGAACGTTTTGTAGAGCACTGAGGATAGCATTTTTTCATTTATGAAAAAACTAACCATCTCATCTTGAGTACCCTGGCTTTACGTATGCACCATCTTCATATCTACATTAGTGGCATTATGCTATGTAAGTACAATTTCAGTTAGGTACTATGGCCTGAGCTTTCTACCTGATCTTCTTCACATTTCATTTCCATGTGCTCATAAGCAGCAATACACGTCTTCAGCTTTTGAAGAATAAACTCACCACTATGCAGGAGTCTCTATTTGTCTATGAGCCTCAGCATGACCTTCACGCTGTTAGGTACAAGATTTTCCTTTGTGCTTTTCCACCTTAACCTCCAAAGGTCAGTCAGGGCAGGAAATAACATGGATTCCTTATTCCTCCATTCATTACCATGTAAAAAACCCTGGAGCAACTCCAGCTTGACTTGCTTGGTTACCATGGAAAGAAATACCTTAAGTCTTCCCTGTGAAATTAAGTTCATCCTCCAAAGGGCAGTGCCATAAACCTGATCTTAGCTGTCTACATCTAGTCTTAGGCACTTATGAATCAATAGTGTTTTAAAAGTACATTTCCAACAGCATAGAACAACCATTATTTAAAAGGCTTTCCTTTCTAAAAAGGAAGGCTGCAGCATGTTAGCACTGAAAAACAAATTGGAATTAAAATTCATCAAGTATCATGTAACATAAAGATTATCAAAATTCACTGGAAGGTTTCGCTTGGTTGGGGGAAAAAAAGCACGTTCAAGTCTTGGGAGAATTCTGTCCACATGAAGGGTAACAATTCAGAATAAAGAGTACATTTTCATAAGAAAGTCATGGTTACTGAACTTACATGTATTAGCAACAGAAAATTGGCAAGAAAAACTGCTGGGATAGCATGAAATCTTGGCCGCAGTTGTGAATGCAGTGTATGAGACAAAATAAGAGGTGCATCCAGCAGAGGATCATCATCTAAACTCTGTGTTATTTCCAAGGACCCCTGGAACAGAGAGGGAAGAAGTGAAAACAGGTAAGCTCTAAAAGAATCAAAGTTACAGCAATTTCTTGTTAGCAACTCCATCTTTGAAAAAAGAACAGGATGAGTATTTCAGGAGATACTTTATGTTCTAAGCAAACTCTTCACATCTTTCTGTGGTAGGTATTCAATCCCTAAGGAATCTGACACCAGTATACCTCCCAGCATTGCCCTCAGTCTTTCAATCTTTAGAAATATTTGAGCACCATTCCCAAGTGAGGCCACAAGTATAGTACATTCACATGAGAAGGTCCAAGAAATTACAGTTAAAGCCCATTTCATATATCCTATACAGGTACTTCAGAAGTCTGTTGTTATTCTTGTCTTTGTCCAGACAAGTTCAAGGGAATGACAAGGACAAATGCAGTGTACCAGTAACAGATGTAATCTCAATTTAAATTGAGCCAGCCACTGACACCCAGTACGTCTCACTGTGTGCATCCCAGCAATAGTTCAAGTTGAATCCAGGAAAGAAAAAAGCAATTTAGAGGGAAGATGCAATTAGGGACTGGTCAAGACTCTGCTTTCAGTAGAGCACATGCAGCCCTTACTTGTCACATTGGTGACATATATTCAGGTCTTTCTTCTCCTCCACATTCAGCTTGCATGTTTCAGCCATGTAATTTTCCTGTAGTGCCTTTTTTTAAAGCTACAGCTAAGCTTGAGTGGAGAGAAAGTCTTTTCTTGTGGAGAAGAAACTTACCCCAGTGCAGTCTTTGCCCATTCCAGGCTAGAACTCAGCCCTTCAATACATCTGAAGCTGATCGTGCACAGGCATGCTGAACAAATGACAAGCTTGCCAGCAACTCAAACTGCTCAAGTTTCTCCTCTTAGCATCGCTGTATCCCATGCTATAGCTTGTTTGATTTGATAGTTAAAACCACTTAAGGTTTCAATCAAGTTTTGACTACTCTTCTCTGGAGTGGTAGTAACTACAGCCCAGAATAAAGTATACAGAACAGAATAACACCAGCCTGTGATGGCATTACAGCACAGACATTCAGAGATGATCAACAGTCAGAAACCATCCATTGAGGACACGCTACAGAACCTTGCTTTCTGCTGCAAGCCCTTCCACCCATCCCACTCCAGAGATCCAAGTATTCAAAATGACATGTCAGAGCCCACTGGGATTTCTGTTAAATTGAGGAGTCCTCATTGCCATGACAGACAGTAGTCTATCAAGACAAATAAGCATATTCTCCTAGATATGAGAATGAGAAGAGAGATGAGTTGTTAAAATAGATTAAAATAGATAAACAAAGCAGGTTGGAAGACACCCACAAAGATCAGAGTACAACTTGATGGACTCAAACTCCCCAAAGGACCACTCAAAAAAAAAGTCAGACCATATGTCTGAAAACATTACCCAAACACTTCCTCAAATGGGCTGGGCAGGCTCAGTACCATGACCACATCCCTGAGGAGCCTGTCCCCATACCTGACCCCCCTCCCTGTGAAGAACCTTTCCTTAACACCCAGCCTGACCCTCCCCTGTCCCAGCTCCATGCTGTTCCTTCAGGTGCTGTCACTGTCCCAAGAGAGCAGAGCTCAGCACCTGCCCCTCCGCTCCCCTCATGAGGGAGCTGCAGGCCACCATGAGGCCTCCCCTCAGCTTGCTCTGAAGAAACCAAAGGACCTCAGCTGTTCCTCATACATCTTCCCCTCCAGAGCTTTCACTATCCTCATAGCCCTCCTTTGAATATTCTCCAGTAGTTTTATGTCCTTCTTATACTGTGGTGCCCAAACCTGCACACAGTACTTGAGGTAAGGCTGCAGCAGCACAGAGCTGAGCAGGACAATCCTTTCCCTCAAACCCTTTCTGTGGGGCTGCTCTCCAGCCTCCTGTCCCCCAGTCTGTACATTTAGCCAGGATAACCCCATACCAGGTGGGGAATCTGGCACTTGCTCTCATTGAATTTCACAGTGCTGATGATTTCTCAATACTCTAGTTTGTAGAGATTTCTCTGCAATGCCTCTCTACCATTGAGGGAATCAAGAGCTCTTCCCAGTTTAGTGTCATCTGGGAACTCAGTATATGCCTTTGACTCCTGTGTCAGATCACTTACAAAAACATTGACAAGAACTGGCCCTAAAGTAGAACCCTGGGGGACCCCACTAGCGACTTGCCGCAAGCTTAATGTAACCCCATTTACTCTAACTCTGAGCCCAGCCTACCAGTCAATTCCTGACTCACTGCATTATGTAGGTTCACACTTCACATTAACCACAACAGCCCAGACTGGCTCCCTCATGTTGTTTCACCTACAGACAGCTGCCTGCAACAAAAGAGATAGTCACCCAGCGTTATCTCAGCCAGCATTCAGTTTTATTGTCGTACAGCGAGTGCCACACTCACACAACCAAAGGTGAGCAACCAGGCTTTTCCTCACTCATTTCTGCCTCTCATTACCTAGCCTTTGACCATGAGCCATCCTTGCTGGAACACCCACCTAGTAAGATGACCTTTTACTGCAGACCTAAAGATTTAGAAATGCTATTGCTCTTTTCATGTTACTAGTATAAGACCTATAAGTAGGAGTGCAAAAAAAGCTCTGTGCCCCATTCCCAGGTGTGACTTTTAAAGCCTGAAAGCAAACCAGCCACAGGTCATGCACACCAGTGGCCAGGCCATCCAGCCTCATTCCTCCTGAGCACCCAGAGGAGCTAACAGTGCACTCCTCCACCAGGCAGCAAGCCTCCTTCGGCAGGACAACATCCTCTGCCTGCTGGGAGCAGGTGAGCTCCTCGCTTCCAAAATACAGTGGCAAAGCTCCAGAGCACGTGTGAGCAGGTCCCTTACAGCGGGGCCGGCTACCACCCACCGAAACGGGGCCACCATCAGGAAGCACTAGGCGGCATGACCTCCAGGCAGCGCGGGGAGGACGGGAACAGCGTGCGAGCATTTCCTCCCCTTCAGGAAACCCAGGAAGCGCCCTAATTAGAGCGAGCACCAGCCTCACCGGGCTGAGCCGAAGCCCCACCCGGTAAAGCCCATGCACTAGGGGCAGGCTGGAGACGGCGGCCCGGGGCTAGGAGGAGCCGCCCACACCCCGCCGTGGCTCCATACCCCCAGCGCTCGGCGGGGGGGCTCCTACTTCCCTGCCGGCACCTGCCTGCCCCCGACCAAAGCGGGGAGAAAAAGGAGGCCCGAAGCGCTGGCTGAAGGCAAAAATAAACAACAAGAGGGGGGGAGAAGAAGATGAACCCGCGCAGCGCTCGCCCCCAGTGACAGCCGCCGCGCACTGGCGGTGCCCCGCCCGGCCGCCCCGCACTCACGTTGTCCACCTCCGACTGCCGCCTGGCCGCCATCTCGGTGCTCCGCCCCGCCTCGCCCCGCCGCCTTTAAGCGGCGCCCCGCGGCCGGGCGCAGGCCCCGTCCCCTCCGCCACGCCCCGGGGAGGAGCCGCAGTGCTCGGGGCCCGGCCCCCGTCGTCCCATCACGGGCTAAAAGCCCGTGAAGGGACTGGGATACAAGTCTTATAGGGAGCTGCTGAGGGAACTGGGGTTGTTTAGTCTGGAGAAGAGGAGGCTCAGGGGAGATCTTAATGCTCTTCACAACTGCCTGAAAGGAAGGTGTGGGGAGCTGGGGGTCGGCCTCTTCTCACAGATAACTAGTGATAGGACCAGAGGGAAAGGCCACAAGTTGCGCCAGGGGAGGTTTCAGTTGGAAATGAGGAGACATTTCTTCTCAGAAAGAGCAGTCAGGCATTGGGACGGGTTGTCCAGGGAGGTGGTGGAGTCACTGTCCCTGGGAGTGTTCAAGGAAAGGCTGGACGTGGTGCTTGGGGGCATGGTTTAGTGGGAGATATTGGTGGTAGGGGGATGGTTGGACCAGATGATCCTGGAGGTCTTTTCCAACCTTAATGGTTCTGCAACTAACGAGAGCAGGCCCAGAGGTGTCCCTCATGCCCTGGTGGCACTGCGGAAGGGGAAGGGCTGCTGGCACTGTGAGTGCAGCACATGCTTCCCCCCTGTTGGAGCAGTTCCTCTTCCTTCAGGGTGTATGTGGCTGATGAGAATGGAATTTGCAGAGAACAGAATTTGGGAGGTTAGTGAGAGTGGTCTCACGGACACAGAGCCCAGCCCTGCAGTTTGTTCCTGTACCCTCTTGTCCCTAAAAATGAACAACAGCAACTGTCCAGAAGAAAGTATGGGAATGAATGTAGCACGGCTTGCTGTGCGGAATGCTTCTGTGTTATAGGGACTTCCTGAGGAAGGGATCCACTTAGTTATTTCTAGTGGATTTCTCTGCAGTGGATTTGTCCAGTTGCCCCTTCGGACTGTGCTTAAGTGCACACAGGGTCTTGGTCAACATTGTTTCTATCATGGTTGTGAATCTTGTGAAGAAAAATACTTTCATTAAAACCTGCCCACTGCTAATTTCATTTAATAATTCCTTGTTCTTCCAGTAGGAAAGGCAATGGCCACTCATGGTATCCGTACTGATCTCTGACTTACTACTCCATGCCACCCTTTTGTATGCTGAATACTCCTGTAATGTTTAGTTATTAATCATACAGATGTTCTTCCAGCCTTTGATAACCTTTGTTAGCTTCTCTGACCTTTTTCAGCTATATCCTTTCTGAAACAGGAAGGATCAGAACTGGCTGCAGTATTCAAGTGTGTGCCTAATAGGAGTTTACAAAGTGGCGCGTTTATTATCTCTCGTGCCCTGTTCATCTGCTCATGTTTCTTAACCTTCTGTTTACTTTATTTGACCATCCCTGAGCCTTGAGCTTATGGGAGGCCATTGGACGAAGACAGGCTGAGGGAGTTGGGGTTGTTCAGCCCGGAGAAGGGAAGGCTCTGGGGAGACCTTACAGCGGCCTTCCAGGCATAAAGGGGGCCTACAGGAAAGCTGGGGAGGGACTTTTTGTCAGGGGGTGTAGTGATAGGACAAGGGGGAATAGCTTTGAACTAACAGAGGGTAGATTTAGGTTAGATATAAGGAAGAAATTCTTTACTCTGAGCGTGATGAGGCACTGGCACAGGTTGCCCAGAGAAGCTGTGGATGCCCCTGGAGGCGTTCAAGGCCAGGCTTTGAGCAATCTGCTCTGGTGAGAGGTATCCCTGCCCATGGCAGGGGGTAGGAACTGGATGGGCTTTAAGGTCCCTTCCAAACCAAACCATTCTGTGATTCTGTGAAAGCTGTAATGGGTTTGAAAGAACACAAGATATTATGTTCTCCAAGTCAGAGTTGTTCTTTGTTCTTTACTTATGAGAAGCCAAGATTGTCACCCTGAACAGTGTGCTTGGCTCTGCTTCCATTAGAAGAGTGCCGAAGTGCCAAAGGGAAAAAGCTGCTTTTGAGGTATGAACTTCTTCTGGTTGTCTTAAATTTTTTCATCTCTTTTTCTGTGACTTCTATCAGGTATCTTTCTGTAGAAAAATACTCAGCTGACACTTTCTACCCAGAATATTTACATTCCAGACTTGCATTCATTTGTTCTTGGTTTGTATGGATACAGATATTCAACTATCTGGTCAATTGCCTTAAAAACAGATTAAACTTACTGGTTTCAGTAAGATTAAGTCCAGCTCCCGTGATATGAGTCTGCTCAGTGCCACCTGCTCTACCCGAATGTTCTTTATTTGTGTTCCTTATTGTGCTTCCTCTTTTTTCCTTTCTCTCAAGAACACAAATCCTACTGATCAGCAGTCACAGGACAAACCTTTTCTGTGAAACACAAGTGAGGCCACAATTCACTGGTTTCTGTTCAAGTAAGTAGTGTTACTTTTATGAAGGTGTTCTGCCTTGAAAAGACGTTAGCTTGGCCAGTGTGGTCTACATCTAAACAGATCTAATGACCAGCTACTTTAAGGATATTTCAATAGACCAGTCTGAAACTTGATGGTGCAATTTTTACAAGGAGTAAAAATTTACTGCCGGAGGCTCCCTATTCTTTGCATGACTATATAACGTACTTGGATAATGCCACTAAGCTTGTGCTCAGCTTGAAAATCATGAAGTGTTTGCCTTTTGTCTGATGTGCAAGGAGCAACATTGTCAGTGCTCTGGTTAACGTATCTGTCCTGGAATAAACAGAAATGCTGGTGGGTATACTGTACTGAGTCACATAGCCAAGAAGGTAGCGAGTGCCGGTCAATGACAACAGCTAGAATATTTTTTGACTATAAATACATCTAGATTGATTTTAAAAACATACTTTAGAGCAGAGTTGTTTTTTTTTTTAACCAAAACAGCATTAAAATTTTTTGAAGAAATCAAAAAAAGTTTCATTTAAAATAAAAAATAGTGACACATCATCTTGGGTTGCTTAGCTACCATTGCTTTCATTTACAACCAAATAAAGTGTTCAACTGCACATTTATCTGCCCACATTTTGCTTGCTTGCTTACACGCACATATGTTTTTGTTCTTTTTTTGGGGTTTGGGGAGGGGTTGGATTCTGAGTTTGGCAAGCATGATATATGAGGTGAAAAGGTACGGGGGACAGAGATATTAATCAAAAACATGAAGTGATTTAGAACAGTTGTTTGAAACCTAGAATCAGGGATTTGATTAATCACTCGGAAACACCATCTCAAGTAACTGCATTTTTTATCTGTGTTGCAGACATGGTCATTTTTGTGCACCTGACTTGAAAGTCCCCTCCTGAGGGCAGATCCATTGTTGGGGAGTTTAAACAGATTGAGATATGCCCCATTCTTATATTACAGGTAAGGTAAAAAGATGTAGTATGGCCCAATAATGCCATGCTACGATAACCTTATTTGCAGACAGCTTATAAGGAAAGATAGCATAGACTAGACACCTAGGATTAAATCCTATACTTAGGCATAACCTTTTTCATATCAGTAATAATTACAATATTTGGGGATTAACTTTTGGAATTGTATCCTCACAAAGAGGTCTAATATCTACTTTTCTTTCTCAGTTTTATTTAAAATTTGGCATGAATGGAAACAGGAGTAAGCTCACAACCTTTTCACATCAAGTTATAAGGTGTAATTATTATTACTGTTTCTTATTCATATTGCAGGTGCAATTAGTACTTAAACTGTATTCAGCTTGGTATAAAAAAGTCTCTGCTCTGAGAATATGGGCTTGTGAAACGTCCTACAGTGAATAAAAATAGAAATGGGAAGTGAAATGGTAAAAATAACAGTAAAGACAATTGTATTTGCATGAATTGGTTGTAACAGTCCTGACAGTCAGACTTAGTAAGTGAAGTCTATATTCTAACCTCAAATTACAGACACTTCACAGGTACTTGTTTTATTTCAAGCATCTGTAAGTTTTTAAAATCCCATGGAGATTAAAAAAACGGTGGACCGCTGAATACATGTAAAAGGAACCCTGCAAACTGCATTTCGTCTAAGCTTTTTGTGGACTGTATACATGGTATAATCATCTAATCAAAAATTGACACTTGCTACGAAGCTTTGACTTCATAAATAAAAAAACTATTAAAATTTCTGACATCTTTCAATGCAAGCTATTGAACACTAGTTTTAATAAATAACTCTTTCAATCATTCATAAATTAGTATACAAATTTGAATGCTGGAGGCTTACTGGGGCCATTGCATAATTCTGCTGTTTTATTAGTACAAATTATTTGGCAAATTGTCCTATGTGTCAATGAATGAGTTCAAAGATAGGACTGATGAAAATAGGTAAATAAAAGTTATTAAATCTGTAGAAAGAGAATTTGGACTGCTTGATGCAGATGAGACAGCAGGATATAACAGTAGCAGTAAATTAAAGAATTGTGAAGAACAGAATGTGCATACTTGCTTACCTTTTTTTTTTTTTAAATTGTACCGAATTTCCAGCTGCATTCAAAAGCAAATAAGATGAGGTTAATGAAGGTATACAACTCTTGATTTCACATTTATTTTTAGAAATATATGCAAGAAGTATAAATGAAACTTTGAAACTGAGTATAACAATGTATCTTATTTAAATTAAAGGTGAGTTAGTTTTAAATGATTTAGGGCTTAAGGAAACACCTAATTTGCAGGGTGCAAAGTTTTCCCTCTGCAGAGTACTTTTTAATTATGGATTTCACTTTCTTCTGATTTTTCAAAATCACAGCTTTGTTTATATTGTGTTATAAAGCCATCAGAATAGAACAAGCATTTACCTGAACTATATAGGGGAACTGAAATGCAGACCTATTTCTGAAAATATTTGGGTTTAGATTATATGGAGTCTGATTTTCCTGGAAAAAGAGGAACATCTGAGATGATTTGACTCAAGAAAACTACTGATAAAATTAAAATAAAGATAGGGGATGAATTTTCAAGGAAAAATAGATTTTGTTTTCCACATTTTTTTCCAACTTTCCAAATATTTTATCTGAAAATCATCAAATGAACTTGTCAGGAACTGGCTTGTATAAATTAAAGTTTTAGGCTGTATGGCTAAATATTAGCATTCTGATAAAGGTAGTCTTTTGAATATTTTAGATTCTGAGGATACCCGTTTTCCCCCCCAGTACATTTGCCTGGATCACAATGTTCTTCTTTTGCATACAAAAATTGGCAAGAGACTTTTCCTGATGCCGCTGAAAATTGTACTCCAGGAACACTACTCGTTGGCTGAGCATCTGCTTGTACCAGAATTATTTAACTAAACCTTTCCATACTTTGACTTAAATTTCCCCTTCATTTTTTATTTAATATAATAGAAGTCCAGTTTTACTAGATGTGTTGCATAGTTAAGTGTACTGATCCTGAGCTCTTTCCTTCCTTAAATCTTTGCAATGAATTTTCAGTCACTCTTTGTCTTTCTTACACCAAAAGTAAGATTATTCCAAGCAACGGTTTACTCAATTTCCTGCACAGCAGCATGATACGGTTTTCACTTTCTATGAACAACCTGTCTGTGCAAAATCCCTGATCTCATCTTTTAACATTTCAATGTCTTTGATTTCATTGTTCCTTTGTGCAACAAAAGAATTTGTACAATGTGTGAACTATATTCCACCTGCTCCTTCCCCATCTACACTATTTTTCATTTGCTGAATGCCCCTCCAGTAGAGTCCACAGGTACTGTTCCTCCAGTCTCATTCATATGCATATGAAACAATATATATTCAAATTTATTCTTTCATTGTACTCTGTCACTTTTCACAGTTCAAATTGCTCCCAATTACTGTTCTTAGGTAAGCTCACTATATGCATGACTACATTCAAATTGGTGAGTTTAACTCTTCTTTTGCTATAGGCCAATCGTAGGTACCATGAACTATTGAAATTGAGAGGGTGGTCAGGCACTGGAGCAGGCTCCCCAGGGCAGCGGTCACAGCACCGAGCCTGCAGGAGTTCAAGAAGCTCTCAGGAGGATAGCTCTCTCAGACATAAGGTGTAATATGTAGGTAGTCCTGTGTGGAGCCAGTTTGACTCAATGACCTTTGTGGGTCTCTTCCAACCTGGGATATTCTGTGCTTCTATGAAATTAATAGCATTTCTCTGTATGGTTGATCATTCAATATGCACTAGATGGCAGTATAACAATTGATTTAACGTAATTTTAATTTATTTCATTTGCTGTTCCTGTTTTCTTCTCAAAAATTCTCTCTGTGTAATAGTTGAATAGGTTAGGACTATCTTATAACACTGCTGTTACAGTGGGGAATAATTATGATGGAAAAGAAGTATGCTGACTTTGATGGACTTGCATCTGGTAAGCGAAGTACAATACCTTACAGCTATTATCTATGTAGAAGACTACTTTTGCTTCATTCTGCAATAAAATAATGTTTTGACATGTTAAACAAGTGGGAACGAACATAACAATACTCTACACTTTTTTTTTTTTTGAATAAAGTGATCATAAAAAAAAAACCTGACTGGGATGAATTCTCAGAACAAAAAGGCTACTGTGACTGTTCTGCTTATCCACGTGATATACAATTTGCTGAGAACTGGATCTTGTAAATCCCTTCTGTGTGCGTGTGCTGTGTATGTGTGTGTAGTCAGTACACAAAAACTGTATAGAATTTATTTCAGTAAGGCGTAACTCTATATTGAAGGGTGGAGCATCAGCTCTGCCTGACTTGCGTATGGGCTGATGATGATGGGAACGGTTCAGCTTTCCCTGTGAAATCCCTGCTGTAGTTTTCCATTGCTACCTTTGCATCATGTCTAAGGGATCACATGGCTACAAGTTGAAATCTAGTAATTTTTGGTGTGTTTTCTGCTGTTTCAGTAAACCGAGCACACTGAACAGAGATACAATTGCCTTATCCAATGCAGAGGAAGCAACTCAAGTTTACAAGTATGAGAGTAAGAGCTGGATCACCCCTTTCATAGACATCTCAGGGATACATCATAAGTGAAACATAAACCTTTGCAGCACTGGGCATCAGACCTGCTCATCAAGATTTGGGCCTGAGTAATCTGCAGTACTAATACAAGCCAAAGTGATGACCTACGCTTAATTTCTTTTGTAATGCTTGCTTGAGCTAGGACTTCCTTTTTCCCATGGCACTAAAATAGATGTGTAATTTACCAAGAACACTGTACTGTTCAGCACTGACCACAAGTGCCTAACTTCTCTGTTGTGAAGAACTCAGAAGCTTCTTACTGTTTGCTCTTTTCCAAAACTAGGGCTGGAGTACTTAAAGCCTGTTTACTAGAACATGTGTTATATCAAGTCTCTTGGGGAATTACACCATGTCTGGTTTTAAAAACTGAAAAGCCAGTTCATAGTTACAAATTTTCATCATAGTTATAAGATCCATGAACTTTACAGAATAAATATTATTCTTCACCTGTTTTCATTAAGTATGCATCATTTTTGGTGCTCCTGCAATTGCTTACATGGAAGAATAATGTGAGAAAAGACTAAATATTTTTATCCACATTTAATCATATTTAACTGACTTTGGTCACAGTACAGGTTATTTTTGATAGCAGCTGCTTTGCTATTGCTTATTTAACATTTCCAGCTGACACATTTTACTTTTTCTCTCTCTGCCTACTCTCCGATACATATTCTTCTGCAGTCTGGTCCCTTTCTCTGTCTGCTGCATGCACTTCTTTGCTTTTCATTTTCACATTACTTTCCAATGTAAATCTTCTCAAATGCATTCATGTCTTTATTTCAGTGGTTCTCTGAAATTTTAAATATTGCATTCTTCTGGAAAAATGTCTCTTACACTAGAGTAAGAGTAAGATTATTTAATGGTGATATTAGTGCTAGAATCTTAGAGAAAAGAATGCGGTAATGGGTGATGTCTGTGTTGACCTCAAGTCCTGTCACGAATTGCACATAAATCCTGGTGGATCTATACAGATGCAGGGCTCTTGCTTGTAGAGAATTCTGCTGCAGGATGGTAATCTTATTGGGGGTGAAGTGCACAGGCAAAAAAAAAAAAAAAAGGATAAGTACCCTGAAAGATTTTTGGATAAAAACAATTTATTTTTACATAATTTTTATACAGAAATTACCTACAACTAAGTTCAGTAAGATACAAATGTAGTGAACAACCCAACAGATCAGGAAGTGAGGATGGGCCTGTTTTTTTTTTCTGTTTGCAGCAGCAGCAATTTAGACAGGTATTTAAGCCTCCAGTTCTAGCCCTTTCCTTTCCTCTTCCTTTTTCACGAAATAAATCCCAGCCTTAGTAGCATCTTACATCATGTATCTTCTCACAAGTATTCTGCCAAAACTGTTAGGAGCTATGACTTCTAATATCTTAAAAGAGTAAATGTTCTTACAGGCATATTTTTGTCCTTTTTGGAAATGTCTTCTTAACCTGGGTTTGTCAATTAAAAATACTAGTAAGGGCTTATTTCAGTGTTCCCTGTGACTAAACCTAACAGAGATTTCTTCTAGCACGACCATGGCAGCATGGCATGTGATCCCTTAAAAATGCTGATAGGATGGCATATATGTGTGCAGATACTTAGAGTTTTACCAGGATTCCTTGTCATTTGTAGGTCTCTGTAACTTGTGGAACTATCTTGCCAGAAAGCAGAGCTTTGCAGGCATAGCTTCATTTTCAGTGGATGTACTTTGCTGACATGTGTAGCATTTCTTTATCAGTAAAGCACCTCCAGTGTCCATGTATCTGAAGAACCGTGCAGTTGTTAATAAGCATTGGCAGCATTCCTTAGCATTGTACTCTAAAACAAGTGGGAAGGGCCCAAGTGTTGTTACAGGGGGAGACGTAACCACAGCAGTGAATTTTCTCAGTAAATGCAGTGATTTGAATTGCTGCTGCATAAACAAAAATGGCAGCTGTTTTATCATAGTCAATAAACTTAGACTATTTCCTTTCAAAACTACTTGTACACCCCCGCATATATTTAAATCCATTTTTTTTTCTCTAAAAGGTCTTTCCTAAGCTTAAGAGAGATTGGATCAGGTGTAATCCCGTAAAAATCCAAATACTGTATTCAAATATCTTTTCTCATGGTTAGGTATCTCAGTTGTTTTGCCATAACCACACAATGTATTTCGGATACAATCATTTCTGTTACAGCTGTATATGAGTCCTTTCAAGATTACTGAAGTACAAAGACAAAATTTAGGAAAAAATAGATCCCTGTCCTATTTTTGTTTCTTTTTGATGTTCTGCATCAAAGGTAACTTCAGCTAACATAAAACATTTGGCTCAAAAGCCAAAGAACTCTGCAAGAAAATGAAAAAAAATCAGTTTGGAAATGCTTAATGTTTGCTTAAGAATGAATACTACTGAATAGTTCTGCCGTGTTAACAAGTGGCAGAATCTGCAACTGCCTGCGTGCTCGTAGGATCTATACGCAGGTAATATGCAGAAATGTTTCCTCGTTAGGTTCTAGAGAAGTTTACAATGACTTCATAGTCTAATGGGGATCCTTCACCACAGTGCAGTCTATTACTGGTAAGATTCGCGCAGGTTTTGCAGACAGTAAAAGCTAGGACACTTGTCTCATGAAGTAACAGTGCACAAGTTTACCCTGGGATGCGGAAACCTGAAGAGATGACTCGACAGTGATCAGCACTACCCAATCCACCACGGCCAGACCTGCTGATGAATTCGGACCTCATCCATCTATACCGTGCCCCGGGGAGCAGGCTGAAAGGAATACTTTTAAAGCTTCATTTGAGAATGCGTTATTGCAGGCTGGTCCCTGTGGGGCGGACTGCCATGCAAGCAGGTTTTGGTGTTTCTTTCAAATCTTTAACCAGTAGCTCGTCTTCTCCAGTACAACCCAGAGGCAAACCTGGTTGTCTATTGAGAACAGACTAATTCAGCGGATGTGAAGCACAGACTTTGTAAAAGCAGGCACTGGCAATTGTGATGATTTCATTTAGAAAAGCCTTCAGTGGAACCCCATTTAAAATTTTTTGAAGTGTTCCCAAATCGAACATTAACTGAGAGAACTTGAGGAGGAAACTAAAACTGCCTTTTCCTAGAGGGGAATATTACTAGAGATTTGCAAACATTAAGAGAAAAATTAAAATGCGTTTAGTTTTAGTAGCGTGATTTCATTAGACACGTTGGTGAAGACTTTAGGTATTCACATGTAACATCCTTCACCCAAAAATCACCTGCCATTTTCTGCTTTGCCTCCTGCTTGAAACGCACTGCCCTCAACCTCCTCTCGCTGCTAGAAATGGAGCATTGGGGTCGTATGCAGCTTTCTCCTTAAGGCTGAGCAGCACCTTACAGAGGCTGAAGTGCAGTGAGCTCCTCGACACGACTGATGGCAGGGGTCCCGCACCACCCGCTCCTCCTCCTGCTCTTCCTCCTCCTCCTCCTCCTCCCCCCGCAGCACGCAGGCGCCGTGTGGCGGCCCCGGAAGCGGCAGCGCCGGCGGCTCCCGGCGGGCCGCAGGCAGCGGGGCTCCGCCGGCCGCACCCGGCGCCGGGGCAGGGGCAGGGGCAGGGGCAGGGGCAGGGGCAGGGCCGGGCCGGGCAGCGGCTGGCATGGTGCTGGCGGCCGCCCGCCGCACCCGCAGCCAGCCCGGGACGAGCCGCCATGGAGATGCTGCTGCCGCCCGTGTGAGTGCGGGACGGGGGCGGGGGGCGCGGGGCGGGGGGCTGCTGGCTGCGGGCATCGCGGCGCCCCGGGAGCCTCACGGCTTGCAGCGGCGGGATTTGCTTTTTTCCCTTTTCCCCCCTTTTTCCCCCCTTTCCCCCCGTCCTCCATTCCCTCCCCCCTTTTTTTCTCTTTTTTTCTTTTTTTTCCTTTTTTCCTTTTTTTTCCCCTTTTCCCTTTTTATTTTTGTTCCCTTTCCCCCCTTTTTCTTTCTTTTCTTTATTTCTCTCTCTCTCTTTTTTTTTTCTTTTTCATTTTCATTTTTTTCCCTTTTCTTCCCTTTGGAGGCAGCGGCGCACCGCATCCCGCCCCTGCCCGCTCCCCTCCGCAGCGCCCCGGGCCAGCCGCCGGCCCCGGGTGCCCGTGGGGAGGCGCTGCCGCCGGCCCCGCCGCCCCTAAAACCCCGTCCCCGGCTGGTCGCAGGGCTCTGGGGGTTGTCGCAGGGCTCTGTGGGGACGGCCCCGGCCCTCCCGGCTCGCTCGGCGCCGCTGCGGGGGGCTTGGTGTCTGGGTGCCTTTTAAAAGCAGGTCGCGGGCAGCCGGCGGGGTATTAGTGCCCCCTGATGTCACCCGTCCTCCCTGTCGGTTTGGGGGTGAATTCAGTCAGTAGTCTGCCTGAAGAAGTGTGTTAGATGGGATGGATCCTCCGCACAGCAACATGTGTGTGCGTGCTGTAACATCTCACCTGATTTCTTTTTCCCCACCGATGCAATACTGCTCCCTGCTGCTGGGCTCCTTGCAGTCCTGAGTCCTGTCACGTCCATGAGCTTCAAACTTTTAATTCTTACCGGCTCCGTGGTGCAGTGCGGCCGTTGACTGCTAGTTTGAGTCCAGTAGATGGGCCTCACTTGTTAGCTGTCCGTTACTGCCTGATGCGCTTTTGTGCTCTTTTGCTCCAAAATATTGTAGCTAGTTTTGGGATGATGATAAGTAGAGCCCGCAACTTTGCTTTACAAGTTGTTGCAGTGCACCAAATATAGTGGTACAAGTGAAAATCTTAAATTAATGATCTTTGAAGTTTTCTTTAAAGCTTCCTTAGACGTGCCCAAGTAAAAAGTTTCGGGTATGGTAGAAGGGACGTTGGGTTTCTGGGAGCCCATCCATATGCTCAGTTCGACTATTCTTACTTCAAGCAAGCGAGCAAGTCGGGTTTTTATTTCATCAGATCTCTGATGTACCAGGGTCAGTTGCCCCACCAAGAGACTATAGTGCCCAATATATTTTGCTTATTTCTAGTTCGGAGGTTCAGGAATAAAGTTGTATTAGTATAGGTGAGCACATCACTTATGTTAAGGATTTTCAAAGTAGAACAATAATCACATTTATCTTGTAAAGGTAGCGTTGTGATTGTAAATGTAGAACTCATTGGCTTGGCTTGAAAAATCCACTTGCCACTTAGACAGTTGTAGTGACTGAGAGGTATACGTAATCATTTTGCTACAGAACTAACCACCTGTAGAACTGAGGTGTTTCTTATATAAAGAGTTCATTGTAGATGGAGCTAATGATTCTTCACACTGCTCAGTTTTTCTCCTGCTATTTTGGGTGGGTTTTTGAGAGTGAGAAAATCTAAGATTGGTCGCTTTTGTTTTCCACGTTGAGTGGATAAGCAAAACCAACCAATTTTTTGTCACCTTCATTAATGTTTCATGCTGCTGCTAGGGAAAGCCCAAAGAATTAAAGTAGCCATCATGTGGCCTTCCTGTCAGAGGAGATGACCTGGAAGCTGCATGAACCAGTAAGCGAGGTGCTGGTGCAAGGGCAGAGCTCTGCTCTGTTATTGCAGGTGGCAAAAGTGTTCAAAGACCGAGGTGATGGGTGGTGTGTTCTGCCATCCGTCTGTACTGGTACTAGGCTAGTAGTTGCAGAGCTGCTGCTTCTCCCCTCGTTTCAGAGTATATTTGAAATATTCTAGGGCATCGTTTGTGTCTTCTGTAATGGAGCTTATTGTTAGCTCTGACTGCCTCTGTCAAACTCACTAGCGTTGGTCACCAACTCATTGCTCCTAGGGAATTCTACCTACTTCTCCTCCCACCATATGCTGCTGGTAGAAGGGAAACTAAAATTACCTGGAGTAAAGAATAAGCTGAGCTGCAAGTCCCATTCACTCCCTTCCAAAAATAAAGGTGGCAAAACCAGAGTGATGATATGGGGGTGTAGAAAGAAGTATTAACCTTTTTACTTTTTATTTTTTTCTTTCAGATGCACCAAACTTTGCCATCAGAAGCCCTTGGATCTGAAAGATGATAACACTGAAATTCACTGTCCTGTTACAGTGAATCCATGGCACATGAAGAAAGCTTTTAAAGTTATGAATGAATTAAGAAGGTATTACTTCACTGTATACACCTGCCTGGAGTCTGTAATACACCTTTAGTTTCAATTACATTTATTAAGTTCTAAAAATGGAATGAGCAATTTCAGAAGAGTAGCTGATGGGGAAGATTAGATATACAATGAAGTGACAGATGAATGATAGTCACGTGATAATAGCTGTAATGGGTACAGTATGTTTCTGCTTTTCGTAGGTTAATCGAACTAGGTTTCTGAGGCTTGAAAAATGCTTAGAGGATGTATTTAAGGAGTTACACCTACTGATCCTGTCTTTTAAGTAGTTGATCCCAGGTAGATTCAAAGTGACTCCATGAATCGAGGCCAAGGCTCTTCGTGTCTGTTGTTGACTTTTGTAAAGGTCTACGAGCTAGAAAAATGTTAAAATTTTCTAATCCGGAGACGTAGGTCACAGTCTAACAAATGTAAAACTAACTGACAGTAGGCTTTCTTTGCTTAAGTATCTTTCTTTTGCATGGTCCCCTAGGAACAATTTATGAACTCCCAAGTCAAATGCTGAAAGTCACTTGATAAGTTTTGTAAGACCATGAGTGATGCTACCATCAATTTCAGCAAAACTGGAGGACTGGTGCTAATGCTGTTCTTAGCACCCATATTGATTTATTTTCTACATATGAGTAGGTGAGATGGTGTTGAAAACTGTGACAGCTGGTAATTAGAGCTCACAACTGAGCTCTGGTAATTAGGACTCACAGCTATCACTGACAGTAGTTCAGCTTTATAGCTAACAGCAACAATAGAGAAATTAAATAAATGTTTCTGCAGCATAGACAGTAGCGGAGGGTGTTAAAATCCTGTAGCCGATTGTTATTTCCCATACGAGATTAACAGTTGGAGAGGCTTCACCTTAGACAACGACAGTAACTGATACCGTATTAAAGTGTGCCACTGCCTTTGATCTTCAGATCTTTGATCTGTATGGGTAAGTCTTTAATACTATGGTAGTTTAGATACTGGGATGAGATCAATGTATTTATATAGCTGTGACAGTTTGTACGGTACTGGAAGACTGGAGAAAATCATGCATTGGCTATAAATGATTTGAAGACCCCTCGAAGACTTCCATACTTGAGGATAATGGGATGGAAGCAGAAGCTGCTTTTCTAGTATGTTACAGCCTAATTACCTTATGCTGGAAAGACTGATGTTTGTTGCTTCACCTTACTTATGCACTCTTGGCTTTTCCAAGGATCCCAGAAACCACATTCACTGTCCTGAGGAGCACGGTAGAGCCTAGCTAGAGTCACTGGCCCCTGACTTCCTAACGATGAGTAAGAGTTTAGATGAAGACCAATTTCTGAGAAGGAATCTTGGCATACAGCAATTTGAGCAGGGAGAAATGTTACCTGCATTTTGTCGCCTTGCAAGTAAAATATGCATGGTCTTCTAGCAGAGTGCATTGTTGAAGGGCATGGATTATTTTCAGAATATACTTTCATTTCCATGGTTACTTCAATTGGGATTGCAGTAGAAGCAATCTGAGCAATTTTCCTACATATATAAATAGTTGAAGTTTGAACAAGAGCAATGCCATGCAAACCCTAACCATAGTTCTTATTAAATAAGGTAGTTGATGCAGCGATGTTTACTGTTTAAGCTTAGCATGGCTTTTAAAATGGTAAGTGCTAATTAGATGAGATTATAAACATCAATTTTTGCATGTATTTCAAATTGAAATAATCAGCTGAAATATTTTACATATGTTTCAGACTTCGTTGCTCTAAATGAAGACCTAGCATTAATCAAGTAAATGATATTTTTGATATTATTGACTACTTAAAGTGGATTCTATCTCAGTTCTTTTCATTAGTGTAGCACAAGAAGGCATTTGCCAGAGGTGTGCTCTCCAGAAAGTAGATAACTAGTGAAGAAATTGTCTGCTTAAGTGTTTGAAACGCGTTGTGTTTGCAATGCTCAAGTCTGTGAGTTCACATTACTTTTTTGGCTGATACCGACTTACCCAGTTCTATTTGCCCCTAAGAGGATTTTTCTGTGCCTTCAAATTTTGACAAACTTGAATAATTTTGTCCTTGGTAATTTTTATCATTTCATTACTCACCGTCACCTCAGCACTGAGTCAGAGGGATCATTAGGATAGCTAATTAGTTCTTGACACACGAAGAAATTAACCTCTAATGCCTATCTTCGCTCTTCATTATAACTTGCTTTTATGACAATGGAATCTGACCTTGCCTATGTTTATTTAAATTCTCATTCTTACAAACAAGACTTTATCAGAATCTTTTGAAGATGTGGGTAACGACCTTCCTCCATATAAACCAAAATAACCTGAAAGTTAGTAAACAGTAATTATTTTGAAATCTATTCTTATTTTTTCCCATTTCTCATTTTCTCTTTTCATCTACCAAGATGATGTAGCACCATGACTATGTTTGTTCGGTCAGTCTATACAAGAAACTTGTTACAATATTGCTTCAAAAGGCAAGCTTTTCTAAAATATGTTAGTGTGTCCTGGTGAAATGGATGTGCTGAGTTGCTGTGGGAGCCACAGGATGCTTGCACTGGAGCACATGAACTAGTTCATAAATTGTTTCTTTGTTTAGTGGTTTATGTAGCTTGTCAGCTTGTAGTAGCATTCACCCAATGTTCATGTTCACCTAATGGCATGTTCACCTAATGCAATTCCAAGCTAGGGATGAATCTGGACTACCCCTAAGTTGCTTCGTCTATATTGTGCAATGTTGTTAACTGGCTGCAGTTTTGCATTGATGTAGTTCTGTTGCTTCTGGCTTCACAGGTAGCTTTGGTATTTCTGTGCAGCTAAGGATAAAACCTTTTCTTGCTGTTGTCAGGATAAGTGCAAGAAT
Organism: Anser cygnoides; assembly: GCF_040182565.1. Lineage (NCBI taxonomy): Eukaryota > Metazoa > Chordata > Aves > Anseriformes > Anatidae > Anser > Anser cygnoides. The sequence goes on from NC_089876.1 coordinate 51,868,970, forward strand.
CCCAAAAAATTGGATAATTTGCCTTTGGTAACTGATGACCTCTCATTTGTAGCTTTCAGTGTCAATTTTTGTATAATAAATGTGATGGTTTTTCTCAAGCTCCTCTGGTTCGTCTGGATATGGCCATTACCTTACATTATATGGCTTTTTTTTTGATAATAACCATACTGCATACTAAACTTAGGAGACTTAGATGATTGCTGTAGGCATTATGAGCTGAAAGAGGTTAAAAAAAAAAAAAAATATCTGGTGCTTGGTTTGCTGTATGGCCCCGAAGGTTAGTTGTGGCTGCCAGAATTTTTGGTGTGTAACCTGCACTAGGCCTTCTTTCTTGAGGCTGTGCTCAAAGAAATTGGATGGTTGCAGTGGCTGGGCAGCTATAGTGTTTTCTTGGGACGAAGGTGAATATCTGAGCAGTTTGGCTGACAGCTCCAATTCTCTATAAGAGCAAAAATGCAACTGCTTACCCAGTCTGTGCTGCTACTCTGTGTGGTAGTTGCAGACCGTGAGAAGGTCTGCTTTCTGGTTGCAATATTTGTTCAGGAAAGGTAAAAAGTTATGTTTTCCAAAGCACTGAGAATAAGGACTGCTGGATTGACACATAGGTCTAACACTGTCCCTAAGGAATATGTGCTGTTAAAGTGTACTGTCTTCCCCGTCCTTGATTACTTGTTGCTCCAGCTCTGAGTTTTGTCAGTTGTATGCTACTGGTGCAGAGAGACTGCTGGAATAGGAGGGGAAGAAAAGGTGTCTTTGACTTGGACTATTTAGATGGTGAGGAATTTCAGGCTTTTGGTGTTTTTTGTCTTTCCATCAAGAAAATCGGATTATGAAGAGTACACTTGGCGGTGGATTTAACTGGAAGAGGTATATCCGATACTTGTAAACTGTGTTGGAAACATCTGTGCCAGCAATGGCTCTCAATGAAATACTACTTTATTGCAACAGAAGAGGGAGGAAATGCAGATTGTGATTGTAAAGGACAAGAAAGCAAATGGATGTAGTGAAGGAAGGTGGAGTCAGGCAAGACAAGAAATTAAACACAATACATTCTAAACTAGGTTGAGTGAAAAAATAATTGCTATTTTATACAAGAACTATGTATGAAAAATGCTTGGAAAGCAGTAAATATAGAGATGATTGGGTACTGATTTTTGGACAATTAAGTAGGCGTGAGCTTCCAGAGTAATGTGACACAGGCATCAAAACTAAAGTTTGGATTCTGTGTTATCTGTAAAGTCTTATTTTTTACCTCAATTTTTTAGTTTTGTGTATGTCAAATTGTTTACAGGTATCCAAAGAAGCCCAGACTTCCAGGGAGAAGGCTTATAAATTGCGCTGATATGAATTTTTGTTATTCAGTGCAGAAAACTTATTATCTGTGGAAGAAATCACAATTCAGTTGTTTGCTTTTGTAAAGTTCTGTGTACCCAAGCACCATCTGTAATCCTACTGAGTAATCGCCATGAGGTTTTGTAGCAAATTTAAAAACAATGCTGTCTGCCTGCCTCTTCTGAGGGCATGAAGGGAGAAATCGTGTTATTTTGTACTTTCCTACTATGGTTCGCATATGTGAAATTGCTTTCTCTGATATTTCTAAATAGTCAAAACTTGCTGTGTGATGTGACGATAGTAGCTGAAGACATGGAAATTGCAGCGCATAGAGTTGTGCTAGCCGCCTGCAGTCCCTACTTCCATGCCATGTTTACAGGTACCAAATGTTTCAATATTTACTATGTTCTAATCCAATCCAATTGTATAATGCACAAAATTAAATAACTTTTGCTTTTAGGATCTCATTTTATTTTTAGTTAAGACAATAGGAACTTTTTATGAATTTATGTGCTATCTGAGGACATACTGGCAATTAAACCTCTGGTAGCATGGCAAATAATTTTTAAAGCCTTCTTTATTTAAACTCATTTAAGTTTAATAACTTCAGTAAGCTGGAAATAGTAGAGTTGTTATACTCTTGAAGACTGTAGTAATTTGACTTGTACAAAAGAAGATTAAAACAACTTTCATGTGAATTCTGAAGTAAATTATGTCCTTTAACAACTACCATTGCTGCATTCTTCAGTTCATGAGTATTCTAGGCTTTTAGTAGATAAGAAAGCTTTCTGTGGCTTTGGCTGCCTGTAGCTGGAGTGCATGTTTCAGTCCACTTAGGATAATTCTCTGTGACAGAGGTACTCTGCATCATTGCCACAACTTTTCTGTGCAGGCTTGATTCTGCCTCTGCTTGCTCTGCGCTGATCAAGTTGTTGCTACAATAGGAATGCCAGAAGGCTTGCTAAGCTAAAACAGAGTTGGATTTATAGTACCCTACAGCTGAATTCCTTTACTGTGGGTTTAATTCCGTGACGGTTATAAAGCACATTGAAATCATGCGGAACTTGGAGTCAAAAAGAGAATGCTACTAAATGCTTGTTAAAATTAATTTTGAAAGTTTTGTCTATTCCTTTTCAAATCTTGTGCTGGTTTGGTCCTTAATGTTGCCTGTTTGAAATTAAAAGAATTCTCTGCAATGTATTATTTCAGAGCACCAGGTCAAACGGAGTAAAAAATGTGACTCTTGGCATGCCAGTATGCAAGCAAAATGGAGTTTTAATAACTCTAATTGTATGTAACTGGAAGACTGATATAATTTGAAATACTGTTGTGTCCTGGGGAAACAGCTGATTATTAGCAAGCACTTTACTGAAACTGAATAAGTATAGAGTTCAGGATAGTTTTGATTCTGTACACAAATGTTATGACACAACCAAAGGTAGGAGAGGAGTCACTAGGAGCAGAAACAAATGCTTTCAAGTTGTGTATAAAACCTCACAAAGCTTCCACTTAAATAGCTGTTCTTCTAATAGTTCTTCAAGTTTGTGTGCATAGTTGAGACAGACATTCCAGGTGACTAATACATTCCTTCTTAACTTCACTGATTTCTTTAATTTTAAAATGAAAACAGATGTTTATACAGTTCATCACCTAAGTAATGGAGAAACACAAGCCTCTTAAATTAGTTCTGCATTAAAGATTAATTATTGTCGACTGTCACATTGAAAATATTCTTTACTCGTCGTACAGGTTCATTTTCTGCTTTCTGTGGCATACAGCAGCCTGGTTACGACATTTCTGCTTGTCTGAGTGCCCTTTCTGTGAGGAAGTTTATTGCCCTTCAGGAGTGCCAATGCAGTAGTGTCTGTGGCCACTCTCCAGGTGGAATCACTGAAATCATGGTTCTTCCCTTACTTCACTCCCTCTTGAAGTTTTGCTTGTTTTATGTTTTCAGACATAGATCTTCATTGACCCCCTGTGGAGTGGGAGGTGGGAATGCTCACTTGAGGAAAGGGTGTAGTTGGTGAACCACATCAGTGAGAGTTTAAATAGAATTTATGTGTGGCTTCAAAATGTATCAACAGATTTTATACTACTATTACATGCTGTTCTCAGCAAGGACCAAGTGTCCTGTCAGTAGATTTCATCTATTCTTCACAGAAATGATCCTGAAGTTCTTCATAATTATCTCTGAGAATCCTGTGATTCACACCTCTCAGGTGGAGTTGTACTCTGATCCAGCAATCTGCAAGTTCAAATAAGTAAATTTGATCCCTTAACCAGCTACAGGGTTACTTGTTCTTGACTAGAAATTAGAAGATTATATTTAGGCACATATTTGCAGGTTACTTCCATCTTTCTCTGAGTCATTAGGTACTCGTGGCTGCGCATTGTAGGGTTTAGCATAAACTGCGATCAAAACCTCTGACTTTTTTTTCCCTGTTTGCACTTCTAATAGTAGAAGTAGCAGTAACTTTTTTTTCTGGGTATTTAATAGGGCCTTTTAAAGTTACAAAATTTAGTAAGTTAGTAACAATTATCTTGTAAGCCAGGGCAAATGGGGAAGAAAAATCAACCATCCAGGAGTATGTTACCAGGAATAGTTTTTTTGAGAATTCTTCAGTGAAATTCTTCAGAAATATTTATCATGATCCTGAATCAAATATGCCTAAATGATTAGAGGAAAGAATGATGAAACATCATTGAAGGGGCACTTCAGTGGGTGACCTGAGTTTATTATTCTCTTTTGCCACAACCTATGTGTGGAGAAAATTGCCTATCGCTAGGCACTTACCTGCTCTCTTCATTTCTATTCTCCAATTGTAAAATTGTTGTTGTTTTTTTAAATAAAACAAACAAAACAAAACCCCACACCTTCCTTACGTTACTGTTGCGAGCTAACCATATTAGCTTTTAGATAGCCTTTAGTAATTTCAGCTCCCCAATTGCTCTGCAGCTCCTGCTTGGGAGGTTGGAGTAGCCCAGCACTTTCCTTTCCATCTCACTAACAACTCTATGAGGATATTGTGGTACAGCTGTCCATGACACAAGTGCTTCAGAAGGCTGAATTCTAGACTGAGAATGCCTAGCAAGTGAGTCGATGGTTTTCTGCATATGGTCGGTCAAAGTCTGGATCATGAGAGGACTCATTCAGCATCGTAGTAAGACCGCATCTCCTTTTAGCACAAAAAGTAGAAGCCTCCTTTTTTTCCTGTAGGTACCGGGCAGTATTGTTAAACAGAGAAGATGCCTATCCATGGCTTCAGAAGCCTTTACACAAAATCTGAAAATGAAACCAATGTGCTTGCAGAATATCCAACTCTGCTCTCCCACACACATGATTTTCCGAAGGGACCACCTCCACAGCAGCTTGCATAATAAATAACTTGCTGCATGCATGCTCTGAAGATCAATAGGTTTAATCTGTGTCAAAGAAGTTTGAACTTAGAACACAGGGCCCTGCAAAGAACATGCTACAATCATCTTTTACAGGTGTAGGGAAATGTTTCAGAAGAGAAGGTGGAAGAAGGCTGTAGGGGCTGGATTTTACTCTTTTTCTTGTGATTCATCATCAGGGCTTTCCAGAATGCTAGCAACTGGTGCTGACATTAAATAGTAGTACATTGCTGTAGGTGGTCTTCTGCACTGCCTACCAACTTTAGTTGATTTAAAATAAATTCCTTAGCCTTTGATTTAAAATAAATTCCTTAGCCTTGAGGTCAAAAAGCAGCATGAATAACAGTAACAAATTTCTTAGTGATGCTCTGGGTAAAGTACGCTGTCTGTCATCGATCCTAGAGGACATAGGGTAAGAAACAATGAAAATGTGTGTACTTCCTCAAGAAGTATCAGCAACGATAAGCATCTTATGGTTCTCTTCCTCACTGTCTGCTCTATGGTTGTGTAGGTTAAATGTTACCTTCAATTCCCTTTTCTCTAGATGTTACTGGGGAAAAAATAAAGACTTATCCAGTGTAGAAGAAGAACAAATGGATGTATCCAGAGATAGGGATTTACTTTTCCAAAGTGAGAGTTTATGTATATCTGTCAATGTCACCAGTGTAGTTCGTATTTCACTTCTCAGTGCAATTTGGTGCAATAAAGGGTTAAAGGTCTGAGATGCCCAGATGTGTGGTTGGTAGTCACAGAGAAGGTGTAGTCCTTTCTTCACAATGTATCCTTAGGCAATTACTTTGGATGCAAACAGAATGTTGCATTTTGAGAAACATCATATTTTAGAAGGTGGAAGCTATTTGCAGGACTTTCTATGAAGATCAGTTATGGCATACAGCCAACGTGTCAGCCTCCACAAAACAAGATCTAACAAGTTTTCCCTTGCTTTCCATTTTATCTTAGTTTGAGTTTTAATTCTTAAATCAGATCTGTAGCAGAGGGAATAATAAGTAGGCAAGCCAAGTATGTATGTTAATTCTTCTGTGGGGATAGAATTTTTCTTTTTTAAAGTAAAATGACCCCAGACTGCATTTCGTACGCTCCTTCTATTAAGAAGTTAATAAAGCAAGTGCATTTAATTGATTTTTTGCCGGCAAAATGTTTTTGTATGTGTTTGAATTGAAGAGTCTTATTTAGGTTTGATAACAACATTTTACTGATATTGTATACTGGCAAAAATAGGTCAACAGTAGTAAAAGTCTAACGCAGGTAGCATTCACATGATAGTAACAGTCTTCTTTTCTCCTTGGGAGAGATGAAGGGAGGGAAAATTGATTTCTTATTAAAGTTGCCTTATTGTTACAACTGATCATACACAAACATTTCTATTTTAGACAGGAGTAATTACTATTAAACTATTAAATTTGACCTGTATTTCTACCTAATTTACTTGACTACCAAACTGTATTTGTAGGTGAGATGAGTGAAAGCCGAGCAAAGAGAGTTCGAATAAAGGAAGTCGATGGTTGGACCCTCAGGATGCTTATTGATTATATTTACACTGCTGAAATTCAAGTTACAGAAGAAAATGTGCAGGTAAGAGTGAGAATATTTTCTGCAACCACAGAGTCACTTAGTTTGCCAGTGTGGTTCAACTCTGAGGGAAATCTCTTCTGCAAACCAGAAGTTTTTCAGACTCTGTGCCTACAAAGTCGTACTGTTTAAATTCTGGGTCATGTTGAAGGACCGTTGAAATAAATGAAGTCTGTTGATTTTAATGGGCTTAAGAATCAAGCCTCATGTAATACAATAATATAGATGGTCTACTCAGCCTAAAAATTAATGCTGTCAGCCACCTCTGTACCAGCCCCTCTCTGATACTTTAGTGTAATTTGCTTAAAGAGAGGTAGATCTGCTCTTAAATGTAAAACTTGTCTTCCAATTAGTGTTCTGTTTGTCAGAATTATTTTTTTTGCTAGCCTTCAGAATAAATTATTTTTCCTGCTCAATCCTGTACCTTGCCAATGGCCTGTCATGCAGGAATTTTTAGCTTGTTCTGATTATTTTTTTTAAATCAACCAATATCTAGCATGAAGGTTTTTGCTCATCCCACACAAGTAGAGCTAATCAGTTTTTCTATTCAGCTGTGCCAAAAGCTAAAACTTCAATTAGAATAGAACAAACATAAGCTTAGAAAAACAGAGCTTATGTTTTCTAACCACAGATCCTGAAGACAAGGTAGATTTTACTTCCACTATCTTCTGAGATTCAGCTTAGATTTTTTGGTAAGTTTAAAAGTAGTTACATAACAGGTGATACACTTAATTTTCTTGTTTTCCTTCTTGCTTCTATGCCCTTGTTTCTGCTTTTGTTCAATGCTAGCAGTCATTTTGTTGCTCTTGCAGGGCACGAATAATGTTGCTATATTTGGCATTGAAAACTTCTCTTGTGATTGTGCATTCTGAAATTATTGGCTTTTAGTGGGCATTAGGCTGAAATAAATAGCTTCTTACTGACTGTCGAATCAGATGGAGTCACTGCTAGTTTTACCTATGCTTGACTGAAGGCCTAGAAATGGGGTTTCATACTACTAACTCAAATATCCTACTACTAAGCCTTCCAAGTTTTAGATCATACCATAAGGTTAGTTTGTTACCTTCTTAAAGAACTGTTTACTTCTGGTCTGATGATGGGTGTATGTAGTGAAAAATCTTTCTGAAATTATGCTGTCTTGCCCATCCTGTGTTTGTACAAACCCTGGGCAAAATCCAAAGGTGTCAGAGGTTGCCGAGTAGATCTTTTGGGCTTGATCTTGCTGGCTTTTCATCCTTAAAGCAGAATATTCTGTCTTGCTGGCACATCTTAATGGCCGTAATCTGGTACTTCTGATGTGTAACATCAGACTGGGTTTCAGAGGCAGCCTACTGTGTTCTGGCTGTAGGTATTGCCTAGGAGGAGGCAGTTTAACCTGATACTGTCAATGATAGCTCTTCTTTGTTCATGGGGAGTAAAAGCCAGCATTCTCTTTCTTTCTCATACAAGACCCATTCAAGACCAGAAACTTCCAGGTTTAAAACTCCTAAGTCTGATATGGCTTTTATTTTCATAGCTCCAGATTGCCTGCTGCTTGAAGATAAATAATGATTTTGGGGTTGGTAAAATAAGTAATATGGTGTGGTGAGGGATATTACACATTTGTGGTTACTTAAGTACTGGGAAGACAGTCAAGCTTTTAAGTGAATTTGGATTTATGGCAATATAGTTGTGTTTTAATGTCAGTATTGAATATACTTGTAATATTGTAATGAATGTAAAACTTTCCTTCCTTTGTCACCTTCATCATCTTTGTTTTATTAGTGCTAGCATGTACTGTTTATTTGCATTATGGCAGGAACAAACACAATGGCAAAACACCAATACACTGAAGCAAGTCTTTTTCCTCAAGTTTGAAAGTCAAGGTGGCAAAACTGTGAATTTCTGAAAACTTAGAATCCTAGCACAGGCTCTCAGGCTTCAGTTAAAGCTGTGTTCTCTCCATAAACGTGTTGCATGCTTTAGTGCTCAATTTTGTGTCCATATGTATTGCTAGAAGGTGTTGTGAACTACCGTAATGGTTCAGAATTTATTTTGTTGAAATATAGTTCCATGAAAACCTATGCCATGTCACCCTAACTTTGTATTTGTGCTAATGTGCTTGACTGGAGCTTCAGCTTGGAGGTAGCATCTTATGATTCTCATTCTGATATCCTTCATGGGATTTCAAGTGTGTTACTCTGCCTTTTCAGGTTATGCATAGTAAGAATTAGTGTTGAATTCATTTCTAATATGGGATGTTTGGAAAGGGTGTGAACGCTTCACATTCAAGTGATGCAGAATTGCTAAGCAGCCTTTGGCACGAAAACAGCTACACTGTGTATTTATGAATAACTGATTATAAATGAATATTTAATGGAGTAGCCAATCTCACTGGTCTTTGTCAACAGGTGAGTAACGAGAAGCTTCTTTCATTAATACCTTACTTGATTTAGACATGAACAGGAGAGTTGTCCCTTAAAGCTTCTTTGGAAGTTCCAAGTAAGAACCATTCTTTTGTTCCCCACTATTGTGTTCTCACTTGTATGTTTTTGAGCAAGAAGGATTTAGAAAAGTCGGGTGTAATCAGTGAACGAGGAGAAAAAATTTTACTTAGTGCATCAAACTGTCAACACTGGAGGAGGCCCTCAGCGCTGGTTATTATTTCCTACATAAGTTAAATGTAGAAGAAAACAGTTGTTCTTAGTTCAGTGTCAATCAGTTTTCCCCACGCCCCCAACAGTTAGACAGCTGGTATATGAAAGAGATGTATGTTCTCCATTTTCTTCTAGTATTTGTCCTTCATTTAAAGTTACTTATTTTATCGTTCCTCAGTAATGGCACTCACGTAGCATAATGCTATACCAGTGTTTCTGTCATTTTTACTTATTATGTCACATTTTCCTACATACTCACCTCTGTTCTCCTTTTTTTTCCCAGAAATGGCATTAACTGTCAGACCTGATGCTGTATCACGTTTTAAGAAGGGATCATAAAACTTAATGTTTTCAGAAGGCAAATCAACTTTCTTGCACATGAAATTTTTTCAGTTCCCATATAGGTACTAACTACACGCAGTGCACAACGTGGGGGAGTTAGTTACTATAAGAAGCTCATGCATGAGTAACTCTCCCACACGATGCGTATGCATTTCAGCATGTATTTAGTCAGCCTTACACCTAGGGTAAGCCGAGCAAAAATGTATCAGGGCAGGAACATGAGAAGAAATTCCTGCATATTATATATTCCTGAATAATATATATTGCAAATACATGAACACACAATATAGGTGTATGTTTCCTTTATAACTCTCAACTGTTTGTGCACAGATTGCCATCTGAGGCATAAGGCATGCTTCCATTCATATTGTGTCCTAGGGCATGGTGATGAGAGTTTCCAGCATGCTTCACTCGAGGTGCTCTAAGGACAGTGCTACTTTTACCATTCCTGATCTTTACTGGATACTGACTGAAAGGCAAAAATAAAATTTTGTGCAGCATGTTACATTCCTTGTTTGTTCCTCTCCTGAACATTAAGATGACTCAGGGTCAAAATACTGAGAATAAATTTTTATGTTTAGAAGTGGTCTGTTTGTGATGCATCACCTACAGTTTTATGTGGGTTGGACATGTAAAAATGATCTCTGTTTCAGGGCTAACAGTTTCTTCTGAAACTGCTGTATTACCAGAATATCCAAATTGGTCACAAAATTGTGTTTTTCCTTAAGCCTGTCTTTTGTGGTGATTTTAGATTCCCTCCTTCAGTACCCTTTCCACTAAGGGACAGATACACCAGTTTATTGGATTTTAATTCAAAAGGGGGGTCAGGATCATAGAATGGCTTGGGTTGGAAGGGACCTTAAAGCCCATCCACTTCCAACCCCCTGCCATGGACAGGGACACCTCCCACCAGACCAGGTTGCCCAAAGCCCCATCGAGCCTGGCCTTGAACACCTCCAGGAGTGGGGCATCCACAGCTTCGCTGGGCAATGTAATCACAATGGGATTACCAGTTCAACAAATTATGGTACATCAGCTACACAACAGCAGCTGCTTGTGGTTTTACCTTCAACAAAATATAAAAATTATTTAGTGTAAGACAGTTTGTAAGACTCGCATTACTCTACTTTGTATTTGCTAGTCTTTGAGCGCTTACTGATCAAATTAGTATAGTTGAAATTCCAGTGAGCTTCAGAGCAGTACTGTCTTTGTATTTGAGCTCAGAGTCAAAATACTTCTGGGTATATTTTGATGCTTACCAAGCTTTATCCTCAGACGAGATATTGTGTATACAAACTGGTGATTAAACTAGCAGTCTTTTTGTAAGTTAGCAGAATTGTGACGTTAGAAAGAGCATAAAACACATGCTGCATGTTTCTTGAAACTAGATTTGTTTCAGGTACCCAACTTTGAATGTTTTCAAGAGTTTCTAAAGCCTGCCATTAAATTATACCCTTTGAACACTGAAGAGCATCTCATTTCCTGTATTGGATGAATGGATGCCCATTACCTTCCAAAGGGTTATATTCAGTTTTCTTTTGAACGTAGCAGATTTTCCAGTTTAGATGAGGTAGACTTTTCCTTTCTAGAACTGAAAGCTGCCTGTACTTTACAAACTCATGACTGGGCATCGTAAGAGGAGAGAGTTCATTTAGGTGCTTGAGCAGAGACATGCATTCTGTGTCCTGGAAGTGTGCCTGCTGCTGTGTAAGTGGGTGGGAGAGATAAAAGAAATATTTATTCTACAGAACTGAATGCTGTGAAGCTTTCATTGAATCTTATCATAAGGTAGGTTGGTTCTGTTTTAAATATATCGCCATATATATATATATATATATATAAATAAAAGTGTGTGTGTGTAACTGCTTTGAGCCAAGGGAATGCTGAAACTGCTTCCACAGGAACTTGGCTGTTCTCCTTTAGAGAGCCTATGAAAGAGTTGCCTGGAAAAAAATGCTGCAGTTGGTTTAGGAACCTAAGAAGGGTAGGGAGGGAATGATTTTGGTCTTGATGATCGTGCTGTAAGTGATGATCATAAGTAAATCCCTACTGGTCATAATTAACACTCTGAATGTCACCAAGACCAACAATTTATATAGGTCCAAAACCTCCCCAGTCAGACTCGCCACTGAAATGCGGTACTCCAGAAGATAAGCTTATCGTGAATTAACAGCAATCTCTGAATGGTTTTCAAATAGAGTGTTATACACCAGACAGTGCAGCTTGGTGATGACAGTGTGGGTAATGATAGCAAATTTCGTGGCTAGAAACAGTCAGTCTTCTAGCAGATGCATGTAACTCAATAGAACTGTTACTGCTGTACCACAGGTTGAATTTGATATCGCCTAAGTTTGCAGGCTGGCTGTTGATAAAGGCTTTCTGTTTACCTCAATTTGCCTTTATTTACTGACCACAATTACTTGGTGACAGCATTTTGAAATTATTCTTCAGACAATACTTGTACTTCCTATTGAAGTCTTGGCTATATTATTTATCAATTGAATAAAAGTTTTGAGTTAGCAGATGTATCTTTTAAGACAGTGCCATCATGTCTCTCCCCACAGTACCAGGTCAACTTTTTGATCTTGGTTTAGCTTCCAAAGCCTTTCTAGAAATGCCACTTGAATGTTTTTGTGATGAGAAAAGAGCACAGCCAAACTTGTGGCCGTGTATTCTTGCTGTTTAGCTGCTGCTGTTGGAAGCAACATCCTGGGCCACGCAAGCATCGTTTTGAGCCAGCAGGGCTTTTCTTAAGAGGCTTCTTGCTAAGTTTGGCATGCTTGTAAAGGAGAATGAAGTTATTGGTCAGAAAATACTATTGCTATTGAATAAAACAGTGATACTTTTTTTTTTTCCCCTTGTAAATGACACATTTTTTGGAGTGAATACGTTTACTGTAATCTGTTTCTTAAGCCCTCCTGAAATAGCAACAGAAAAGGTGAAGCAGTATCACACTGATTTCTTTGTGGTAGTTGCGTTAGATTTTTTTTTTATAGAAATATCTCTGACTGTAATGTAAAGTTTATAAATATCATTGACAACATCTTTTGAGCTGAAATCTGTGAGTTGGTATTTCCTGTGATGGGGATTTAACTTGACAGTAACTCTCGGCACACAGTTTTTTAGACAGACTGTTAGGCCAAATGTTCATTAAGACTATACAGCCATTTTTCAAGCTGTTCATATAGTTTTATTTTTCTGAACTGATATTGAATGTGCTGTAAACTTAACATTTTGGACAGGTTTGGCTGATGACAATTGATGGAGTTGCTCTAAAATGGTTTTTATTTCCATGTAAGGTTAAATAACATGAAATGTGAAATTGTCATACTATGTGACTTGTCAGCACCACCCAAACAAAAGTGGTCTTTTGTACTGTGGTCTGGTGCCTCAAATTGGCACAAATGAAATCTTGTGTCAATATTTTGACCTGTTAAAGATGTGATAATCATCCTCCATGCTGCAACCCTGCAGCAAGTACATGTCTGGAAAATGTTAGCTAACGTGAAGGGCCAAGTGTTAAACCATATACCTGAGCCCTTCTTCTGTGAGTTCCCGTGGGTACAAGATATTTTTTTCAAGATACAGCTTTTATAAATGAGGTACAGGCACACCACGTCTCATCAAGCAGAAGCAGTTAATGCTCTGACTAAATTGTGAGTTGCATTACTTTTCATTTTAGATGAAATATCTCTGTCAGATACGTGTGATTAACACCGTTGTCTGTAACTACTGCTTCAGCTACTGGACTATCAACTTAGAATCAGGGCTAAACTTCAGGAATGCCAATACCAAACATTTCTCTTAATAGCACCAAGGTATTTGAAGACTGGTGTGTCCTAGAGCGCAGTCACCCAGCCTTACTGCTTGCTCCTTTCCTGAATTTCATGGGTTTTGCCCCTGGGAGAACATTTGGGGAAGAAAGAAAAAGGGAAGGCTGAACGACAGCAGTATATATAGAGATCTTAAGGACAGAGGGAGAGGGTATCTAGACTACTATTCTTTCAACTTCTTGGTTGATGAAACATCTTTAGTGTTTCTTTATCAATCTTTTAGGTGATAATTTGTGTAAAATGTTTGAAACCAGCCCTCCTCCCCCTGCATCCCACCAATGCTATATGAATGGCTAGGTGCTAACTACTGAACCTTGATGTGATGGGTTGCAGTCCTGCTTGGTTCTGAAGGAATTACAAAGCTGCTTGTGATTCTCAGCTCCCTCAGGTTCTGTAGCCTGCACCAGTGGGTGTTTGCTGGACTTGACTTGATCTTGAAACCTTTTTTTAATTTTTTTTGCTGTTCCTCATCCTATTTCAGTTTACCATCATTTTTATACTTCCTCAATGGAAAGCTAGAGCTTTCTGTCCATAAATAAGCTCTTTTTTTTTTTTTTATTATGTGGTTTCTGGCAACTCCACTGATTCTTGAAAGTATTTTTCTTTTAAATTGAGTTTTATGTAATAGAGATATTGAGTATCAAAAGTTATCATTCGTTGGTGATCTTATTTCCTTGACACAGGTAGTATTGGAGCTTTAGGAGGAGATGAAATTCTTTATAGGATCATCTTACAGAGCTTTAAAAATAAACAGGGTTTTGGTTTTTCTGACTATCATGGCTGTGATGGCATTGCTACTAAATTCTGGAAATTCTTGCAATTTACAAAGTTGTAACCAAAGTCGTTCAAGTTAAAATATTTTATAAAATTAATGACTTCATGATTGAAACTGAATTATAAAATCACTTAATCCTGATGTGGATTGAAACCTCTCTTTATATAGTAATCCAAACTTTCATTTTTATTATTTTACGCCTGCAGAGTTTCAATAACATTAGGGGATAGCTTACACCGCACAGAGGCATTTAGATCCAAGCACATATGATGAGTTTGATTACAAAATCTATTAATAGAAACATTAAATTTTAGTGGGCAAGAATTTAATGTTGGACTTGACAGTATGCCTCTTTAAATGTCTTGGTCGTCTTGGAAGTGTACCAGTGGAGCACCACTGTATTTTGCTTTTATACATATTTTAGATGTTATGCCTCAAGCAACTGTCTGGTTACCTCTTTTGACCCATTTTGTTGTATTTGTGACAAAAGCTTTGAGGATTTTAATAATACGGGGGCAAAACTAATATGTGACTTAGCTGGAGGAGAGACAGTGTCACATTTCTGGAGTTTGTACATATTGTAACACAAGTTAGGCAGCAGTAAAAGAGCTAATTTTTGCAGTGAAAAAATCCTACCATGCATTCTTCATTTGCTTGTATGTGGCTACGTTTCAAGAAAGTGCATGTAGGAGGGAAGGGAAAGGAGAATGGTGATCTTTCTACAGGTGTATCTTATTACCAATGAAAGCTTCATTAATTTGTGCTTTAAGTGAGTAAGCTCTGCATAAAAGATCTGTGGTCTTGTGCTAAGTAAAATAAAGAGGAAACAGCTTTGTGGGGAACCTTAATATTTTGTTGCGTGTCAGTTTTTAAATATGTACTGAATAGTATGTTTTGACTACATTTTTTTCCCCGTAGCATATCTTCTGTGGCTTTATCTATTATGTATGTGTGAAGTAGAAACTGCCTGGTTTCTGGTGCACAATATTCATTTATTATGTAAACCCTATCTATTCTGCAGTATACATATTGTCACTCTCCTTTCTATGTTTTTATTTTCCTAGGAGTGCAAAACTGGTGTGTTTGGTTTGGCTGACGGTACGCTCCAGAGCCACACACCGTGCTGATAAATGTTTGATGCCCTGCTAAAACGTTTCCTTTTTTTTTTCCCCTTGGTGACGTGATGGAAGGATGGATAGCACGCTGTGTACTTTGCAATAGGAAGGTATTGGGGCCTGCTGAATCTGGTAGCAAGGCTGCTGCACCTCCATGTCCCCAGGGTCCAGCCAGCAGGGAGGCTGAGCTGTCTTTTCGATACAGACGTACTTCTATACAGTGTGGCCAACTGCAGAAATGAATGCAGGCAGAAATATTTTGCACTCACGCAAGCACAAGCAGCACCAAAAGCTTCACCCATGGAGGACTCTGGCTGATGAAGGGTGAAGGTGCGTTAGTGGCACATACATACGTGTACACAAACGCACCCTTACCCCTCAGTAGCTGGCTTACGCACTCAGTGTAGCTGTCCCTGGTGGATCCTGGCTCTCTTGAAGTGCTGGCACCTGGGCACATGAGCCTCAAGGCCTGCAGCCCTAGCCTTGGACACAACTACACATGTGTGTGCATCCCTCCAGTAATTGTACTAAGGTACTTGGTCTGTCTAGTACCTGGCCCAGGATCCTTGCTTTCCCTATGTGCCCCATACAAGTGGGGGTCTCATTTGTTCTTTCCAAAACCACCATAATCCCTTCCTTTTCCTCACTTCTGTCTTCAGTTGGACTGTATTCCCTCAAAGTCTCCTGTACACAACTGTGCAACAAACACTTCTTGCATTGTGGTGCTAGACCTAGAGAAGACCTTCCCACGTTCCATTTTGTGCAACAAGTGCTCCCCTCCTCCCCCAGTTCATTATTCCTGCTTCTTCATTTATTGATAACATTCTTTACTGTTCCCTCTCCTCATTTCATTGGTTATGGATGACAGGCTGAAGTTCCAGGAGGGAGGGAGCAAAAGGGATTTGTAGAGAAGGCAACTGCTGTTTCTGTACAGATTTAGCTTTGGTTAAGACAGAAATAAATGATGACAGGAGCATGAGAACCAGGAAAAGCAGGTGTTATACTGATATGGCATCTGCTGTTCCCTCAGATATTCACGTTTTTACGTCCCTGACCTTTATTTCCTCTAGATACCTCTGCTGTTTCTCTCTTCTCTAAGTGATGCTTTACTCACATCTTGCTGGCATTCTCCAGCCGATTAATCTTTTTATAACATTTTCTTTTTCCTGTTGTCTGGCTGAATGGGAGATCCCAGAACTTTGTTCATAAAGAAGATTGGGTAGGTAGAAGGGAATGAGCCTTGGAAGAATGAAGAGAAATCTGGATGGAAATCAGATCTGTCTTAGCAGCTAGAAATTGTGATAAAAAGAAATGCATAAGGGACAAACAGAACTGAGATGTAGCACAAGAGATAAAGATGAATCTTAAATCTTAATCTGAATTCAGTTTTACAGGCTGAATCACAGAATTTCCCTATCTTGAAATCTTTGTTCCTTCAGAAGGTGTTTTGAGGGTCAGGGAAAAAAAAAAAAAAAACCAGACTTGTTTCTGCTTATTTGGAAAAGAGATTTTTGGGCAGAGAAGATGAGGAGGCTTGTAGCTTGACTTTGTCAGAATGGTCTAAGTAGGATTCAAGGAATGAATCAGAAACTCATGGAGGAGGTGATGAGGTGAGACAGAAGTGGGGTTGAGACAGGAGTACATTATAGAGCAGATACTGATCTGTAATCCTGTTTTTGGTAAGCATGTGATTCTGATTCCTGTGGGAGGTGAAGGGGAAGTCACTGAGGGATTTAAACAGGCATGTTTTATTTAAATTATAAAAATAATAAAACACTTTTACTCATCACTGCAGCTCTAAATAGAACAGCTGTTCATTTCCTGCATATTGTTTCTTTAATGAGTGATTTAGAAAGTGTGTAGGCTGCCAGGGCCGCGCATGAGCAAGGTGCCAAGAACTAATTAAGGTAGAAAGTCCCAGTTATGCCAGTGGACTGTGCAAGGTGCGTGCTATTACAGATCAATGATAGGTTGAGAGAATGGGTCAGAAGATGAGGACTGAAGCAAATGAATAAGAACATCAGATCACTAGGGCAAAAAGAATTTTATAGACACCTAAAAAATTCTTGCCATACCCATAAGGAAAAGAAACCTCTAAAGTGAGGTGGCTGAGATTGCATAGAAATGTTTTATTTTCTAGCTGGCTATTCGTTGCAGTTTCAGTTTACGCTTTTAGTAAATCAGTACAATGCCACTAGTGATCCCGAGTATTAAAGAGACAAGTTTTTTTTTTTTTTTTAGTTAGTGTCAGGTAACGTGAAGGAAGTTCAAACTGTATGTGTTTTCAAACTCCGAGTTGTGCATAGCTCCTAAAATCCTCCTATGAGGTTTGAGTTCTTTGAGTGGTCCAGAAATAACTGCTTCAAAGGCTTCTGAAAGTCAAGTTAGTTGTAGTCCCTCCTAAATTGTCATGTGATGAGCAATAAATAGATCAAAAATTCCTAGGGAGCACAGGAGGAAATAGGAATAAATACTAGGTTTTCACTGGATCAGAATGGTTGTATTGTGTCACAAGCTTCCACAGAAGGACAGATTTTTAAATTATTTTTTAAGAGAAGCAGAAGATGCAGATGATAAACTGATTTAAAGATTTTCCAAGGCCAGACAAAACCAGAAGATTTCACTGCTTTCTAGCTCAGCTAGATGTTGGGCTAGCATGATGGCAGACCAAATTAAATGTTGGAAAGTGTAAGGTAATGCATGAAAAGAGAAGTTTGAATTACTCCTACATGTTGCTGCGTTCTACATTGACAACTTTTCCCAGAATAGACCAGCATACTGTAGCCACTTCAGAAAAGCTTCTGCTCATTGTGAAAGGGTGGCTTTAAAAAGGAGCTTACAAAGTGGTGTAGCAGCTTGTGTGCATCATAAAAATCAGTGTTCTCACCTGTAACGCTTTGCTGGATGGTCTGACATATGACAGGAATAGCACATTAGGCTTAAAAAGCTGTTGAAGCCATGGAAAAGCTATCATTTAGGAGAGGGAGAGAATTCAGGCCTTTTTTAGGGTGACTGTGAGATGACTAAAGGACGACTCAGTATTTTTCCTCCAAAATCTGTTTGTTTCAAAGATTCCACTTTACCCTTTTTAATGGTAAAAGGATGAGTTATTTACTTATGCTGAAAGGCAACACGTTTTTCTTTAGGGTACCTAGAGAGGAATGCACAAAACATTTGTGTGTATACGTGTTGTTGTTATTTAACATGCTTAACATGTTATTACTTGGCATGCTTAAACAGCGGGTGGTTGATGGGTGGAGCCTGTTGCTGCAAAATGCATATGAGAGGAGCTGCTTAAGATGCAGAATGTGAGCAGTGTGCTTTTCTGGCTCTACTGGTTGGCTTGGAAATACGTACCTCACCTGTGGACCTCGGGTTACCATTTGATAGTGTTTCAAAGCAGGTGTTTTCACTCAGTGAAGTTTCCCTCTGTAATTAGTTGAGAGCATAGCAGGTCTGTTTCTGTGTTGGATTCACCTGCTGTACACTCCTTCCTCCTAGGTTTCCTCTGTCATTTTTCCTCGGAAGGAAAAAAAGAAGAGAGGGAGGAAGGGATGGGGAGTGCTGACGGAAAGCAGCGTGGTGCTGTGAAGCTGCAGCCCCGTAATACTGGGTTTAGCCACGTATCGGGGAAGGGAGGGAGGACATAACAGGTTCTGTCTTGAAGCAGCTGCCAAACTCGCTTCCTGTGCAGCTGAGACTGGGTGAGATCCCTGACTGCTTCTGGCGGAGGTAGACAAAAATAGTTACAAGGATGAATTTTTGTGATTTGTTCCTCTTTATCTTCTCTTCCTCCCCTCATCTTAAAGAAGCCTGTGTGCCTGACACACCACCAAGAACTTTAGTCACCACCACGATCTCTTACTGTGTTCTTACAAATTTGGAAAGCCAGGCTCTTGTCCTGTTGAAGTCCTTATGTTTATTTTCCTGGAAGCACTGAATGCTGCCATTTTTTCTCAAGTGAAGTTTGGCTTTAACTAGAAGTACTGGCTCTAAAATGTTCTAAAAGATGAGATGTATCCTGGTGTTTCAAGAACAAGCTATTCTTTATGTTTCAAGGAAATATTCTTTGTTGTTGCTGATTTACTTCAGACTGTGGGGTTTCATGCACCTTTCTCTGATGGTGGATGAAGATGGATGTTCCTAGATTACCTGGGATGAATGGACTATTGTTTGGGTCTAATATATAGTTATCCCTGTGTTTTCTGTGTTAACATAATGTAAGGTTGGTCTTGGAACTGAATGAAAGTGCTTAGCTTCTGCACCAGAAAGATGTTAGTGTTCTAAAAATGTCTTAAAAAGTAGGGTGAGAAGAACATGCAAATGGAAGAGCATGCAGAAGGAAACTTGGAGAGTTTATATATATATATAAATATATAAAATATTATTTTATATATATATAATGTTTTCAAGCAGTTGACTTGGAAGGCATGCCTTGCTTTTTCTTTTTAAGACATGAATTTTATGCATCGTTTGAACATCCATTTAGCTGCAAAATTGTGAAGTTTTAGGTTAGCCTGAACAATATTTTAGCTCTGTTTTATGAGCAGTAGGCAGCTAGAACTGGGATTCTGTTAAAACAAGTGTTATAGCAACAAGCTATAAGTTTGCCGTGGCCCAAAAGAAGAAAGGTGGGGGGTGTTGCAGAGCGGAAGGGAAACAGATGTGATACCAGGTAGGTCAGAAGTAGTCAGGACTGAGATCACAAGTTCTCTGATTCTGGAACCTGGTGCCTTCATTCTGCCTCTCTAACGTCGTTGCCCTTTAACTAGGTATTAATAAATAAGAACTTCTGTATATAAACTGTCTTCTTAGACAGAACAGCTTGTGCAACTTCTCTGCGTCTGTGATCTTCAAAATCATCATGTTCCTAGGCTGTGTTAGGTTCTTCTTTGCCACCTTGAATGAATCAGCTTCTTTCATCTCAGCTCTGACCTTTACTATAGGCACCCATGTATCTATTTCCAGTGATGACAATAAAGCTACCTGCTGCAAAACTTGAAAGACAGCCCTGGACAACTTGAAGAGTAGAGGGCATTTGCTTATTCTTTAAAGTGTTCTATGCAAATGAAAGCATGTGTGCCCATTTACCTCCCTGCAAAATGCAAGGTGGTTATTATGAGTAAATGAAACCAGTTACAGAGGAGAGTGCATGTTTGACCTCTCTCACTTGCACGTGTGTTCAACAATGCCTTGCTACATGTAAGATGAAATCTGTGGAGGCAGGAATAAAGACTTTCTTGAAAATGTTTGGGTTTTTGGAAATTAATTATGCTTTAAATCACGAAAAGTATGCATAAAACCTTCATATGAAAAAAAAAATGTTTGCATGGGAGGCTACAGATGTCATTTGCTTGGAGAATTCTGTCCCCCAAATACATGAATCTTAGAAGCACAACATCCAGATTAAAGTGATTATGAATTTTGTCACTGAAGCACTCCTTTTGAGAAGGTATTCCCCTGTGACATTTCTAGAAGATTATAAATACAGTCTGCTGTAAGAAACTAAGTGATGAGTAAAAGATGTTCTCGAAATATAAAAACATAACTAATGCTAAAAGTTCAGTGCAATCAAATATCTTTTCAATCTACTGAAAGGGCCATTTATTGCACATTAGATGTTATTCTTGTCTCAATTTTTGTACTAAAGATAAGCACCATGCACACAAAGTATTTTTACTTGGTGCTATTTCTGTTGCTCTTAGTTCCCTAGTTTTCTATTAATATAAAAATCAGTGGTATGGATACATCTTCTGTACCAGAGAACGAGAAGATAGAGAAAGCAGAGGCTCATAATCTACTATCCCAGTTACATTGCTGTTTATTTCCAGAGCAGGCTTTTCAGGGTTTGGAAATGGTGTTTTGATTCCTCTTTCAAGTTTGCCAGCAAATATTCAGTTATGGTAGGAGAACAAGCCTTGTGTGTTACAAATCACTCCGCCTGTAATGTAAAAAGGAAATGTGTGTAATCAGGGGATATTTTTTTAATGTTTGTCATAATGATCTTTTCTTTATAACCAAGCACTGTGTATCTGTCAGTGGGGTCTGAGACTGGGGGTGGTCCAGTACTAAAGGTGTGAGATGTTATGGTCAAGTCCTATAGATTAAGCATGCTAGCTAAAAGCATCAGCTGATACAGCGATTCTTAATGTGGCTCAGCCTTTACAGAAGGATGGAAGACCACACAGGGCGAGTTACGGTGTCCTGCCTCAATATTTTCAACTTTTAAAATCCTTCAACAGAGATCCTTTGTATATTATTTGACTAGCTAGCGCTTCAGATCCCATAGAGAGTAAATTGTGCGGTTTCTGAATGGAAGTTTCTGAAGTATCAGCAGCAACTGGCTTTGTTCTGATGCTAGTTAGACTTGGTTAAATTTTCTTGTCCCTAAGAAAATATGAAGACATTTTTAATGCAACTCTATTATATTTTAAGTCCTGAATTACAGCAAGATGAATGATTCTGAGCTGTCATTTTAGATGACTTACTGTGCATATACTTAAATTCAGTGACCAAACTTAGAATCAAAAACTATTTCTATTGAGTTGAAATGTCTAGGATTTTTCTTCACTGAAAGAAAAATCTAAAATTCTAACTAAAAATATTTCAGGTTCAAGAATTTTACACTTGAAGTGGAACAATGTTGCTATCCTATTTTGAGAAACTTTAACAGAAGATGATATGAAAGACTAAGCTCGTCACTGTTAACAAAAATAACCATCATAACTATCTCTTGCGTGGAGACTTAAGCCAAAATATGCTTTTACATGGTGGTTTGAGCACGGTTCTGATCAAGGTGATGCAGGAAAATCCTCAAGGCAAACATGACAGCATGGTTCTCCCTTGTAGATCAGATGGGCACCATTAATCATAGTACATTACTTAATCAAAGTGACCCTTCTGTCATTTTGTTTGCTTTGCTTTGCTTTGCGTCTGCACTTTGCAACCCAGAACATCCTCCCAGATCCATCCCCAAACTTCCACACCCCTCAAAAACCAAAACAAAACAAAAACCTCCCCCACAAATGTTTTAAATAATAATTAGTATTTCATTCAGACTAATCTTCTAAAGTGGTTTCTCTTCTAAAGACAGTTTTGCAGCAAACCAGATACTTTCCATAAACTGCATGTGGTTGTAATTGTCTTGAATGCTTAAGTACAGACAGTGATGCTAGTTAAATGGCAGGTATGTAAAACAGTTACTTTTTCCTTACATTCCATTTTAATTAGCACTACTTTCCAAGTCAGGAGCTGCTTAGTATTTTTAGAGATCATGTCAGTCATTCAAAATACTCCATTATCTTGATTGTTTGCTTGTTTTCAACTGAAAGTGTTCTGCCAATAATGTAGCTAGTACTAAGGGAATGTGAAGGAACAGGACTGTATCTCAATTAAGAGTCTGATATCTTCCTCTGATACTATAAAACTGCCACCCACACCTGTATTTTTAATTGGATTGGGCTCATTTAAGATAAAGGATAAATTTGCACATCCAAGTCTTCACTGCACAATAGCCTATAAACTCAAAGACTCTAAAGATATATATATTTGTAAGATGCATGGCATTATATTCTAAACTTGCAGCTCATGGACATTTTTAAATCCAGTATAGCATCTGATTTGTGTGTATTTTAACACTGGAACAGTACATTTAACTTGCACATCTTGTCCTTGTAAAAATTCTAGCAGAGCTGAATTTCCTAAAATTGGAACTTCTACATTTTATCCCACGGATGCAAGTGTTAAAATATTTGTATCTTTTAGTGGTTTTATATACATACTCATAAGCAGCATAATTTCAGTGCAGCACAGTTATTTCACTAGAAATTTGACTAAATTAATTTGTTACAAACCACAGTTTTAATTATATTACAGATGCATTTAGATAGGAATAATAATAATAAAAAAGCAGCTGATTTTGATGATCTCTGACGAATCTCTTAATTTCATTCTTCCTTGTGCCATGGCACAAACAGAAATTTCAGGAATTTAGCTATCTGAAATAGGTATTTAAACCCTAGAAATAGATGTTACATTTTACTATATCTCCTCAAGATTTGTTTTGTGACTTGTATTAACATAACTGCTGCTCTTTGAAATTGATTTCATTTTAATGTCAGAAGTGGAAATATGGAATATCTATAATTAGCAAGGATGTAACTCGCTGTCTTGAGTGCTTGTATTGTGATTGGATTCTCAGGCATTTGCTTTCCTAGGTTAGTCTCTTTCCCAATGTTGCTGATGTGTTTTTTTTTCTCTGCGTGTTATAAAAAATTTTTTTTTTCTATTTTAAGCAGCACACTGTTCATTTCTCTTGTAAGCTGCTTTGATTTTTATTGGCTTATCTGTGTGCAAAACAATGTTCAGAGAATTTTTTTTGTTTATTCTATGAAAAAAATATGATCTTGTTCCCAAAACCTGCAATATGTTCTTTCAATGCATCATTGTCAGGTATCGATTTGAATTTAGGCAAGGATTCATGAAATAACATCTCAAAGAAATTCCAGGAAATCTCAAAATAATAAGATAAAAATATTGGCTTAAGCATCTTTGTATTGCAGGTAGCACAACACGTCGGGAGAATCTGTTAGTGGAAAGATGAATGCAAAGATAAGAGCATGGGTTGAATAAAAAAAAAAAAAGCCCAATTACTCAATTATTGTAGCAAATTGATTTAAACCAGCAGAGGAAAAAAAAAAAAAACTTTAATCAATTTAAATTTTACCTTGCATTGAACTTTGTTATTTTTAAAGCAGGCCCAGTGGAAGCAGATTGCAGAGGGACCTGTCCACTGTATTTTGCGTATCTCTAAGGATGGAAATTCTGCAACTTGTTGGGGTGACCTGTCCTGGAGCTTAATCACCCTCATGGCTTAACAAACAAAAAGCCTAACTCCTTTTCTCTAATCAGACTTTCCAAACTTCTTACTTGTATATTGCTTTCTGTGCAATTGCTGTGCAGCTTCAAGAACAGCCTGGTTCTGTTCTCTCTCCCCTCCCATTAAATAGTTGTGGACAGTAATAAGCTCTCCCCCTTCACCTTCTATTTTATGGCTGAACAAATTCAGAGCCTCTCTTTGTAATAACACATGCTCCAGTCCCCTGATTGTCTCGACGGCCCCTTCGTCTGGAGTTGTTCCAGTAAGCCAGTTTTTCTCCATTGTCACCTAGCAGGACAGATACTAAAAGCACCTGTTGTGTAAAGCGGTACCAACTTGCGCTTGTTACTTTGGGAGCTAGGGGCTGCATGAGGTGGAGCATAGCACTGAATGTCATGAAGTGGAAATGCTGTGAAGAGATTCCTGTAATAAGTCATCCAGCAGTTTTCAGGCAGGACAAACCCCCTTGTCTGGTGTGGAGGCAGGCCAAGGCTGTGTGCAAGGCTGTCACAGCTCAGTACGCTCTGACCAGGTTCTTTAAGGTAGTCCACGTGAGGAGGGTTAATGTAAGGTCTTTAAGATACTTGGTGCTGCATCATGCTACATCTTGATTTAGCAGAGAGACAGCAACATACTGAAATCAGAACAAAAGCACAATATAGCAACTGCAGTATACAGCTGGATCACTATACAAACGTGATTCCCATTACTGGTCTCTATAATGCTCATGCACAGCATGACGGGTTGTCCCAGTTACTAGGAAGGAATACATGGGTTAAAGCCAGCTCGAGCCCATTGCTTTCTTCAGAGGTCTTTTTTTTTTTTTTTTTGTTATTCAGTTTTTATAATTCCAGTTGGACTGAGTTACATGTATACTTCTCCTGCTTTGCTGGGCTGTCTAGCTGGGGAAGGCATTGCTCTCTACTAATTATCTCAAGGAAGGCTGTTTACATGACTTGATGACCTACTGGTACAGCTGTACTCTGAAAACAAAGGTTACCCCCACCTTGTGCTGAGATAAGTTCAGTTTGCTTAACAGCACTGGGCGGTCATTCCTTGTGTTCTTTGCTGAACTCATTGCCCTTATCCATCTCTGAGCCTTCTTCCATGGTAGAGGTTTGTTGGCTAGTCACACAGCCCCTGTTGTATCTCCCAGACTGTTGTAGATATGTTCCTTCTGAATTGATAGGTCACAAATAACTAGATGGGTGCCTGCCTGTAAGAGCTGCTCGTCATCTCAGAACTCAATAGATGTGTATTTTGGTCACATGAGGTAAGTACATCCAGCCACATGAGGGTGAACTGGAAAAAGAGGAGGGAGAATTGCTGCAGGCAACATCAGTGTACTCCAGCCCTCATCAGAATCCTGCCAGGTATCTGAAGGGCCACGAGAGAGGGCAGCAGCCTCAAAAATAGGTTGATGACCTAGATGAGTTACTTTGAAGTACATGAATACTCCACTGAAAGTTGAGGGCTTTAGGTGGATCTCTCCTGAATACACAGGTGACCACACAGTACCTGGTCACAGTCCTTGTTATCTCCGTGGAATTGGAAAGGTGGTTGTTGTGCCAGGTACACGTAGCTTTGGGAACAGGAATGTCTCTGCAGAAAGGAGAATCAGGAGAAGATAATCAGGAAATTGTCGTCAGAGGCCTGTAAGGGTTAAGTGATATGTTCTAGGAAATCTAGCAGTCATTCCAAGATTCATCACTACTACTTTGATGCAAAGAAGAGAATACATGATTTCTTATTTGCCATCTGTAATAATAATCTGTTCAGTTTTTCTGATTATAAAAACAACTACTGTGATGAGATTTTTTTTTCATAGAATAAAACATTGGAAAGGGTTTTTTTCCCTCTGCATTTCTTGCAGTAGGAAGCAGTATGCATATTGAAGTATTTTTGATTTTTAGAGGAAAGTTAGGGTACCCCCTACTGGCTATTTTTGGAAATAAAGCTGAGCTATAACCTACTACTTTAGAGTGAGCAACAGCTGAGTTTAATCCATACTGCAGTTTTAATATATTTTTAGTAGGTTTTAGAGCAGTGTTCCCCCCCGGTAGCTTGGTAGCTTTTAGCAGGGTGAATGTACCTGCAGTGCAGCTGTTTTAAACGCAGGTGGTTGTACAGGCTGAGGGGTTCTGTAGTACCAAAGGAAATAGCTAGATGTTATCACAGCTCTTGTTGCCTAGTAACTAAAGCTCAATGTATAATTTCAATGGGGCTGAATTTGATGCACCTTGTCTGTCTTTCCCTTTTTTCTAGTGGAATGCACATACATGTATTTAGACTAAAATATGTCATCATCTGATAGCTAAAATATATTCAAATCTCTAACTTTACAAACTCAATTGCCATAATATAAGAGCTGACTGGAGTTTCATATAATTAAGAAAGACTTTCTAGTTATTGTAGCATTTGTTTCCTGATTTTATTAGTGAGCAAGCTTTTCAGTCTGACTGTTTATGCATAGAAATATTAGAAATATTAAATTGTTTTCTGCATAACATTCTCAAATTTCATCTTTCCATTTCTTTAACTGATTTGACTATTCTATATATTTTTCTACTAAATCTACTTACACAGTCAGGAATTGATGTCAGAGTTATTTGTTCAACTATACTGATAACCCACTTAAAATTACCTGAGACTGTTTGGATTACTGAATTTTTTTGTAAGCAGGTGTGAAATGCTTGTGTTAGATTTTTAGCCCTGATTTTTGATACATAATGTAATGATTGTATCTTATGCTACAATTCTCTATCAATGAATTATTACGCTGTTTTAACTAATCATACTCTAGTTCCAGTAATGTAATTTCTATTGCCAGAATTATCACATTTTCATAAACATATATGCTAATATAAAATGAGTTTGCTAGACTGTTTTAACCTTGTCAATTGTAGACTTCAAGCTTAACTGAATTTGTTTTTGAATTGTGTGACTTTTTCTGACACTTGTTCCTAATTCTTCATGCATATCTTCCCCATTTATTTTGTTAGACTTATTTGATATTTTCAAGTACTATCTAAGACTTAAACTAGTCTTCAGTTGCGTTGCTTAGTAGCATAGAATATCCTGAGTTGGAAGGGACCAACAAGAATCACCGAGTCCAACTCCTGGCTCCACACAGGACCAGCCAAAAATCAGACCATATGTCTGAGAACATTATCCAAATGCTTCTTGGACGCCCAACCACGCTCTTGGTGCAGAACCTTTCCCTAACCCCCAGCCTGACCCTCCCCTGTCCCAGCTCCATGCCATTCCCTCGGGTCCTGTCGCTGTCCCCAGAGAGCAGAGCTCAGCGCCTGCCCCTCTGCTCCCCTCGTGAGGGAGCTGCAGGCCGCCATGAGGCCTCCCCTCAGCCTGCTCTGCTCTGAACAGACAAAGGGACTTCAGCAGCTCCTCATACGTCTTCCCCTCCAGACCCCTCACTATCTCTGTTGCCCTCCTTTTGACACTCTCTAACAGTTTTATATCTGATGTTGTGATGCTCAAAACCACACACAGTGCTTGAGGCAACGCCAGTGCAGAGCAGAGTGGCACAACCCCTTCCCTTGACCGACTAGCAGTGCCATGCTTGATGCACCCAAGGGTATGGCTGGCCCTCTTGGCTGTCAGAGCACGCTGCTGGCTTATATTCAGCTTGCTATCAACCAAAACCCCTAGATCCCTCTCTGCAGGGCTGCTCTCCATCCTCTCGTCCCCCAGCCTGTACATACAGCCAGGGCTGTCCCTTCCCGGGTGCAGAATCCAGCACTTGATCTTGTTAAACTTCATACTGTTGGTGTTGCCCAAGCTCTCTTAATTTGTCCAGATCTCTCTGCAAGGCCTCATCACCCTCTGGTGGTGTATCAGTGCAGTCACATTTTTTGCCTTAATTTCTTTCATTAACAGTTGATACCTGAAGCAAACTTTATTAAAGATATCCTTCCTTTTTGCTGTCTACACTGATATCCTGTTTTACACATTTGGCTATAGTGGGTTATTGCTCTGAGTTAGGGATTAATACCTTGTGGAACAGAAAGATGGTTTTCAAGCCGGCTTCATGCGTGGCAGGCTGAAGGGAGAGGAACAGCAAAAAAGTTTAAAACAGATTTCAGTTTTACAAGATTGTATCACATAGTCCTTGATGATGGCAAATAGTTGATTCTGCAGACAGTTACTAAAATTAAAACTTGTTCCCAAGAGCAATAGTTATATGTATATTCTGCCGCTTTCATTTCGTATGAGTTACACAGGTCTTTTTTTACTTCACCCAGCTCTTCCAGCTCTCTTCTTGATCTTCCAGTTTTGTTCTTGCCTGACTCTTTTTAATTCTAGCCAGGTAACTTTAAAAAAAGTAATAGTTAACAAGAGTAGTGCAGCCATTTTCTTCGGTGTATATTTTGCTGGCTTATTATTGATGCAGCCCTAGAGTATATGTTTTCTCTGTGTGTAAGTAAAAAATTGCAAGACTTGGGTTCAAATCTCTCCTGTTGTCATCCACTGAAGATGCAAACTAACATTAATTTCGTATTTGAATGTTTTAAAATAGAAATCACATTAAAGTAACTGTCAAAAACACCAAATATAAAAGGTATTATGAAGAAGAAATTGTAGTTAGCAGTAGGGAATTTTACTTATATTTCACCTAAACCTCATGTTTAAATTTTACTGGTCAAATAAAATGCATGTTATACTGTTCTGGAAATTCTTCCTGCCTTTTTCGCTTTTCTTTGTGAAAGTTGGAAGGACAAATATTCCATTTACACTAGTTCTTTACTGGTATGGACTTTCAGTGACCTATGAAATGTTTTATATACTCAGGCTTTTAAATTCCTGAATTGTCATTCTTCAGACTTCTTTGGAAACTGAATTGAGTCCCTGTTAGAATCAGTTGCATAAATATGCTTATTATTGATGCTAAACAAATCAATAATTTGGACAATGTCCAGTGCTTGCATGCAAACAAGTGTATTATCATGGTCTAGAAAACTTTGATTTTAAGAAAGTGAACCCTTCCAATGTTGAAGGGTTGAAGGTGAGGTGCAAGTGTGGAGTGTTGGGAAGAGTAACTAGGGAACTTGTGAATAAATACTGGGGAGAGTTTACATGATGTGTGAGAATTGTAATCTATGGAATGATTTCCCAGTGAACATGGTGACAGAGGTGTTTGTGATTTTAAATCTTAAATGGCATTTGCAGAGACATAAATAATTTTGATGTTGGGTTTTAAGTTTTTGAGTCTTGTGGTTCTGAAATTTTCCTCTCTTGGTTTTATTTATTTACTTATTTTTATTAATGTTGACCAGTACTCTTGTATCAGGTCAGAACTGAACTGGGATATTAAACACCTGTTGCTTCTTTCAGGTACTGCTCCCAGCAGCTGGTCTCTTGCAACTGCAGGATGTGAAAAGGACTTGCTGTGAATTTTTGGAATCCCAGCTTCATCCTGTCAACTGCTTGGGAATTCGTGCTTTTGCTGACATGCATGCATGCACAGATCTCTTGAACAAGGCCAACACATATGCAGGCAAGTTATCGTTGTCATAGAAGTTAGCTTGATGTCTGTGTGTGGGGGTTACACACACATGTGGATTCCATGCCAATCCACCCACACTTGCCCAAAGGAAATTCAATTTTATCCAGGTATACATCTTCTGAAGAGTGTATTTAATATGAATGTCTGTCAGAGAAGGAAAGAGACGTCTCCTGGCTGAAACATGGTTATAGTAACTGCAGACAGGGGCAGTATTTTTGTGGCCTATCAGGACCATACAATTTATAAACCAGAAATAATCCATCTTGTTTAAAATTTTGCGCCATAGTTTAGGGGAGAAAGCAGGAAAGAAGAATTAAAATTCTGGCATTAGAGAAACAATTGGCAAGAACCAAAGTTCCATCTATGATTTTCAGGACTGTTGGAAGAACGTGGGGGAAGAAAGAAGATGAGGGCATGAAGGGAGGCTATCTGTAGCGCCTGTACTGTACTGGCAAAGTAGACACTGACAAGAAACATATATGAATATTGTGTCTTGAGTAATTTGTCTTCTGAGAATCCTACATATCTAGCCCAAAACTTTAAATTTCCTACTATAAAGGATACCTGTAATTTTATTCTTCTGTCTTGACACAAAGTGGATAGAGATATGTCTTCTAAGTAACAATATAGCTCAACCAACAAAATGTTTTATTAGTCTAATTTCTACTTGCCTTTGAAGAACACTTGTCATTGTTTCTCATTCTTTGCTGAAAAATGTTCGTAGAATTCTTAATTTTATTACTAAAAGTACATTGCCATTGTCATCTTAAAGGCTGTTTGTCCTACCTGTAAGAGGACTAGTTCGTGTCAAGTCTTCACATTTTCAAATTTAAGTTCTCATTTTGCTTGCCATTGTTAATAAAAAAGCAATTCTGATTCTTTGGTGAACTAACAGAAGTGTTGTTGCAGGGACAAGGGAGAATAATTATTCCCTTTTTCTTGATGCTCGTGAGGCCTCAGGTGGAAAAATGCTGAATCAACCTTTAAGACAGATGCAAACAAGCTGAAGTGAATCCAAGGAAGTCTAACAAGAACATATTAAGAAAACAGACTGACCTATGACAAAGACTGTGAGAGAAAAGGGTCCATTCAGTCAAGAAACTAAAAGGCTAGGAGTACGAGAAGGCACAAATCTTCCTGTACGTAAAGAGATGAGAATGAGTAAGCTTCATTTGTGAGGTATTTTTAAAGTAGTTTCACGCATTAAGAAAAATCTTACTGTAAAAGTAACACTGATCAGGCAAGCTGTCTATGGAAGTTATGAACTCTCTGCTGCTGGGCAGCTATAAAGAACTGGTTAGACCAACATCAGATTTAGGCTGATCTAGATCACACCTGTGTGCAAATCTAGATGATCTGAAGTGCTTTGTAGCTTGCGTTTCTATGACTGTGAAGGCTAAAATCCTTTTTTCCCCTCTTTACTTTCCAAATACATTTTCTGCTGTTGGAAAATGATAATACAGGGAAAGTATTACCAAATCAGTAATTGTTAACATAATCTAGTACACCTGGATTCCCTTGTTTAACTGCTTTTGACACCGGTAAAGGTTGCATAATGTAGATTACTAAAAAAAAGAAACAAATCCTTAAAGCCATTGTGTAAGCTTTGCGCAAAGCAGTGAATTTTTATCGTAACACTGTAACTAAAACTAATGCTTCAATTTATTCAAGTAGCATTGTAGAATGTGTTGGGATTTTGATGTTTAAGTAAAGACTGAAGACATTACACTGAAGGATTAATTTTTAATGGAAACTTTTTATGGTGAACAAAAAAACCC
Source organism: Anser cygnoides (assembly GCF_040182565.1). Taxonomy (NCBI): domain Eukaryota; kingdom Metazoa; phylum Chordata; class Aves; order Anseriformes; family Anatidae; genus Anser; species Anser cygnoides. Next base: position 51,900,169 of record NC_089876.1, read on the forward strand.
ACCCTTTTATAGGGATTAAACTTGGTAGCTAGCAAAGAAGTATATTTTGATTAGAGCAACAGGAGTGAATATTCAAAGAATAGGACAAATTTGTTTTAGAATATGCTTCTAATTCAGAAATCATGGATTGTCAGAGGTTGAGAGTTGGTCTCAGGTATGCCTCTATTTGTCCAGTCATGGATCTTTTCCTGTCTTTCAGTGTCTCTTGGATGTTTCATTCCTACTTCAGGTTCAGCAAAATTGAATTGCTTTTCATCTAAATATCTTTCCCTTCCCCCTGTCTTCCACTCACTGGTGACTTCAGTGTTCTCCTAGTCATTCAGGTTTGTGAACTTAACAACTTTAACTCTCCCCTGCCATTTTCTCTCAACTACTCTGTTACTTAGTCCTTTATTTTGTTTCTTCCCTCCCCATCAAATCTGTGCTATGTCAAATTTCTCATTTGTTGCATTGTAAATCTACCTCTGCCTCAACTTCCTCTCTGTCTGCTAAGGTAATTGTATCACTTTTGCCGTATTCCTTCCCCCCACCCCTCCGGATAAAATTCCAACCTCTCACCCTTGGCTTTTCCAATTCAGCAGAATTACCCCCACTTGTACCTCTCTCGTATTTCTTTCCTACTTCTTTTGTGCTTGGAACTAACCTTTCTTTCTCTTTCCTCCATAATAAAACCACCTTCTATTTCTGTCGGATTCCTCCAGAAAGTACTTTCCTCATATATGTTTCCTTTTTTATCATCGTATTCCTAGAGTCCTGCTGGCCCATACCATGAGCTGCCAGCTCCACTCCTACTGTGTTTTTGCAGTATCTGTGTGGTGAATTTTAAAGCAATGCACATTCTGTTCTTACTCTTAAGATAATATACTGTGGATGGTTAGGGTGTGAGATACCTCATTGCCTGGCACTTTCTGCCCTGCCTTCGTTAATCCCTAGCAGTCTGTCAGACTTAGTATGAGAGCAGTACAGAAAAGAGAAGGAAAAAAAACCAAAAACGAATTATCCTGAAAATGCTGCAGGGAGGGAAAAAAAAACTATATTGCTTTTCATAGCTTTTCTAAAATATACAATGACAAATTAACATAATTAACAACTTAGTACAGAGTTAAAAATGGCAATTTTCCTTGAATAGAGCACTAAGTGCTTAATTCAGATGTCCAGGTCCAAATAATAGCCTTTTTATTGTCATGAGTAATTTTAGACCTCATAAAAAGAAAGATTTTGATGAATGTTTTCAATTACCGTAATTTCAAGAAAATCTGTTTTCCTATATAGATCTTTTTCCCTCACTTTCAGAAGATTATAGTTTCTCTGTTAAGACTGGATATTTAAGGAAAAAACAAACTCAGTAAACTCATATGATTAGGTGTCCATTGAGAGAATTCTTGGTTGCTGTCTTAAGTGTGAAACTGAGGAATACAAATCAGCCATTTTCAGTAATATTTCATTATTTTAACCAAGTGAAATTGTATTAAAACTATTTATATATCAATTAAAAATAAAAAAGAACCCCAAAACTCAATTCAAGAGCTATTCAGGTTGCTTTTGAAAGGACTAAATTTTGTGATGCATGTCTTAGGGGAGAAGTTCTAGTGTAGATGCAACTCAGTACTTTCTGTGATAACTGTATTTTAAACTGTTATGCAAAAGGTTTTAATTAAAACTTTTCTGCCTTTGAGTAACACCATATCAACTCGAAAAGGCTGTCATATTTTTGATCTTTTATGCAGTAGGAATCCAGGCTTACATTTATTAGCTAAAGTTTAGGTGGTTAATGTTTTAGGGAATGCATTTTCATGTAACAATGGCTTAATTTTTAATTTTATTTTTTTTTCCAACTTCTACATTGACTATGCCTTAACAAATGCTAAACTGCTTCACTTTTAAACTTTGTTCAATTTAATAGTTGAAGTTAATATTTATATAGATTACTGTCTAGAAATATAAAAACAAAGACATTGGCAAGACCGTGAGTGCAATATTTGTTGAATGTGTTTGAGAGTACGGGAATTATGTACAACTTGTAACCCTTAATTATCAACAAACAATTTTATCCCTTTGTAGGTTAATGTTTTCCCTCTTGAATTCTCAATAATCTAAATGCCATCATAGCCATCATACCATCTTTTTTTTCCCTCTGTTCTTGAGCAACTCTCTTTGTCAAGGCTCTTTCTCACAATTTAAAGATTTTTTTTGTTTTCTCAGAAGTTTGAGCCAAAGATAAGTGGCTGTGCCATTTCAGTATCAGACCTTGTGTCACAGACAGCTGAACTCCTGTGAGCCTACATTTTAGGATTACAGGTTACAGAAGCTAGAATGAGTACAGAAGAGAGGACTATTTGATTGAAAGAACAGTGAAAATAGAGAAAATGAAAAGCACCTGGCTCTTTGACTTCTTCCACTCTTTGTTTTACTTGCTATTTTATATTTAGGAAAAAGAGGCAGTTAGACACTGCTAATAGATAATGGTGGCATAAAAACAAATTGATGCAAACATAGATAAGAAGTTATCGAGACTCTGGAACTTCCTTCCAGTGGGAGTGAAAACCCAACTTCCATTAAAATTGGAGCTTCATAATCTTGTGATGGGGCTGGTCCTCCTGTAGCAGACTATTGGATTTCTATAATTTAGGGAAGCCATTTATATGTATCTGATGCCTATTGAGAGAGCTGAAAATAGTATGCACTTGATGCAAATTTCTTGGAGTTGACTTCTGTTACAATTAAACTTTCTGAGATGCCAACTGTTCTGGTGATGTTCCCTAGTGCAGTCCTAGTCTGGGTCTTGCACCTCTTCCACAGGTGGGTAGTAGATCAAGCTGAGATCTTTCTTTTGCTAAGATTTCTACTAAGAGTATGTGGCATGAATGCTGTTAGTAAGCATCTCTTCGCGGTTTTAGCCTGTGATATACCTTAGGTAGTCTTAGGGCATGCACATAAATTAAGAATTGTCCATGGTGTGTTTTACAGTTGTCATAATGTTAATTATAACCTCAGGATAGATCGGTGAGGCTTTTTAATCAAGGAAAGTGGTTTGATTCCAGGAATTTCTTAAGTAAGACAAGCAGTAGGAATGCTAAATAGAAAATCTTAAGGGAAGAACATGATTAATCCACAGTTAAAAAGAAAGAGAACTACAAGAGAATAGAGTTAAAAGGGCTATGCCATCTTGGACTGGGGTCAATCTCAATGTCTTTTCAAGCGATTTTTAACAAGAGAGAGAGGAAATGTAGCTCCACACCTCTCTAGGTCATGCCAGACTTAGGGATAAAACTGGAAAGGCTAATGGGACAGCCCAACAAGCCAGCTGGTATTCTGAAGCAGAAGAAATGCTTATTGTCATCTTAGATGCTAAAAATTTTTCTGTTCTGTTATCTTTTTTGTAATGTTTCATTACAATGCTTTTAGCTAGAAGAGGTCTTCTGTAATCTTGTGAAAAGATAAAGTGGATTTCCAGTAATCTTATGAATATATTCCACTTATCTGGTGAAGTTCTACAAACATGGTCTGTAGCACCACAGCACTAGAGCTCTCATGCAGAGCTTAGCTCTTGAAATGCATCTTTGTTGCAAGCAAATATGATAAATGTAATTTCACTAATTGCATAAATGCGCTGGGTTTGGAAAGATTGGATTCTCTGTGGAAGAAGTGTATCTTGGTGACCAATGCTGCTTGGCTTTTAGCATCATGCTGAGAGGTCACAGAAACCTTTGTTAGGGAACCTTACCACAAGCATGGATTGCTGTATTGTACTGAACTGTGGGATGCTGCATGTTGTGTTCTGGTGCTCTGGCTAAAACTTTGAGCCCTGACTGGATTTGGGAAGTACGTGCGCCTTCTGCAGACTATTCTGGTGTGCATTTGTACTCAAGAGATTTAAAGGACTTATATAGCAGAATCTTTCTTACAATTCTATTCTGAGTAGCAACGTCTGTTGCTATGCTTCTGTTACCTTGGCTGCTATGAATTTCATGGTGTTCTAAAAGGCAGTTATTTAAGCATAAAATTGACAAGTAAATCAGATTGTAAAAAATTGGCTTCTGCAGCGTTTAGCTTCTGCCAGTTAAGTTGGCAGAGCTTGTGTCTATCCCTCTGCTATAAGGCTGGTTATAAGGCACTCTTGACCACTGCCTTATGTTATGCCGTTAGCAAAGACCTTTTGTCCCAAGCCAACGATGTGACATTGGGAATTGAAGCAGTAACAACAAAAAAAAAAGTTTAAAAACTATTTGTTTCATTTCCTTGAGAAATTATCATTGTCCTTGTAAGTGAGCATAAGGCTCAGTTCCGAGTTCCATGCTTTGCATCTCTGTTTAAAAAAAAGCTTCTTTCTGAACTGATAATTTTTTCTCAATGTTTCTGGAACATTCCAACTGTTTTTGTAGTGCTAGCACATCAGAAAAAAATGCAAGTACTCTTTTTAGTTTATTAATAAATAAATTAATCTATTTTGTGGAGTAGAAGCAGTTGGCCTAAAACACAGAAGATGCTTATGAGAATTGAGATATTTGTTTGTGATCTTTTGTTTCACAAACTAATAAGACACCAGATCACTGTCATACAAAGATCTAGGAAATGTGAGGGTTGTTGTCCTTTTAGCTGCAGCCTATGGCGCACTGATAAGTTCTGGCCACATTTTTCATGTGTGTTAGTGCAGCTTTGGGAAGATCTTTGGGAGATTTCTGGAAGTGAACAAAATATTAAAAAGTTTTCTGGAGTGTCATCAACTGCTGGAACACATCAAAAAGATGTTAGTAAATGGCTGAAGCCCATTGCTGATGGAAAATAAATGGAGCGGTTTTCAACACACACAGAGACAAACATTGAGAAAGGCCATTGTCATAAAACAAAGTAGAAGATGGGTTACAGGCTTTTATTTTTTACCACCAATATTCTCTGAAAGGTTTTTCATCTGAGGGAACTTAATAGAGACTTTTGCATCTCTATTTGTTTATTCCATTTAGTAAAGGCAGTTAAGGCAGGTAAGGTTTGACTGTAGGTATATAAATGAGAGAAGTAGTGTTTGTGAGTTAATCCACAAACAATTGTAGCATGAAATGTCCAGTGCAAACTTCAGATATAGCATTCTTTTCTATGGAATTGAGAAATACAAAGGCAGTGGCAATATCTGTAGTACTACCAAGACCAGACCACGTACGTTTTAGACAGAAGAGGTAGGTCAAGCACTTGCTGCTGCTGTGTCTATGTAGAATACACATCTCCAGACTCCTGACGAAAAATAACAAAACGTGGTACTTTTATAGCTCCTTTTATCTTCCTTTGCTCTGCAAGATATCTTCATTTATTGCATTTCCAAACATTTTGTTACTAGCTCCTTTCATGTTTTTAAGAACTTCTTTTTTGTCCTTTTAGTGTGTCCCTGAAGCTGAAGTCCCATCCTACTGGTACAGGGCAGATGAGGACAGATCGTCAGCTATCCAGATACAAACTGTCTCTACCAGTTGCGAAAATGTGAAAATCTGGTTTTCATATGCTATTGGAACAGATATTTTAGAAGCTTCCTAAAATGGAAGGGATTTTTTTTTTTTAAGGCAGATTTAAGTTTTGAGGATAAAAAATTAGAATTGTACTTGCTCAGAAAGTGGGAATTTGGAAGCCAAGACCCTGCAAGCTCTTAAGACAGCTTGTTACCAGGCTGCCTGATTCTCAAGCCAGCTGGCTTCAATATCTGGGTAAAGTGGCAAGAAGTCAGGCAGGATTCCAGCATGAATTTGTCAAAGCTGCACGTTGTGTGGAAAATTCTTGTTTGGTGGTGGTGGGGGGGGGAGTAGGTATTTTTCTCTTATGAAAAGTTCCAGCCAGATAGTTCTGTCTGCTTATCTAGGGGATGTTCATGAAGTAGTACATTGCGACAAATAAAAAACATAGCTAGTTTGAGATTTTGCAGGGGTTAGATGCATGAAATGTTCAGTTTGATGTTATTATCTCAGATTATCTGATCTTTCAGATTTTTAGCAATACGATGGGATAATACAAATCCTAATCCAGAAGGCAAAAACATATCCCCAATACTGTTTTTCTCTCAGAATTATTAGAAAAGAAAATATAAAGTTTTTTTGACTCCTAGTGCCAAATCATATTATTTCAAAGTAAGATGCTGATATCCTTCTTGTTAAAGGGAAGTAGAACGGTTTGAATTTCATAAGAATTATTTTTATGTATGTATATATATAAAAAAAAAAATGCCTCTTGTCTTCAGTGCTTGAAGTGTTAGATAAATTGCTGTTGGCGGATTTAATTGGTGTTTCTGAGTTTCCTTATTCTTGTTTTGTTTCTTATTATTTTGAATAATCCATTTAGCTGTAATTTCAGTTGGCTTCTGTCAAAAGGTTATCTATCAGTCAGTTAAGATGGTTTCCTTGGCAACAAGAAGTCTGGTTCTTAAGAGGCAAATGATTTCAACTTACACTCCCACTTTTTTTTTTGATGGCTAAAATTTATATAGCAGTCTGCCCTCCTATTCTCCTATTCCTCCCCCCGCCTTTTTTTTTTTTCATTTAATTCAGCTGAGAATTTGTTTCGAGGTATTGCTTGAAAAACCTGAGCATGTAGCTATTGACCGAGTAGTTTGTTTTAGCTTCTCCTTTTTTCACTCCTCTCATCTCTTAGCTCTTGACCATATGCCTTATTTCATGCTTGAAGCACAGAGGCTGGCATCCATTAAAACAATCCCTTAGTTTTTGTTCAAGTACTTTATTTATTTATTTATTTATTTATTTATTTATTTACTTATTTTCTCCTACAGTTCTCTTCCTAGCGTGAAGACAGAATTCAGCTTTTCAAAGTAATACAACAAATGTAGATTCTCAACTTTCCCTCTTTTTGTTAGGGCTGGATCTCTTCCTGTTCTTTAGAGCATGTCATAAATCTAAATCCCCTTTTGAAATAGAAGGCTTTTGTATATATAAATTTATCCACGCATTTCTAGTTTATGAACCATATCTTGTTGGATATGATGCAGTGTTGGATTGGCTTTCTCAAGGGAAGATGAATAAAGCTTCTGAGATTTGGATGTGTTTTGCTTCCCCTTTTTGCTTCCCTCTTAACTCAGCTTCTGAGTTCAGTCAGATATGCTGTTTTGTGGGACCGTCACTTAAAATTTGGAGTTTATGATAAAGCTTAATTTATGCAAATTACAGTTTTCAATTTCTATTTGCAATGTGCAAATAGTAAAATTCAGCAGATATTTATTTCAGTAAGTGTATCTCTCAGAAAATTCTACTTCAGCTCAATGAACTGCAAATTTGTCATCTGAAAAACAGAGTTGGACATAAAGATTGGTAAGGGGTAGAACAGTAATGGTAGTGTTACGAAACTTGATAGTACTTCTCCTCATGCTTTCTCTCCCATAGCTTGAAATGCTGCAGAAAGTACTACCTGTCTATCATGATAAGAGAATGCTGCAGAACTGGAGGGACTTGTGGGGATTATGTCTTCATGAATGGAAAAGCTGATGGGATAAGAGAAAAGACGAGGACTATCTAATTAAAATAGAGATGAAGGATAAAAGGAATAACGAATGATTTTGAGTAGACAGATTGTGGCTTTTCCTGTCATTGTGTTCAGCAGTAGAACGTGGTGATATTCACTGAAGACTGATTAATGAATGGTAAACTGTGTGTTAAGTTTAGATGTGGGTTTTTGTTCAAGGAAACAGATTATTGCTGCAGAAAGGTATTAAAGTCAAGAATTTAACAAGGTGCGGGGGGGGTGGATTGCATCTCACTGAAACTCATTGTTTAGTGGAGTGCTGGCAAGGTAAAATATCATCATTCTGACTTCCAGTCTCTAATTTTTCATGATTATAGTGAGATTATTATGAGAGGAGGTCTTAGCATATTTACTTCTCATATGTGTTCTTGGACTTTTGTCTGAAGCTATTTATGTTGCTTGTTTGAAGGAACAGGATGCTGAACTAGATAGAGGACAGGAGTTGCCATGCTGCATTAGATTTATCTTTTTATGCTCACTAGTCTTTACTAAAGCTCAGAAAAGCTGTCGTACCCTGAAAAATTCAACTTCTTGATCTGGAAGCACCCTACATTTTTAAAGTACCTTCACAGAATCCAAGAACGATGGGACTTCTGGGTTTATATTTAAATATAAATGCTGTGTTCGAGACCAAGCTTTAACCTATGTAAAATGTATTAAGGTATTGCATCTAAATGTGACTAAATAGCATGCATATTGAATTGTTTCCCTCTTTTTCCTCTACTGCTGTAATGTTCATTCTTGTATACATGTAGTGCTGTACGTTAAGAGTACTTTTTTTTCCCTCCAAACAGAACAGCACTTTTCTGATGTTGTACTTAGTGAAGAATACCTCAATCTCGGTGTAGAGCAGGTGTGCAGTTTGATATCTAGCGACAAACTTACAATTGCCTCAGAAGAGAAGGTAAGAGCACCTGTTCCACAGTATTCTTTTTATCCTTTTGTATAAGAGAGTGAGCTTGTTCTTACTGTTTCTGTAGACTGGATGCATTCTTTGTTTCCTTGGTGAAATTAAGCATGTATTGTGTTTATTTAAAGGATTTATTTCCCCCAAGTGTTGTCAGTTTGATGCTGAAAATTAATCTCCACTCTTAAAAATCCTAAAACTGTATTAAATCACATAATCCTCTGTTCCTTGAAAAAACTGGAAACTCAGTTGAATGGAAGTTCTCTCTCAGCTTCAGCAGAACAGAGAACACATGATATGTCACAGGTTTAACCAACTTATCCCTTGGGATACCAAGGGATAAATAACTTAGAAATAGTAGTTTGAAGAACAAGTATATGCCCTCTACTAACTTCAACGTAAGCACTCCCACAAAGGAATTAAAAATGGGCACTTGTATGTGTGGGGCTGTTTAGATTAACTGAACAATATGTGTTGCAAAGGAGATGGCTAGGTAGCTTGGTATAGCCAAACTTAAGTTTGAATACGGCTTGGCTCACCTTTAGCTAGATCTCATCATTTCATTTGTGAAACTGATCTTCAGTGAGGCCAGCAGATGTCCTTGAACCTCTAATGATTTTTCTGTGTAGATGCATTTGTTCTGAGCTTTTGAATCCAGATATTATCAGTTAAAAATACATTGTCTTCCTTTGTCCAAGGAGTATGTAGCTGTACCAACTCTGCTCAAATGAGCCTAAACTGTATTCAAAAGCATGTTTGGATATTGATTTGATGGCTAGATAGTGTTTCGTGCTAAACTCTTTTTTTTATACATTGGAGAAACTCTGAATGTAAGAATGATCTGTTTAACCTGTAATTAGCGAGGTCACATTGCTGTCCCCATAATAATCTGAAGGGCCGGACTGATACAAGCAATGCTACTTCTGTGGAGTATAATTAAAGTTTTAATGCTCAAGCATATGATCAGCTGTTGTGCAATATAGGAGAAACCAAGCTTGGTACTGCTTCTTCTAGTAAGATTCGATGATCAGTCATCTGAGTGATGATGTGGCATGTCAATCCTCCAAGACAGGAAGAAAAATAAGAGAATTACAATATCTCTGCTGTTTTATTGTTTGTTTACATAGTTTTTATTGGATTTACAGTATTAATGTATTAATTATTGTGTGCATTTTGTCAACTAGCCTTGAAACACTAGTAGAGATGTGGTGTAGAAAGAGACTGCCTAATGCATCTTAAGAACTTTTTATTGGATAAATATGCAAATAATGAGAGTTGTAACTGCTAGGGTTTTTTTTTTTTTCTTACATTAGGAATTGTAGTAAAGTAAAAGCTATTTTTGGGGAGACAGTGATACTTTCATAGTCATGAATCTGTAAGTCAAGGGACTCACATTTGTTTGTTTTCTGGAAGGTATTTGAAGCTGTGATAGCATGGGTAAACCATGACAAAGATGTAAGGCAGGAGCTAATGGCACGCCTGATGGAGCATGTTCGGCTGCCTTTGCTTTCCCGGGAATATTTAGTTCAGGTAAGCAAAAAGGAATAGTGATTCTTGAGCATGTGAACATTTCTGTTTATTTTTTTTTAATGCCAGGTGAATATTTTTAAATTTAAACAGTGTAATGTATTGTGTTACTGATGGTAAAAATAAACAAGAAACCACCACTGTATGTGCGTGCACGTGCATTCTTACAGTCAAATGGGGGATTGTCAAACAGGGGAAGCCACATGCATGTAATTTGTTTGTTCGGGTGACTCCTTGTCATGGCACACTAGTAATTTGAATGATCTAATTTGCTGAGGTCAAGTTACATTTCATTTGTAATATGATCATAGGATAGAATCTTTAAGGTTGGAAAAGACCTTCAGGATCATCTGGTCCAACCACGATGTTTGATACAACACTTAAATTTCAGAATTGTATCTATTAAGTTGGTTAGGACTTAAATGACAACGTAAACATTTCTTTACCTGGTTCAGATATAATGGTTGTTATTTATTTTTATTTTTAAAGTTCTGTGACATCATTTTGACTATTTTAGTGTTAGATCAAATATTTAAGATTAAAAAAAAAATCAGCTCACCATTAACATTGAATGGTTGGTAGGTGTTTAGTTTTAGAAATCTATCTTTGTGATATGAATTTCTTCCACTTTGTTTTTGTTGTTGTTGTGGTTTGTTAAAATCTCCCCTCCACCCCCACCTGCAGGTGTTCTGTACAGTCTTGTATTTGAAAAGTCAAGAAACATGTCTGATTGTGAGCAGTCTCACTGTTGTCTAACACTGTTTCTTCCACATACTAATTAAGAGAGTCTACATCTCCTGATTTCTTGTCAATGACTGCATATTGTCATCACATAAATTTATGTCTAAATGTGGTTAAACTACATTCTAAAAATTCAGTGATATGCATTTGTTCCTGTGATAAAGGCTTTATTACACTTCAGATTGTGATTTGTGTTTTACTTCCTTAACATGCTCAGACCTTGTTAAACTTCTATTAACAAACAGAGAGTTGAAGAGGAAATATTGGTTAAGAACAGCAGTGCTTGTAAAGATTACCTCATTGAAGCTATGAAGTATCACTTGCTGCCAACTGAGCAACGAGCATTGATGAAAAGCACTCGAACAAAATTGAGAACGCCTGCTAGCCTTCCAAAAGTAAGACACTTATTTTTTCCAATGTACTTATTTCTTTAAACTCTACTTTAACAGATTTGATGACAGCATTACCATCACTTATTCCAGTAAAAATTTCCATATCGGAATTATTTGTCACAAAAACATAAAAATAAAAAAAAAATGCACAGATGCTTCTGAGTTGTGGCATTTTATTTTATTTTTTTTAGCTAAGTATGATCTTTCCTTCATTTTAGAAGAAAACAAAACAAACGTCTTCTTTCCAATGATCAAGAAGTTTTGTCATAGTATTGTGGCAACTATAGTAATGGACTAGGAGACTTCATTCAGCAGATTTAGCACATTTACCTCAAAGGAACCAAAGAAGGCTGTTTTGTGATAGAATTTCACATTTCCTTTGAATATCATAGATAGTGAATTCTCATATCTACAGTCGTACTAGGATGTGAAGATATAGCAGAATCTGCTTCATTCATGGGAGGTCTGCCTAGATTGCTTCCTGCTTTTCTACCTCAAATATTTCATCTAGACACAATAATTTCAAATTGCTTGTATTTTTCAAAAAAAAAAAAAAAGTTTCCTACTTTGCAAGACTCAACTTGCTTATTTAGGAGAACCATCCTTTATTTTTTAAAACTTTTTTGATCTTTCAGGTGCTATCATACATACGGAAATAATTAACAAATATTATCTCCCTTTCAGTTGATGATGGTAGTTGGAGGACAGGCACCAAAGGCAATTCGCAGTGTCGAATGCTATGATTTTAAAGAAGAACGCTGGCATCAGGTGGCTGAGTTGCCTTCCAGAAGATGTAGAGCAGGTACGTAATGCTTCAGAATTAAGGCGTCAATATAAAGCACCCTATGTTCCTTGGAACAGTAATTAAGATACTTATCTGAGAAGGGCTAAGTGTTGACTTCAGTGGTTGTCCTTCAAATTCGAATGACAGATTTGCTAGTCCGGATCTATACAGGTTTGTTTACTTAATCTTAATTTGTGTTTTGTTTTGTAATCTGTAGAATAAACTGCTTCTTCACCTGCCACAGATACAGGGGCTAAAAGTACTAAAATATTAATGTGTTATAATAATGAGCAATTTTATTATTAAAATACCTTATTATTAAATTAGATGAAGAATATGAGGTGACCACCTGATACTAAAAATGTGAAAATCTTAAAATAGCTGAGATACCTAATCAAGAAGAAATTCTGCAAGCATGATTTTCAGGAGTATGAGACATTAGTAACAAAAAAAACCATCAGAACTTCTAGTACTTAATCTGAAGGGAGTGTGGCTTTTTGACACTGTCAAAAGCCTGTGTAGTGAGTACTGTAAATTGTGTCAAGTATCTGCATGTTTAAGATAGTACGGAATAAAATAATTGACAAAGAGAAAAAAAAATGCTTAACTTTCCTCACCATTTTCCTTCTCTAGGAATGGTGTACATGGGAGGCATGGTTTATGCTGTCGGTGGTTTCAATGGTTCTTTGAGAGTTCGCACAGTAGATTCCTATGATCCGGTGAAGGACCAGTGGACAAGTGTTGCTAATATGCAAGACAGGAGAAGCACCCTGGGAGCAGCCGTATTAAATGGACTTCTTTATGCTGTGGGAGGATTTGATGGGAGTACAGGTATTTTGGCCTTTATACACTGCCTATTACTTTTCATTATTCTTGACATAAATGCATCAAATTTGAATGACTCTTAGCAGTGAGAAAACCAAGCATGAGGGTAGCCTAGCACCTTGTGGTGCGGAACATGCATTAGTTGTCATATCCTTCCACCCAGTACTGAACAGTGGGCTGTTCTCTCCAATCTAAGACTTCAGGCATCATGACTGGTGAATCTTTGACAAGTTCCCTTTCAGTAGTCCAAGTTCCTACCTCAAGGAACATGAGAGCAGAAAAATTTTCTGGTCTTTTTTGTCCTGTTTGCATGTGAAGTATAATTCTGCATTTTCATGTAGTGTAAATAGGATTATGAACAGTGTTCTTTGAATTGTGGGAAGATGTTGTACATACACAGTTCATTCTCTTCACAGATGCATTAAACCTTTTGTGCAGAGATGACCCTTTTCCTTAATAATTATTATTGATGAGCATGTGCATGTGTGAGAGAGCACTGTGACTTAGTTAAAAATCTAAAAAAAAAGAAGAATTTTTTCAGAGTACCCCAAAAGTTTTTACTAATTTGCCCATTTTCAGACACCAGGAATATGATGACTGTATTTGACTATCTAAAGGATACTTGTTATGCCTTTTGCATAGTATTTAACAGTTCTTAAATCAAAATAATTTGAATTTACAGGTATGATGAATTTTCTGGAAGGTAGACAGTACATTGCACCTAGATTTGTGGAGCAAATAATGTTATATTGTTTTCACAGGTTTATCATCAGTTGAAGTTTACAACTTAAAGACTAATGAGTGGTTTCATGTAGCTCCAATGAACACAAGAAGAAGTAGTGTTGGAGTAGGTGTTGTTGGAGGTAAGTTGACAAATTATATTAAAAAGGAGGAAGAGGAATGCAATCCTTTACCTTATTATCTTTCCCCATTTTAGAAAATGTACTTCAGATTTAGGTTTCTACTCAACCTTGACATTCAAATGGTAGGAGAAATACATAATCATTCTACTTTGTTTTGTCAAGCTTTTAGCATAGGTGCTTTAACTTTTTCCAGAGCTTGAACTGTGCATCAGGTGTGTCAGAGGCCAGCTGACAAAAACTGTGCTAACCATGCAGGCATGTCAGCAAAGCTAGAGAGCCTGATAGTGATGTAGCACTGCACTGTTGTCAGTTACGTTATCTGTGACTGACTTTGCTGGTTACATGCCAGAACAATGTCAAGGACAGTGCCAGGAAAACTGCTGACTTTCAAGGGCAACTTGGTGGTGAATAGCTTGGATATTGCTTGCACAATGCAGACGTGGGCTGGCTAATAGCTCCTGAAATGTTTTTAGGCAAGTTTTTTTTTTTTTTTAACTGCATAGGAACCACTGCTCTTTCTCATCTGAAAATGCAAACTGTACAGCTAATTTTCATAGGAAATTTTTTGATGTTTCTAGGAAGCCTATCGGTGAACTTCCAATGTTGGACATACTTGAATTAGTTTGCCTTTGGACAATTCCTAAATTATAAACAGAATAAAGTACCTTTGTATTTCAGCTAGGCAATTCAAAATCTTTTGACTCACGTTGCTTTTGCAAGGTATAGTCTGCCTCTTGCCTCCTAAAAATGACAAGAACCATAGAGTGCTATCCTAAACAACTGACAAAAATACAATCTCACTATAACTGATTGATGACAGGTACTGAGTAGTAGCTAATTCAGAGAACAATGATTTCCCCTCTACATGTGTGACAGTACAGTCTGTGTGCATCAGAAATTTGCAGATTTCTGTTGGTTACCCTTCTAGGTAAACTGTATGCTGTTGGGGGCTACGATGGGGCATCGCGTCAGTGCCTTAGTTCAGTCGAATGCTATGATGCCAATACAAATGAGTGGAGCTATGTTGCAGAAATGAGCACTAGACGGAGTGGAGCAGGTGGGTGAACGAGACTCAGTGATCATAGTAAAAGTGAAACAGATTTGTGGTTTTAAAATTTATCTGAAAATGTAAAAGGTAAGCTAAAGTCTGAGGCTTAATGGAATGTGCTAGCCTTAAATGGCTGACATATTGTAGGTTATAATTACAAAACTTCCTACAGAGTAAGATTCAGTTTGCTGATAGTAGATATCTTTCCTTGCTTTCCCATACTTTCAATATTCCTTTTCTTCCCATACTGTCTGATGTTGTTAACATATACATGAATATGCATGGCTTGTAACAATCAATGTAGTATCTGCTAAATACTGAATTATCAAAATCTAGATGTTCAGGATGAGACAATGTTATGTCTTCAAAGATGTCTCTTTGCCAGTATAGGTCTGATTTTTCTAGTAGTGTTTTCAGGTGGACTTTACATGTGAATTGTGACTAGATTTCCAGCTCCCTGGAGGACTTGTTTTGCATTCTGATTCACTGCAGGAAATATTGTCCTTGTTCATTCTTAAGTTTGTATTACTGGTTTCATCTTATTACTTCCACTTATGTACCCTTTGTTTCATCTTCAGTAATTCTTCTCATCACCTGATGTTTACATCCTTTGGATATGTATAGGCTACTGCATGTTATCCTTCCTTATCGTTTAGCCAAGGTATATCCATTTCTTTTATAATCTTAAAAATCCCTTCTGTATTTTTATATATTTTTTTCCCTCTTGGGATTCTGAGTATGCATATTTCTCTTCAGAGACATCAAAAGTGCCTGTGGTATTCTGCTCTTGTTTAATGAAATGTTATTTCCAGAGCTCCAAATCGAAGCTAGCGTTTTCATTATCTATTATGGATTCAAGTCTTATTTACTGTTCACTGTCCTCTATTTGTCTTTTGGTATTTCAGGTTTTTTCAACTCGCTGAATTTATTTCTCTAGATGCATTCACACGAACTTTTTCAAGTCATGTTGCATGATATTATTTTTCTACATTTATTTTTTTTCAATTGTTTAGATTACTTCTTTGCCAAGTACTCAGTGGTGCTTTTTAGCAACACGTTTCAAATATCACCGGATTGTGTTCACATGCTTCAAAATTGAAAGAGATGTTGCTACAAATAAAACTGGAGGGACTTCCAGGACACTCTGTACATGATTGATAGCTATCCCAGCTTTACATTATTATAATGCCTCCCATTATTCTTTATTTATCAACTCTGAGTAGTTTTTAATATGCACAATAATGTTTAAAGTCAGTCCAAATTATTTCAGTAGGTTTTACGTGACAGTATTAACCTCATTACTAAAATTAAAATACTTAGTTGGTAACTTAATTTCAGTTAATATCCTTACAAATCAGCAAGCTGATAGGTCTCTTATTGCTAAAAATTAACATTTTGATTGTTTTTAAACAAAAAACATCCCAGTAATAAAGGAAGCACAATATGGTGCATCTTGATAAAACAGGGTTGTCTTGTGAAACTTCTAGTTCAGTTTGTGTATCTTGTTAATAAATGCTGGATTAAAAAACAGCCAGAGTTGCAGTAAGGCAGTTGTCTAATATTGGCAAGTTTAGAGGAAAATGTTTACATAAAATGGGCAAATTACTTGAATTATCGTAAAGACAAATAGTGTTGTTTGGTTCTGACAAAGGTTCATTTTGCAATCTGCCAGCAATCCTGTTTTCTCTCTCTTAAAAAAAAATGAAAAAAAAGGTCCTATACTAGATATTTGACTTTTTTCTTTTTTCTTTTTTTTTTGATGTTGAGTTAATTCTACAAGCCTAAAATGTAGTGCCTTAGATACAATAACTACAGGGATCTTTCTGCCGCTCTTCCCTATTCACTTGCCCTACAGTTGAGGACCTTGGCTGTTTACTCAGCTCTGCTGCTGTTTAAAAAAGAAATGGAGAGGAAAAAGGTAAATCTAGTCAGTTATTTCAGGTTCATATAATTGAGGAAAAGAATCAATATTCAGAGTGCCACTCTGTTAAATACATGGAACATTTTGCTTGTACTTGGGGGAGGAGGGGGTGGTAATGTGAAAATCATGACTGTTGACTGAGCTTGGCTGTAGCCGCCAGATATCTCAAAACACTGGGGCTGTTTCACCTGGCAGCAGTCCTGGTGTTGGACTAGTAGGTACCAACTAAAGATAATTTAGCTTCCTGCATTAAAACTATGTATCTCTGGTCATCTCCAGGAACTTAGACCCATCTATTCTGTTCCTACTGCTCCATCTTCTTTCAAAAGCAACTTCAGAGGTTAACCCTCAGTTACTCTTCTCCAGTACCAATTGCATCTCAGTTGATCAGAGTGGAGACAGATCTGTTTCTAGCAACGTGTTGGGATGAGGAACCTCAGATCCAGATATAGGCCATTTGGGAGGGATGAGACAGATAAGGCAGGGCCCTAAAAAATGGGCAGGAAAGAAAAGGAACAGAGGAGAACTCAGACAGCAACAAGAAGATACAGACGGAAGGAGCAAGAAATAAGGTAGGGCTTGGAACCTGGGTGTAGGATTAAGGGAGAATGAAGAAACCAAGAAATGAAGAATGTTACTAAAAATAAGGATCTGCCAAATAAAAAAATGGCAATGTAGCAGAAGGAAAACTATATACACTAAATAGGAAGGTCAGTAATTATACAGGGGAAAAAAAACCATACAAAACCACAAAAAACAGGTGGGGAGGAAAAATAACAAGCACATTCTTTTACTTATCTACTTGATTTATATCACATCACACATTTAAACTAAAAATCGTAGCTCTCTTTCTATCTCTGTAATGTTTAATGCTACAAAAGATGAATGTTGTATTATCCTGTCGAATAAAGTGAGATCAGAGTGGGAGAAAGAAAAGCTGTCAAACTGTTCTGTGACATGATAGCTAGAAATAATAGCAATCACAGAGGAATTAAATTAACTGGGATGGATACAGGGAAATATCACTACTGAATGTCACTGATGAAGCTTTAGATAGCATGATTTATAAATCAGTGTCATACTAAGAAGCTGTTTTTCAGATTTGTAGTACCAATTAACTCTTCCATGTTTACTTCCCCTTTTCTTTTAATTATTGAAATCTGTCCTTTTAGTAAGATAATTTAATTATTTCATCAGGAGTCATTTCTCTTCCCATATAGGAGTGGCCCATAAACACAATCTAAGTGATATATTTTCAGAGATGTTTCAGCTGGCTTTTAAGGTCTCAGAGCTTTTTTTTTTTTTTAACACAGCATTTTTTTTCCTCTGAAAGTCTTAACTGATGTTTTGTATTCATATTTGCTGTTTCCCTTACTTTTCAATAGAGATTTTAAGCAGTGCCCTTTCCACAGAGCCCTTTAAGAAGTAATTAAATAATTAACAAATCTGTATCTCATGCTTTGAGTTTCATAATCTTAAATATGGACAAGTATTTCCCAATGTACTTTCATAGGAGTGATGTTTAATTGTCTTTGTTGTCCATCACTCACAGTTTTAATACCAAAATATTCCACTTCTGAAGCCTGTTATGCTTGGGTTATAATAGCGCATTATAAAGTGAGGAATAAATAAACAGGCCTTCCTTTTTGTTTCCCGTTGCCATCTTGTCCATACGTGCTGCCTAACTGGCAAGTAGATCTAGACTAGCCTTATTTATTCCTTCATCCCAAGCTTATATATTGGTTAAACAAAAAAAAACCAACCCTTTTATTGTAAAGTAAAGGAGACACAAAATATACTTTTGAGTATTTTGATCATTGAAGCTTGGTTCAAGGAAGTTTGGTGTCTTCCAGATCTGGAAGAGGAAGGTACTCACTGTAATTGTTCACATATGTTTCATATATGTTTATAAGGTATTCCAGCACTTCAGTGGAAACAATCCTATTGTTTAATGTCTGTGCATTCAGTTTTTATCCTCCATAGTGCATAGCTCTTATTTTCTAAAAATTCACTTTCACTTTATCATATTGTCAAATTGCCATATGCTGCCCAAGCATACTGTGTCATTTACTGTCATTTCTAATTAGTCCTAAATTTCAACAGTCCTCATTTTCCTGCAAATTTATTTATTTTTCTCCAAAGTTTTCTAAATGTTGTGTTGCAGAGCAGCTCTGGTCATTGAATGCTGCAACTGTATTGGGCATGCAGGACATTTTTATCAGTGTCTTGCTTTAGTTGCTTTAATGTATCCTCACTCAAATGTCTTCTGAAATAGTTCCTAACATTGGGTGAAGGTTTTATGTTAATGGATGTATTTGTTGTTTCTTTGTATCAGTCAAACCATGCTCCAGTTAATTTTGAGTATTTTCATATATTCACAGGTGTTGGTGTGTTAAACAATTTATTGTATGCGGTAGGTGGTCATGATGGTCCTTTGGTAAGAAAAAGCGTGGAAGTGTTTGATCCTGTCACCAGTACATGGAAGCAGGTTGCGGATATGAACATGTGCAGAAGGAATGCAGGTATACGCAGCAATTACTTCAAAATACCAGTGGTATCATTTGGTGCAAATGGCATGTTCCTTTTCGTTTAAATGGATTTCTGCTGCTTTGATGATGTCACAGCATAGAAATCATGATTTAATGAGGGGAACAATCCAAATATTAATTTTCCCAATTGGTTTCCTGTATTCTTTAGGTGTTTGTGCTGTAAATGGTCTCTTGTATGTAGTTGGAGGAGATGATGGTTCCTGTAATTTATCAACAGTGGAATATTATAATCCAACAACTGATAAATGGACAGTTGTGTCATCTTGTATGAGTACAGGAAGGAGCTATGCAGGTAATGTATAATTTTTTTTTTTAAACGGGCTTTTTACAATATGCTGAAGAGTAGCTGCGATATTTGGCAAAATATTCAAACCAAGTACTGTCTAAAATAAAACCTAAGATACTAGTATGGGTATGAAGAATCTGCTGGTTCATTTTGAATGATGAATTCAAACAACTATTCACTAAAATGAAAAAGGTATTAAGCTGTATTCAAGAGGGATTTAGCATATAAGTGATGAGTCAGAAAGAAGATTGTAGTGTGACCAGTTTTTTTTTTTTTTTTTTTAAAACAAGAGCTTTGCAATTGTGTCTCAATCTGCGGGGGTCCAATTCTGAAGTTCTTTGTGGGGATTTGCTATTTAGAAAATGAGAGTTGTTTGAGGAATCTTTTCCTTTAATAACTGCAGTCTCTCAAATGAGTTATTTAAGTTTATGTAAAAGATATATTAACTGTAAGGGTAAGTAGAGTTGAGCAATGGCTGATTTTTTTTTTTCAAATCATAGAAACTTTCAAAAACACTTCATTGATTCAGACAACTTTCTGTCAGATAAATTATGGAAAATATGAAAAATTGATGCTGATGTGCTGTTTTTCAGTCCTATGCTAGTTGCAGTATATTATTGACTTTGATATTCTTAAATTTTTTTTTCAACGAAAATACTACCTAAAGATTTATGCCTTTTTTTTCCCTCACTCTAGGTGTTACAGTTATTGACAAACCATTATGATCAGTAAAGGGATTTTCAACTTGATTATGCACTAGAAGCAGTCTTCAACAAGTGTATTTGAAGTGACTGAGTATCTAAGCACTTCTCTACTTGTAGCTGCACCTTGAGTCACAGTGGAAGACGTGACTGTCTACAATTACAGATGACGGATGATGAAGATTACTCTAGGTAGAAGCAATGCGTAGGATTATTCTGCGGTTGAACAGGAGCTGATTGAATTTTTTGAAGTCTAGTGGACCATTTTTTTTTTTATTGCAAGGTCTTCAAACACAAAAGCCACTTTCATAAGGATTGACTTGTGTCAGTCATGACTGAGAAACAGATCGTTGGTGAAGAATGGTGTGTATTCTGGTGAAAGTAAATTTTTGTCTCATTTTTTCCAGAGACTAATAAATGTATTTAAAGAAATGAACCGTCAGTCTTCATAGTAGGTATCGAATCCCACCTCAGTAATTCAAGCTGGCATGGGGTAAACTTGTTTCCTTTTATAAAACTTTTGTTACATAATTCTAATACGTGCATATGTATGTGTGAGCATAAGATGCTTTCTATTGAAGTTCTTCAAAACCTGATTTTATTATTTAAAATTTGGCAGAGTACTTTGAATATGCCGGTACTATGTTGTAAAACAGAGTTGTATTTTTTGATATTTAACAATGCTTAACACTACTAATTCCCACTGAAGGAGATCAGAGATGGCATATCGATTCTTGAACAGGTGTAATTTCAAGATCTTTTTAATAAAAATGTTGTCTGTACTTAGGATTTTTTTTTCTGTTCAATTTTGGTCACATTTAAATGTAACTTCTTTCTTAACTTTTTATGCAAAAGGCAATTTGGCATGAAAATAACTGAAAATTTATAATGAATGTATGAAATTAAGTTGAAACTTGCATGGTACTAAGGTCTATTTATGCGTGTAACCTTAGCTTCTGTAACCTAATATCTGCATATACTGTTATGTGGCCACGCTCTTTAGAGCAGCTGACTTTGATTTGTTCCTGGATGGCCTCCTTTTAACATGACCAAAGTTATTGTCATATCCAAGATATTTTCTTCGAATAAAAATTTGTATTTTGTTTCCTAATGCTAACACTTTGCTTAAAGCTTTGTTTGTCAACACGAGCCTCAAAAGCACTCTGCTATCACCGAAGAGAGGTCAGGGGAGAGACCACCTCAGGGGAATTAGTAGTAAGGCTTGGGGCTGGGACGTGTGGTGCTGTTTGATGCTGACAGCTGTGTCTGTGCCACTTTTGGGACTGTGGAAGTTCCTGTGGAGGAACTACGTGCGCAGTGCCAGCAGGCTCATGGCTGAACCATGGTTGAGGCCAGAGCTCAGCGGCTGCTCGCCTACGCCCGGGGGGTTGCGGTGCAGCCACTGCCCCTGCATTGCTCTGCGGGGCGTGGGGGAGGCTCCGAGCCCCGCCCGTGCCCCGCGGCCTCCCCGCAGCGGCACCAGGGGCCCAGCGGCCTCCCCTCGGCCTCCCTTGGCGCTGCCTCCCCAGGCGCCATTACACAGGGGGCGGGGCCTGACACGAAGGGGCGTGGCCTCTCCTGCCCCGCCCCGCCCCTCCCGCCTCTGCGCAGCAGCGGGCCCCGTCTCCTCCCCATCACGTCGTTGACGTCACCCGCCGTCCCCCCCGCCTCATTGGCCGCGCGCCGCGGTCTCACTATCCTCACTCCACGCCTTCAGCCAATCGCTGCCCGCGCGCGGCGGCCGCCTCCCGTGCCTCCTCACGCCTGACTCTCCGCCGCTGCCGCCGGCCAGCCAATGGGCGCCGCGCCGGGGGTTACCCCGCGGCCAATGGGCGGGCGCGCTTGAGGAGCCGGCGGGCGCGGCGCTTGTTATTGCTGCCGGAGGCACCGAGGTGAGGGGCTAGGGGGCTGCGGGACCGAGGGACCCAGGTTCGAGTCCCGCGGCGGGTGAGCGGGGCCGCTGCGGGGGAGTGCGGCGCGGGGCCGCGGCTGGGTCTGAGTCGGGGCCTCGGGTGGGCGGCGGAGGGCGCCGGGGGCCGGGCACCGCATGCGGGGATCCCGCTGGGGTGGGTGGGTGGCAGGGAGCCCCGTGCCTGCAGCCTGGGGCCAGCCGCCATGCCGGGGTTGCCCGGGATAACGTTATTTGTGAGCCTCGTCTGGACCTCTCGTTGCTGCTGTAGTACAGTATTTAATTAAATGTGACTTACTATGGGTGACAACAACGAAAATGTGTCTTCATTCTTTGCTTAAGTCTCAAAGTCTGAGGGACAGTCGCCTCCCAAACTGACCTCAACCTTGGTTCGCTTACACCATTCTCTAGAAATAACATCGGCCTTTCCCCTCCCCTCCCTGCTGTTACCCTCAAGGTGATTAACAACTGAGGTAGCAATTTTTCCGAAGGTTAACTGCTATCTGTTCCTTTCTCCTCAAAATTTTCAGGTTGCTCGCCGACAGCTGTGGAGGAAGGGTGACTGTGATGGTCTGTGCCTGAGCAATGGCAACGAACGACAGCGTTAACATCTTGAACTCTGCCTATCTGGCGGTGGAATACATAGACTCTTTCCTGCCCGACAACCCCCTGCAGCAGCCGTTTAAAAATGCTTGGAACTACATGCTGGACAACTACACCAAGTTCCAGATTGCGACCTGGGGGTCGCTTATAGTTCATGAAGCTTCGTACTTCTTGCTATGCGTACCCGGATTTGTCTTTCAGTTTATACCGTACATGCAAAAGTATAAAATTCAACAGGTGAGACAGGGTTGTGATGTTGACGTTGCCTGATTTGTCATGGAACGTGTAAAGTAGGACACAGGGCTGCAGTTAGCTTCCAGTTTATGTGAACGCATTTGTCTCTATCACTATGGGCAACCTGGAAATGAGAGAGAAAAATTACGCCGTTTGTGAGGAGATGAACATAAGGAGATTTGGAGAAGCAAAGGAGTTTTTTTTAGGGAGGGTGATTGGTCCATTGTGGTGGTATAGAGAGAACAAGGTCTGTCAGTCTGTGTGGTTACCAAGTTAAATTTTCTACAAGTAAATTCAACAGGGGAAGGTACAGTGGGATTGCAATATCTGTTGGTAGAGATGAGCCTTGGTATTTTGAAGGAATTGTATGTTGTGCTTATTTGCTAGCAAGTGTTCCTTTTGAAATATGTCGGTGCACATGTTCATGATTTTGAAGTATTTTAATGATGGAGAAAGTCTAGAACAGACTGCACGCTCTTAATTGGGTTTTGCTTATTAATGAGAAGCAAAGGCGCATCTGGCATCTAAAGGTGATTGTCTTCCCCAGGTTCTTTGTAATATTAATTGGAAAGGAAATAATACCCGTTCCTGAAATTACTGTGATAATTGGTAAAACGTCTCCCTGCAAAAACTGTTTTTTCAAGACAGGGTATTTCTTCACAAGCTTTTATCTTCAACTCATCTGTGTATTCTTTAAGCTATGGAAAAACTCTGTGTGGCGTGAAGAAGAATAGTTAACATATATTTGTGTTAAATTGTTGAATCTGAAATGTTCTTCCTAACTACAAATACTGAACTAACAAAAACAATTTGAGGTGACTGGCGAAGACAGCTTCTGGTAATAGAAACTTTTTACAAGAAGCTAGCTTAGAAAAATGAGAGCCTTCGATGAAACTGAATGTAATCCCATGTAATTTGTATTACCTGCGTTAATGTGTGTCATGAAGGACCTGCTACTCACCTGTTAAGGTGAAATGAAACTGCCTCTGAAATAATTTTTGCAGCACGTCAGTTATGCGCAATAGAAGCGCCTAACACAACTGATCGTTTTCTCTTCTTAGGATAAACCAGAAACATGGGAAAAACAGTGGAAGTGTTTCAAAACGCTCCTCTTCAATCACTTTTTCATTCAACTTCCTCTAATTTGTGGCACCTATTACTTCACAGAGTATTTTAACATTCCATATGAATGGGAACAGATGCCTAGATGGTAGGTAGATATTTCACTTATGTTCATGCTGAATGGGGAGTACAGTTATATATTTAACAAATACTGTGTGAAAAAGTTGATGATGCTAACGTAACTTTTTTGGCTAACAGACTGTGTTTGCTAATCACTCCACAGGCTTATCTGCTGTACAGCTTAGTAGATTTTTTTTTTTTTTTTTTTAAGTGGCCCCAAATTGTTCTGGTGTTTGGAGAAGAAAGGAAATTAGGAGGGAGTTTATGGAAGCAAAGGAAGGTTTATAATGGCTTGGGTTAAATATTGGACTTTTTAAAAATCTTTCTTTTTTGATTCTCAGTGGTTCCTCCTAAGTGTTTTTTTCCCCCCACCTTGTTTTATTTCACAGCAGCAGTGTATTCTTCCAGGGAGAGGAACCTGTTCCACATTCTCCTTTTTTGCCCTAAACTGTTGAGATACTTAAGAAAAGAAAAAAAAGTTATACCCTCCTTCCCCCCAGTAGTAGTTCTTTATAATAGAAGATCATCTTTCTTAGAGTTACTTTCTATCTGGTTTAGATAGCTGATATGGTTTCTATATCTAGGTCTTACACACACTATGGATTTTTGTTACCGACCGTATGTATAATATTGAAATGGCAGCTTGCTATGCTGCACGTTACCTCCAGCATGCCAACAGATGAGCTGATAGGTAGGAGGACTAACGTGTATTTTTATATAAAAAGGTAGCATCAATGCACTGTTAGTCAGTCAGAAACATACATAAACATTTCTTACCCCTATTAGTGTGTAAACTATTTCATGTTTCAAGACTGCATCTGCTAGTATATTCTGCAGCTAATACCTCTTTCTGTTTGTTAAAGGTACGTTCTGCTTGCCCAGTGTTTCGGATGTGCAGTGATTGAGGATGCGTGGCACTACTTCCTGCATAGATTGCTGCATCACAAGAGAATATACAAGTACATCCATAAAGTTCATCATGAGTTTGTAGTACGTATTTCTTGATTTTTTTTTTTTGTTTGTTTTTAGTATATGCAGACTCATACAGTTTGTTTAAAGGGCTTATGTTGCAGACTTAAGAGTTTTACATCCTTCTGACAGGGAGATTGATGTCTTTTCCTGAGCTCTTTGTCAAAACAGTCATCCATTTTGTTTCTGAAATCACCTCCTGTAAATTTATTTCATTTCATTTCTGAGAACGATAGGGTGCACTCAGTTCTTGCTGAAGTTTAGTCCTATCTGTTGAGGTGGGGGAAAGCAAGCTTTTAAAAACCTATTATAAGCCTGCTTGTTAGGGGAGGAGGAAATGGTAGGTTTCTGGCTTTGTCAGTTCTCCACCCCTTGGGCATCATTCAGAGCGCAGCAACCCTCAGAACGCTGTCCACACAGGCTGCTCCTGCACTGCCTGGGTGCCCGCATCACCCGGGCAGGGCACTTGATTTGGGGGAGGATCGTAGCTCTGGAAGCAGTGTAGGTATTCGTGTGATACTGCATTGGGAACACAGTGCTCCCAGTACAGAAATATTTGGGTGGTTCTGCATTTATCGGCATTGAAGCTGACAGTGAGCACAAGGTAATGAGCCGTGCTTGACTGGAGGTGGCACTGTGCTGAGCTTACACGGTGTAGGTAATACCTAGTTAATACCTCTCTGTTTCGGTGGCACTGTTTCTGGAGTACAGGGCTCAGTGCTGCTGTTTGCCTAGAGCTGTGTTTCAGCACGTAAGCTGTACCGTGCTTGAGGTAAACTGCAGGCTGCTGTGTCTGGGGTGCTTTGTACAGGCTGCTCATAGTAAAGAAGTTTGGTATGGATTTGTGCATGCAGACGTGTCCGTGTACATACGTCTGCTGCAGCAGCTACTGTTCTCCTCTTTCTCTTGGCAGCCCCTCAGGTTTCTAGCAGGAGCAGCTTCTGGCTGGTGTTCTTGTGTATCCAGCAGTTCCTACAGAAGCGATCTGTAGGCTGATGGCTGTTTCACTAAAAAACTTTCCCTGATAATAAAAGCTGATTACTTCTAAACCATCCTTAAGCCACTTGGTGGACTTTATTTTTTTTTTCTTCCAATAGCCTAATGTTGAAGGTGTAACTTTTGCTTTTTTTTTTTTAATTATCTTTCTATAACAGTTCCACTGTTGAAAACTCTCTGTGGAATTTCTTTCCTGGTAAATCAAATATAGGAATGGCTGGTGTATATATATAAAAAAAAGTTTTTTAGATTTCATAATAGCATTTTCTATGATAAGAGTTTATTTAAAAGAATTTTTTTTAAATTTTTTTATATTTTAAATAACCTTCCAAGTGAATCCTGATGCTGAGAGTATTTTGGCTCCCTTCTGCTTTGTTCTGCTTCCAAGACTGGATGTATAGCAAAGCTGATGGGAGCTTGCCAAACACTTCAGTATTCCTGAAATAACTCTTTGGCCTGGGGTTGTGATAAGCCTAAACAAAAGCTTTTGACTTTAATAGTGAAGTGCTTGGAATTGCTACCGTTGGAATCGAAGTCATTACGAACTTGGAATACTGCTCTCCTGGTTTGCCAAGGAGGAGCTGAGCACTCGGGTTAAGGCCTGTGCTCAATCAGACCACGTCCTTTTCCCACAGCATTATTCTGCTTTTCCTTCTGGAGTCCTGCGGGGAAGGGGAGAGTACCACAGAATGGTGATGCTGATTTGGGGGTGTAGAAAATTGAAAATGGTGACAGTTTTCCTGTCTGTTATCTTTTTGTAGTCTCCTTTTGGAATGCAAGCAGAATATGCACATCCTCTGGAAACGCTTATCCTCGGAACTGGCTTTTTCATTGGAATTGTTGTTTTCTGCAACCATGTGATTCTTCTCTGGGCATGGGTAATATGCCGCTTGATGGAAACCATTGATGTACACAGGTGAAATCCTCATTGCTTTTTAAATAGTTTTACTTTTCCCTATGTCTGTCTTAAGATTAACTGTCTCTGTCATGGAGCTTTACTGTTTGTTTTGTACTGAAATGCCTTTATGCATCGTACAAAGAATAACAGTCTGAACAGTTATACTGTCTTCTATTTTTGAGGTAGTATTGTCTGCAAATCTTGTTGATTAAAAGAGTACTACAGACCATTAGTTAGATCATCCTGAGGAGGGTTTCAGGAGTTAGGTGTCTTATTAGGCTGTCTGGCTCTAGATGTTTGGTGTATAGTTGGTTGATCTTAGGCATATTAGAATGTCAAAAATCAATTACAGAACATGATGCTCCAGCCAAGAGCTTTTTAGTGCTTTGTCGCTGGATAAGAGAAACTTCAGGGTATACAACTGACCATCTTAAAAGTAAAAAAAAAACAACTCCTTTTATTTCTTTATGGTAGATGTGAAGGACAAGACTACTCATCTGTGTAGTAAAATAGACCTCTTTCAAATTTGGCTCCAAAATGGTAATGCAAATCCAAGAAGGCTTAGTTGGGTTAATCTGCAAATGAATGACCTTTTCTTTTTTGTGTCCAAGGGAAAGAGGTCACTTTTGAAATGTTAGCATCACACTTGACCTTGTGCCTGTAAATACATTATGAAGCATATAGTGTCGTATTGTAAGCTGTGTCAAGTGTTTTTGTGGAACATGAGCTAATAACTGGCTCACTGTACAAATCATTGCCAATTTAGGGGTCTGTTGGGCAGAGTGAGAAGTGTATGTTGTGACATACGAAATTAACGCGTGCAGAGTATGAGTCTTTGACAATTATAATGGTGGTTTGTTGTACATATGAGGTGTTCATAACAAATTGCCTCGTGCTCTCCCCACTAGGTGGTGGTAAGATGCTTTCCATTACTCCTAAGCAAGACCTGAAATCCCTGTAAAGCAAACTCTTCTGGTTTTAATATTATTTTAATTTTGTATTTTGAGTTTTAAACACTTGAAGAACTTGCAGTAAGCAGAAAATGATTAAGAACAGGAATACTACAACTGTAGATGATTTGAGCTGCTGTTTGATGAGCAGATGAGCTGATTGGTGTTTATAGCTTGCTGTCACTAAGATTTTGGTTTCTGTTCTGCTTTCCTAACATCACTCTTGAGCCAGTTAAATCCACTAAGCCAGCGGGAAGTCAGTCACTGATCTCCTAGGTGTCTTGGTTAGATTTTTTGTGTTGCTTAGAAAGCTGAGCTAAAAAGGTCACTGAGTGCCAAAGCTGTTGTGGGATAGTTAACAGAAGCATTTGCCTAAGATGGGTGGGGATTTTGTTTTCCTGTTGAGCTAGTGTTCAAGTGATTGCTTTAGGACTTCATAAAATAAAAATTCTTTGATATTCTAAAAAGGACAAGTTAGTGTCTGTATTATGTGGTTTATATCTGGGAAGAATCCTTACTATAACTGCCTTTTTTTTTTCTCCCCTCCACAGTGGCTATGATGTTCCACTGAACCCTCTTCATTTGGTGCCTTTCTATGCTGGGGCCCGTTTTCATGATTTCCATCACATGAACTTTATTGGCAATTATGCTTCAACCTTCACGTGGTGGGACAGAATCTTTGGCACAGACTCTCAATTCATTGCCTATAAAGAAAAAGAGAAGCAGCAGCAGCTCATGACAAAGAAGGCTAACTAAAAATCCAGTGTAAAAATTCTGATGCTAATACTGGTAGTCAACTTTTGCTTTTCTTTAAAGCAAAATAGTGATCGGGTATTAAGCAGAAATCATGTTCCTTGGCTACTAAGTGGTAGGGAAAAAAATGCTAATTAAATTGCAGTATCTTCCTAATGGGAATGCTTTCTATTTTATATGTAAGTACTGCATATATTTTAACTACAGATTTAAAGAAGATGCAAAAAAAACTGAGATGACTCGTGTCTGTCCGTTTTTTTTGCAAAAATTATTCAATTTTATCTTTAAAGTTGCCCACTTTGGTTCCAGGTAGAACTGTACACATACTCTGAAATTGAACTTAATTTTTTAAAATATAGATACTTAAATTTGTAATATCAAATAGAACGTTAACTGGTATCAGCACTGTATTTAAATATTGGGTCCAATTTGCTTTAAACCAAAACATCTGTTAATAAGAAGCTTGGACAGGCCATTTGCACACTGGATAATGCGAACTGTATATACGAGAATACCTATCAAGACGTGAGTTAGCAGACATTCCTGATCTAGACTTACTGTTTTTTTTTTAGATTACAAATAAAAAGAATAGAAGTTTTTATTTGAACAAACTGTTTTTGCTGCTCTCTGAAGTTGCTCTGTCAGTGTACTTAGCATTTACATTACATTCTTTTCTGTGTTGTAATTTGCTGAACTGACTTGTTGCTATATTTGCACTTGTGACTGATGAAATAAATGTGGTTTGGTTTGATACGTGTATTATACTTCTCATGTTAATAAAAACTGGTGAAGAACACGTAGGATATAGTGTTTTACTTTGTTGATCTCTCTAATAAGGAAGCATTATTTCTATCGTCTAAATAGTTTACAGGTAGAACTTGTACGGAGACAGCAATAAGAAATGGAAACAGAGCATCTTGTAAGATCTGCTGGTTTGTGTTTTGAGGGACTTGAATACTTGGACCTATTCAGTGTAGCCACAACTTCTGGGACAAGTGCATTTTCAAATTAAGCTATAGCTTTCACAAACCAGTATCTTAACATCTACTACTCGAGTTGCACTAGTAACAGAAACAGTATTCTAATATTGTTGAATCTATTCTGTAAACGTGTCTGTTGCACAGGAAACAATGGTGGAAGCATTTAAGAAGGGCTTAAAGCCTTATAAACATCTTGCACTTTGTATTTTAATGTCTGATGCTTTTCAGATTTCAAATGTCATTTCATTTACTCTATAACTTCTTTAGAGATGCTTGCAGGTTTTTTTCCATGCTCAAGACCACCTGAATCTTGATGCTGCCTCACATACAGTCTGCTGTAATCCTGTAAAGTTGTTAAAACCATAGAAGTGCAGATCAGATCAGGCTTCTAACAAAAAAAAAAAAGAAATGTTAATGATATTCAAACAGTGATTGAAATAATACTTGAGGTGTAGGAGTAGTTCAGATTACTCTTCTGGATGTTGTGCTGTGGAACCTTTTACTAAAAAACATGCAACCTTTTACTTCTGTCTCTATCCCTGCTGAAATATGTTGTTCTCCCTTTCTCCCCTTTCCTCTGAAAGAAAGCAAAAATACTTGGCTGTGGCAGGTGAGTGGAAGTTGAAAACCCAGTATTGTTCAGTTTTTAGCACAGACCTAAGACTTCCTGAATCCATATGCACTACCAGCCTGAAATCTCCATGGTGGAAGCAACCTCTTTAATCCGGTTTCAAAGACTGCCTTTATCCCCTTTGTCAACTCCCACTCTCATCCTGCAGCTGCAGCTATGCTTAGCCTTACTGTATTGAACTCCTAGCCTAAAAATACAAGGAGCTCTCAGTGCTTCAGATTTTCCTTGTATACGTGATTCTATTCATTGATTCTTAGCCCATTGGTCGGTGCCTGTACATACGCTGTCACATTATGTATGACTATGAGCCAATTGCTTAAATACTCCAGTAAAGTTACTTGTAAAAGCTTGTCTCATCAACTGTTGGAGAGCTCAATCACAGCAGTAAAAATTTGTGATGATAAGTGAAGTTGTAATGTAAATTCCATTCCTCAAAAAGTTCTAAGAGTAATGAAAGCATCAGTAACATTACTTATACAATCTCTTTAGGTTTGGCCAGCGTATGTCTTGTTTTTGTTTGTTTTGTTTTGTTTTTCATGAGTGGGATCCCTATTTTTCTCTGACACCCATTGATAGGTTATATTTTGGATTATTTTAAGCATATGATTACTTGGATTCTCTTTCCTTAACAAATTCCTAGAGAACTATGCAACTTGTGTTTTAAAAAAAAAATCATTGGAAAAAATGTGCTTACTGGACCTCTCTCAACACAGGAATTTGCACTCAAAAACCACGGGTGTGTTTTGCTGCAGGACTCAAATAGGCTTGCATTCTCCCTCTACCACCACACCTTTTCATATGCAGAACCTTTCTTGTATTTAGTACTGAACATGACGCTCGCCAGTAAATGAACTCATTTATCTTTTGTGCATTATCAAGAATGGTGTTAGGTAATCAAATTTTTGAGGGTGTAGGCCTTTATTTAATAAGAATTTGCTGATTTTTTTTTCCCCTGCATATGTAGTGTGGGAGACTAGTATGTGCAGTTCTGAAAACTAACAGTTTGTGCAGTAGGAAAAAAAACTGAAGCAACATACAGGGAACAGTTTTTGGCTCTTCACAAGGCTTGACAAAGCCTTACACAATCTGTTGTCTCCTTTATCCTCTTTAGCAAGGAGACAGATTTAACTCTTAAAAGTGATAGCAAAGGGGAATAAGCAGGGTAGCAACGTTTTTCAAAACCTAATCTTTTCATGGAAGTCCAGCTTGGTTTAAGTAAGGTTCATCTGTGAGAAGTAACAGCTTGTACTGTCCTCTGGGCTGTGATAAATAATTGATTTCTCTGAGAGTGATGAGAAGTAACTGCTTGGTTTTTGGAAACTTAGAGAGAAGAAACTGTTAAAATTGGGACTGCACAACAATAAACTCCCTTTGGCTGCTGATAGGAGTAAGGTAGCTTACATTATGCTACAGCACATCTTGCCATAAGGTACGATATTTGTAAATGTTAGATTTCATTTTCCTCACCTGGTTTGTAATTAATAACTGCTGAGTGTTTCAAGATGATTGAAAAGCAAAATGTGATATATTTATAGAATTTTAACATTCATTTATATTGAAAAACGGTATCAGTGAAATCTCCATGTTGGCTACAGCTATTTATTGCTAACTATAGCATTAGATATTATTATAGTTATTAGATATTATAGTTATTAGATAGATGTTATATAGTTATTAGTTATTATAGTCCATTGTCTCCAAAGCTCAGTCCCATTGCTGCTTCCTCTCTCCCTGCCAGTTTTAGCCTACTGGTAAACCGTAGCTACTGAAGCCTGTAACTGGCAGGCCCAGGAAAGAGGCAACTCCTTGCCATTGGCTCTTGCTGTGGTTTTCTGTCCTTGAGGGTAATAAACACACTTATCAAATTGCTTTTCAATTGTATTTTTCGTCAACTAACCAAGTTACATCACGTCCTTCTCAGCGAGATGTTTCCTTTATTTCTCACATCGCTTCTGTGGCTTTGTCTCTGAGTTTTCAACACCTTGATTCCAATGTGCCTGTCAGTTCTGCTGGCAGTGGTCCTGGACCACTCTCACTAATACCACCTCGATGGTATAATTGCATCCTTCTTCTCAACCACTGGGCTTCTGTCGAAACATTCAGAGATAAAATTAGCTGTTCCACAGCACTGCGCTGGGAAGTGCAGGTGAGTTACCCACCTGTTGTGGTCTCTGTGTGCTCCTAGCAATGCCATTTGCCAGACTGCTCTGTGTTTTGTATTTCTTGTTCTGAAGTGTAATTTGCTAATTGCTGTGCTGAAATATTGCTTATTTAAATAGGCTTGACTTACCAGGTAATTTAAATCACTTTCCAGCACTACTGTATCCTTATTCCCTGTTCTGCTGACCTTGGCCATCTGTAAATTTCACCATTTTTGATTCATATTTATGTAACCACTGAATAAATTAGACCCCAGACTTGAAATACTGCTCCCTGTGGAAGAACACTCCATTAGATGATGACTCACCACTTTGGTTTTTTTTGTTGTTTGTTTTTTAACAAAGCTGACAGCCAGTTCTGAGTACCCTCAAAACGGTGCTGCATGGCAGGTTCTCTGTACTAGTGTTTGGCAGCACAGCTGTGATCTATCAGAGACAGCTCAGGACTTCTGTGGTCAAAACCTAGCATCATCCCAGGAGCAGGCTGTTGCTGTGATCCAAAATGGGGCAGTAATAAGCTACTGCCACTGGTGTAGGTATCCCCACGTATGTGTCAGATCCGTTTTGTATGAAATTCAAGTTGTGGTCTATAAAAAGGCTCAGCCCCGAATTGTTACACGTATAGCACGTTCAACTCCGTGCCCCAGCAAGCATGGTAAGCTTTTAAATAACTGATAGGGCTGAGTTCCAGTAGTATGGGTGAGTCACCTAACAGGTGGAGACACAGTAAATGAGTCAGTCTTGGAATACATAACTTGAAGGTGATTTTATTTCCTTTCCCCTCTCTGTAACTCCTACGTTTGGATTTTTAAAAATTCTTTCTATATGTGTTTACATCTGTGTTGACCTGCCTTGTATTAAGACCATTCTCAAAGTACTGCAGAAGCCATGACGTCCCATTTCTCAGCCCTGTTTTGCAGACACCCAGGAGACAGACGAGCTGAGTTGTGCAAGGCATTTGGAGGTTGGTACTAGAAGCTCCTGTCTTGAAGGCAGGCTTACCTTCAAGTGACCAGCGCTGTCAGGTATGATATGTGTATACAGCCAGCTGTCAAAGAGGTTTTGTAAAAGCTTCCTACATCTTCAGTTATCTCTACCTATTTGCCTGGTAATCAAGACTGAAATATTTTAAAAAAATGATTGGAACTGTGCTAATGTCCTATCATTAATGTCTTGATTCATTGAAACTCTTGGCAGCTTTTCGTTATTTGTCTTGATCTTTTAGGACATACATGTCCTGTTGCTGTTCTTACTGAATAGCTGTGCAGTGTTAATACTCTAACGAGTCTTTCAGAATTTTTTCAAGAATCCAAAATGTGATATAACTGAGTATTAGCAGATAACTCTTCTAAGAAAGAACTCATCAAAGACCAGCTAGTGGTTCAGTCTCACTCCAAACATGCTTCTCCCTTACATGTTATGAGCATCCTACTCAGTTGTATGCTAGAAAAGTCTTCTTCACGCACCCTCTTAGTTCTGTCCAAATGTAAACCAGAGGAGTTTACTGAGTATTTCCACAAAATCATTATTAACAGTATTGTTATTTAATAACATTAATAACAGTATTGTTTCCACAAAATCATTATTAACAGTATTAATAATGTAAAAATCTGATCTCCATCATAGGGTGTTTTTAGGTTTTCTGTTATTCCTAATATACTTTAAAAACTGTACACAGCTTTCTGGTTCTATTTTGGGTTTAGAAAAGAAAATAATTGCCTCAGACTTCTCATCTTGCCTCAGAAATAAAGCACAGTTGCTAAAGTCTTGTAAGTAGAACTCTGTGAGCGTGAGGAGCTTTTTTAGCACCATTTATTTATATACTTGCTGGTGAGTCATGACTTGTTGAAGAGGACATATTCAGGCAAGTCAAAAATATCTGAAAATTTGAATCACATTCACCAATTTGTTTTAGCCAACATTTAGAATGGATATGTCTATATACAGATATATATGTATATGGCAATGAAGTTTTTTCACCATTACCAAATTATTTAGGCTGCATCTGTTAATGAAATATAATCTACTATTCAGTAGGTGTCATATACAGGCATAAAGGAGAAGTAAAACTGATTTGAAACCTGCTGATTTTCTGGGCAGGGAGCCCTTGAGATCTGTTCCGTGCTCTAATGAGTATTAGTAACTTACCAAGGCCAGACCCAGGAGCCTGGTTATGAGTACAGCCTGGGAATGCCTTTGTGGTTGGAGTATTCCTCTAAGACTAAAGCAAGTGCAAAACCTTTTTCCACGCTACAAAGAAATTTGGCCATTGGCTGTGAAGATGCTCATTGTCTCTGAACTGGAAAATATGGGGAGGGGTTGGATAGAGTGGAAGACATCAATTTATTCCTCCTACTCAATTCTGTATGTGAACTCAAAATGACATATTTCATAGAATATAATGCCCTGTTCTACAAAAGAAATATATGTGCATGTGTTTTTATAAGTACTCATTCTCTGATTTGTTTGTTTTTTGAAGGGGAAGTGTTAATAAATGTGGAAATTAATGTAAACCCATTCAGGTCTAGTCGTGATACTAATTTCATGTAGTGGAATTCACTGCTTGAATAGATTAGAAGAAAAAGCTGATTTCTGAGCCCACTCCTATCTTTTAATGACATTGCATTTTGGAGGAACAAATCCAAAGGGAAGCCAATGGGAGTTGCTACACTGCACAAAGTTCTGTTTGACTGATCAGAAAGTTCTCCAGGAAATGACACTGTAAGTCTAAAATCACAGCATCAGCAGATTTATTTACTTTATGTATAAGGCATAAAGGAAAATGGCAGAGAAAAGAATATTTAGCCTGCAGCATACATAGCCCACAAAACAGATAAAGAATATAAATCTTTTGAAGGCTTTGTCAGCTACCTTTATTTGCAATTCATCTTGGAGCTTGGAGGGTGTTGCACATTTGCATGTAATTTTGAAGTGGCCTGAAGTCATAAACAAATTTGTAAGGCAATTCGTGCTGCTTGGGAGGAGAAAGTCAGAGGGATGGCTGTTCAGTGATTCTAGGTCTAGACAGAGATTGTGGAATGAGGAAACAACATACCGGGTTGTCTCTACATCCAAATCCCGCAAAACGCTTAAAGTGGGCTTGAATTTGTGTTGTCACAAACCCAGAGCTAACATGATAGAATGTGATGGGCATCTCACACAGTTTTCCAGCAATAAGAAAGGAAAGCTGAAGGCTCCAAGGACTGCTCAGAAGGTGTTTTTGTACACAGTTGTGCTCCTGGAATTAAACTGGGCAGGGAAGTTGAACATGTTGGCTTTGAAAGATGGTAAGGACTGGGTGAGGTGATTTTTGGTTCTTGCTATGAAGATACACATCGAAAAACCCGGGGCTGACAGTCAGGACACTGAAACATACTGAGTGCATATGAATATACACATTTAGATATTCAAGTATTTATATATCGTAATTGCATTTTCAGGTGTGAGTTTCAGATGCTGGCTGAGTTTCCAAGCTGGTATCGCCAAGTGGCCGTGCAGATGTTCTCCTAGAAACATTATTTCCATTATCCTCTTGGTTGTAACTAGACAACCCGTAATTCAGGAAAATATCCATAGGGTCAAAAAGGATTATTACCAAAACTGCCTGAGAATGGATTCAGCGGAAAAGGATGTTACACAGGCTCACCCATTTAAGTTAGAAGATGGGGGTAAAAGAGGTGTCAAACTGGGGACGAGGTTCGCTTTGTAGAGATGGGTTGGATGTGCGATTTTCAAACTCTTCAGTATTTTGAACCTCTGAAAATTTTCAAGTGAGGCTTTGTGTCCTTTAAAAAAAATCTGCTACAGAAATTGCTCTTTAGCATTTTTCTTTTATGGGTTGTTGTTTTGGGGCAGTTTTGATGTAGTCTAAACAGCTACACTGGTAAAAGCAGGTTGAAAAAATGGGTGGTTTCTGCTGTCCTGCAGCATCAGAGCTCAGTGGCGGTGGTGGTGGCTCTCTGTAACTACCTGAAAGGAAGGTGTGGGGAGCTGGGGGTCGGCCTCTTCTCACAGATAACTAGTGATAGGACCAGAGGGAAAGGCCACAAGTTGCGCCAGGGGAGGTTTCAGTTGGAAATGAGGAGACATTTCTTCTCAGAAAGAGCAGTCAGGCATTGGGATGGGTTGCCCATGGAGGTGGTGGAGTCACCATCCCTGGGGGTGTTCAGGGAAAGGTTGGACGTGGTGCTTGGGGACATGGTTTAGTGGGTGACATTGGTAGTAGGGGGATGGTTGGACCAGATGATCTCGGAGGTCTCTTCCAACCCTAATGATTCCGTGATTCCATTGCAAGTGGCTCCCCCAGAGCCCCATGGAGCAACCCAGGATGTCTTCTCCGTGTGAGAAGCCTCCAGCACCAGGTCGTGCCTTACCCGCGGCTTTCTGCGGTGCACCAAAGCCACCTCCAGGACCTCCGCAACCCCCCCCTGAGCCTTAACTGCCCCAAGACATGCCCCATGGTGCAGAAATGCAGTCCCTCTCCGCCCCCGAGCAGCCCGGTCAGCAGCAGGTGCCGGCGGGGCTGGGCGGCCCGCCCCCTCCTGCGGCTGCTGCGGCTCCTCCCGCCGCCCCTCCCTCCGTCTGTCTGTCCGTCCGTCCGTCCGTCCGTCCTTCCCTCCCTGCCGGGCCGGCGGGAGCCTGCGTGTGTGTGTGTGTGTGTGTGTGTGTGTGCGGGGATGGCGGCTCGGGTGCTGCTGGCTCTGTGCGGGCTGCTCGTTGCCTGCCGGGCGGCCGAGCCGGCGGGGGCGGGCGGCGCCAGCCGGCGGCGGCGGCTGAGCTCCGAGGAGGGCATCTCCTTCGAGTACCACCGCTACGCTGAGCTGCGGGAGGCGCTGGTGGCCGTGTGGCTGCAGTGCCCGGCCGTCAGCAGGATCTACACGGTGGGGCGCAGCGCCGAGGGCCGGGAGCTGCTGGTCATCGAGCTGTCCGACCGGCCCGGCGAGCATGAGCCCGGTGAGGCGGCGGCGCGGGGACGGGCAGGGGGACGGGGACATTTTGTGTGTGGGGGGGGCGCGGACCTCGGGTACTGCCACCCCCGGAGGGAAGAGCCGGGATCCTGAGCGGGGCACCTGCGGTTGTCCCCTCGCCCTTCTGTGGGTTTCGTGGCAGGCCCCGAGTGCCGGTTTTGTAGCTGGAGATGGGCTCTCCCCGGAGCGGGTCCCTGCAGCCCTCTGAGCTGGACCCAACTTTCTGCATCCTTAGGGGGTTACGTTTTTACTGACCGCTTAGGGCTGCAGGGGGGGAGTTTAGAGGTCGTTTATTGGAAGATAGAAGAGGGAGGCAGGTTAACAAAGCATCACCTTGCAATAAAAACGTGTAGGAATTGCACTGAAAGCCAAACAATTTATCTGTGGTACGTTGCCATCTCAATGCAAAGGGTGATCCCGAAGCTAAGGCTTAACCTGTCACCGCTACGTAATTTGCAAGCTAAAATGATACACGGCTCCTGTTGTAACTGAGTTACTGGCAGGGGACAGTCCGCTGCAGCTCTTTTATCTGCTGCTTCTGTCAAGCCAGCTGAAATGGGGAGAAAAGGAGCCCTGTGTGCAGTCAGAGATGGAGGCTCCTTCTCCTCCTCCTGCTGCTGCTGTCGGGGATGTGGGGAAGGGCTCGTTGCTGGGCCCAGGGAGAAGAGAATCCAGCTTTATGTCACTGAGCGATATCAAACTGCAGAAACGAACATTTCCTTTGGACCGCATCCACACATAAGCTGCGGGGAGCACGAAGGGTGTTCCGTGCTTCTTACAGTGTGCTGGGTCCTTCACAAAAGGAGGCCCGTAGATGAAAAATCCACATGTTTTAATGCCCAAATCACATGTCGGGGAGTGTGATGAGCACTGGCGATCTGTAGTGGTAGATGCCAAAGATACTGTGTGTGTGTGGTTTTCTTTTTTTTTCCCCCAGAGGATTAACCAGGATTTGAACCAGAGCATGCTCTTGTTTTATTTAAACCCCCTGTATCCTTCTGCGAGGTACGGGGCATTGCTCAGAAAAGCGGAGAGCTGCTGCAGCCTCTGTTAGCTGCAGTGGCACATGAGAGACTTGGGATCCCTTCAGGAAGGACAGACTCATGCCTAGCTAGGGCTGTGCTCCTTTGAAATAATCATAAAGGCACTGACAGCATCTGTGCTGCTCTGTTCCAGAGCCCAAACACCTCGCCATGATGCTCATGGTTGTATTAGAGGGGTTTTCTACTTAATAATGTGCCCTTTCTTCTGCTGTGCAGTAAGAGGTAGCACTGTTTGTTTTCCTGTGTGAGCTTTTTTTTAGCTGTGCATTAAAAGAAGTGGAGCCTTGTACCAGCCTTGGCAGGAGTTGTGAGGCTGCTTTTGCAGCTCTTACCTGAACAGGGGGATCCTTGCTCACTGTGAGGAGCCATGCTGGATTCCTGGGGCAGAATAGGAATATTTTGTGTGATTAAAGCTTCCAGGATCAGGACCCATCTGATTTATCATCATCTGTTATTAAAAAATGATCAGAAGATTCATAGACACAGGCATGCATATAGATTTTTTTTTTTCTTTTTTCATGACAGGTTAAGGAGTTGTTATTCCTGAGCATAACCTGTTCCTACAAGATAGGATATATGTCACAAGGTTTATTTTTAAATAAATATCTGTGTAAATGAGATACAACTTACTGGTTTATGATCTGTAGAGTGCTTGTGCATCTGTAAGCCAGGTGAGTATGCAGGGATGATACCAGAACTATCCGGTGAGCCGCCATGAAAAAACACACAAAAAATGTTTCTGCTCACTTAGTGAGCAAGTTGATGACAAAATAAATCCGCGAAGTGTCAGCAGAGCATCAATAAAGATGCTTTATACTGAGTAAAGAGGCTTTGCACTGAGTAAATCAAATCCAGCACATGCATGCATGCATTACACAAGCACACATATGTTATGCCCGTGCAGTGTTGTGTGAGTTCATTCGGTCACACATGGACGTAAGAATCAACTTCTGTTTTAGAATATCAGCTATTTTTCAAAATAGATTAGTAATACTTGTGCAATATTGAGAACAAATTCAGGAGAGAAATAGAAAAAAATTAGAAACATATAGAGCGACTGGAAGAAATCTTTGATAAGCAACCAGAGTGAATCATTAAGGCCTCATCTTTTGCTGGAATAAATATACACTGGGAGGATTTTTTATTTTATTTTTTTTCTGAAGACCTGATACTACATTAGAAACCGGAGCAACTCCATATGAGCAAGTCTGATTTCTTCCATAAGCATTTACAAGTATCTTGGCAAATCTTTGAAATACAGATCAGTTACTTGGAGGGTCAGAGTTGCTGAACTTTTCCCAGAGACATGCTAAATGTCAAAAGTGGGAGAGTGCTGAAAGTTTCTGATCCTACGTTAAATGCTAGGAGAATGTGTCGTCTTCTCTGCAGATGTGAGTACTTCGCTACTCATGTTTCCGTTTTGGTTCATGCCACAGAGAGTTTGTTCTAGTATTCTGCGTTTTTTTTTTTTTTTTTTTTTGTGGCAATAGTTTCTTTAGGCTGATGGAAAAGAAAGTATTGAATAAGGAGAAGTAAAACCTGGAAATGAGGATGTCTGATGTCTGAACTTTACCAAACAGTTCTACACTGAGGAAGCTGTGCCTTGCAGAAAGTTAAGGCAAAACAAGATGTGAATGAGCCTATATCGGTGATTAGGTGTAAAAGGTGTTATATGGCCTGAGACTCAAAGCGATCAAAACATTTTGGAGAGGTTTTGATTGAGAAAATATTATTTGGTCCCTGTGCTTGCTAAAAATTGGCAAAGTTGACAGAAGACAGCAGAGGGCAAGGCGAGATAAAGCGAGGAGAAAGATGATGGGAAACTGATGATGAACCAAAGGAAAACAGAGAACAGTTGACAGTAAAGCACAGGTTATTTCTAGGACAAAGGAAATAATGTTTTGCCTTAATTGCTGTGCAGGTACGACTACCTGCAAGTATAGCAAATAGACACTTGCTTTGGATATCTGATGTTCTGTTGAAAAGACACTAAGTAGATGCTGATCTCTCAAGGCTTTTTTATGACTATAAATAAGATCATTTTGGGCATAAGTTTGTATTCTTTAATAGCAGTGAAATATATTTAGAATCGATTAATGCTGAAAGCAGTTCCTCCACCATTAATGTTCAGCCACTTGTTTAGGCATGCTGCCACTTCTGACCCATTTGTACCATTGATTTTGGTGGCACAGGATCAGTCCTCTCCATTACTGCTTCCCTTCTACCTGCTGAAAATGAGACATCTGAGATTCTTAATTTTTTGTTCTTTACCTGAAGAAGTTGCAACTAAAAATTTATCTCAATTTCTAATTTGTTTAAAAAGCAAGCAAAGATTTTTATATATATTTTTTCAGTGTTGTAGTTTTGTTAGAAATTCTGCAAGTAAAGATTATTAATTGACTGGTTATGTGTGGTATAGATACATGCCCTAAACATTTCTTTTGCATCAAATGGAGAGAAGAGAGGATGGATGAAAATACAGGCTTTGTGACAACAAAATGATCGGCAAATTTGTGGCATCTTCATCAAATTATTCGTGCTGGAGAAAAGCACACGGGAAATCCTGAGAATGTTGGCACTTCAAACACAATGTTTCGTAGTTTGTCAAGCCAGCCTGTAGTTCAGAGGAGTTTTTCAATTTTAATGATACTGCTGTTCATCTTTCACCTCACAAGCGTCTGTGAAAGTGGGATGAGGTGTGAGCACGCCGTGTGTGAGGTGGGTGAAGGACGCCTTTGCCTGGCTGCGGGACCCTGTGGGTGTGATGGCGGCGGGCTGTGGGCATCCTCGCCAGGCCTAGTCCGGCCACCTCAACCTCTGGCACCACCGCTCTGTACAAGACCCTGCTTAGCACAACAGGGAGGTGGGCTGGGTTGGTCACTGGTGGCACAGAGCCAAAATAAGCTGCTTGGCTTTTGAAATCCTGTGGTGTCCCCCTGCTCCTGTGCTGGCCCCACAGAGGAGCCCAGTGTTGGGCTCTTATGTGCCTCTGCCCCAGCCTTGCCCCGCAAGGTCAGCAAGCACTGGAGCCAGTTCCTCCTGCAAAAATGTAATTAAAGTCTGCCTGAAAGAGAAGTGAAAACCACGTGTCTGCTGTGTATAAATGAGTGGGGAAATCCAAGATCTGTCTGATAATACAAAAACCGTACCTAGGTCTTATTTCTGTCATTGAAGCACTCCTGCACTCAGCTGTGGTATCAGCCATCTGGGGTAACACTTGCTGGGACAAGAATTTGTGGTAAGTAAACCTGACAAATACATGGTGGGGAGAGTGTTGTTCACAATGTTTGTATTTCAGTGTTGAACAGAAGCCCGTATAATATTTAATTTTTTAAAAAATGATTTTGGCAGTTTAAGATTGCTACGAGCAGTGTTGCTTTTTTTTTTGGAAAAAAAATACAAAACCAGCAGCAGCAAGGAGGCACAGCCGCACAGGAGGGTGCTGTGGTTTCGGCACAGCGTGGGCAGGATCCTGCTGTGCTCCTGGAGCACTGTGGGGACACCACTCAGTGTCACCTTCGGACCTGATGGGCTGCTCCTCTGCAGCTGGGTGCACTCTGCGCTGGGGTGGGCAGCAAGACATGGTAGCGGTGGTGAAGTTAGGAAGCACGCTGCTCGTCTCTGGGTTACGGTGATGTCGTCAGGTGATGCTGCTCTAATTTTGTCACTTACAGTTAATTGCACTTGACTTTGTAAAGCTTCTTTTCCTTACTCTTGGAATTTGCACATAAAAATCTTGTGAGCTATTTGATAGCTTGCATTAATGGGGTTATGTTATGTCCCGCACAAAGTCTACCTATTGCGTAGGTAGCCTTCTGCATTTGGATTTTGTTTCTTTTGTGCATCAGGAAACAGTTTCTTTCCATCACAGGGGATAAGCTACCTACTCACCTGGGAGTGGTCGAGGGCAAAGTGGAGGCTGGCTGCACGTCACTCAGGCTGCAGGAGGCTGAGAGGCTGGAATTAACTTTCCCATGAAGTTACAGAGAATTTCAAATTTACTTGTCAGCACACAATTTTTCAAAAATAAAAAGATTTTCTTCCTTAAATAATGTGTTCTCGTTATTTCTGGATTCATCGTGTCTTCCTATCTTGATTTTAATGCTCATTTAAATATAGAGAGGTACAGAATACCTGGAGAAAAATATTGTTGCTCACAAAACGGGTGCAAATAAAGGAGAGGTTGGCACATTTATAGATCACATTTGCAGCTAATTGGTAATGCCATTCACGTTGCCATTGAAGTGGATGGAAATTCACAGTAAGCGTGGTTAGGCAGCTGTGCTAGACAGTCTCTGCAGTGTTTCCTAGAGATTTAATACCCTTTCTCCAAATTGCTTCACTGGCTGAGGTATTTCATGTCTTCCATTTTTGTCAGATTGTTTAAAAAGGGTGAAGAGAGGCTATGTGTTACCTGCAGAAGCACTATAGATCCCAGCTACTGCATCTAAAAAGTTTCTCTTTTATTTTCTGGAATAACAAAAAGGTCAAATGATCTGTAGTGAAAAAGGCTATAATCACAAGGGGCATAGCATGACTCCACAGAAGGCAGCTATTTTATTTTTCAGGTTTAAAATTAGTCTGGGAGTGTAGAGCATTCTGAGTTGGTTGGTCTGACTCAGACTGGTTTTGACAATCCTACTCCTTTTGAAAGTGCTGATTACTTTGACTCAATTTCTTTTGAAGAGAATTTATTCTTCCCTCCCACACGTAAAGAATGCCATAGCAGTTCCCAACGAAAATAGGAGGTGAGCCTGTTCTGTTGTTGCCTGAGTTAAATGGATGTTTTATTCTGGTGAAATTAATGTCAACTCCAGAGAACTAGTGAGGAGTATATGCAGCACAGTGATTTCCAAAGATTTTGTGAGATGTTTTGTTAAATACATAAATTGTAATCGTGGGGTGTTTCAAAAAGGGACTTTGCTATTATATTGATT
Organism: Anser cygnoides; assembly: GCF_040182565.1. Taxonomy (NCBI): domain Eukaryota; kingdom Metazoa; phylum Chordata; class Aves; order Anseriformes; family Anatidae; genus Anser; species Anser cygnoides. The sequence goes on from NC_089876.1 coordinate 51,943,433, forward strand.
CTTAATTTACTCTATTCAGGGTAAACTATTTATTTTTCTGTAATTTAGAGATCAATATTTCAAACCTTTAAATTACACTGAGGGCAAAAAGTGCAAAACAGGTCTTCCTATTTCATAAAAGCACATTTTTTGGCTGTAACAGTGGAGCTGCCATTAGGTTCATGCAACAGGTTAGCATTAAATCTAATTTAGAATTAGTTCTGTGTTCATTCTACCTAAGTTTTGTCTTTCAAATGGGGTACAAGCCTACATGCTGTACATTCATATTCATACAATAATCTTTCTTTGCTGGTTAGTAGGTAGACCTGTTAGTTGGGCTGCAGTGCCCAAACTGACATGCCCTGAACATCTCTCTTCTCCAGTGACTGTGAGAGCTGCTGACATTGGGCAGGCTTTTTACTCAGAAATGTGTGCAAGAGCTTGTTGGAAAGACCTGATGAATACCAGCCTCCATGTTTCATCATCTAAAAATTCTTGTTTTGTTGTATATGCTTGCTTTGAAAAAAAATAGCTGTTTATGAACCCTACGTGATCTTTTCTCAGCAGATTAATTCGAATTGTTAAGTCCCCATAGCTATTTTATTCATATTCCTCCATGTCATATGTCACATTTATATTTTCTTTTTAAACAAAAGTCTCATATGAGTATTACCACAGACTTGTGCTTATTTTTTCATTCAGTTTGGAGGGAAATTGGAAAGGGTTGTAGCTGAGTCCTCTTAAAATTTAGTGGAATTAAGGAAAAGTGAAAATTGGAGTGTGTACTTCAAGACTCCTGGGTAGGTAGTTAAAATGATGGGTAGAGGTTTGAGCAGTGGAGTTGCATTTATTTGGAGGTAAGTTGCAAATCAAAAGCCAGGGTTCACTGAAGTCAGTGGGATCAGGATGGCTGGCAGCTTGCTTTCTGGTATGCTGAGGCTAAATGAAGACACCAAAAGCCTTTGCAGTTAAAAGGCTGAAAAAAATATCTTACCAGGATAATGGTAGCAGGGATAGCTGTTCCTTACATGGAGCCGTTTCATACTGTGAATGTGAGCTGCCCGATGTACAACCAAAGGTGCTGCCCTGGCTGCAGCCTGCCTGCAGCGAGAATAGCCATCGTGTGCCATTTTAAATGCTTACACTTCCACGTGGATCTGCCTCAAAGCCAAGGGCGTTGTTTGGTTAGATGGGACATGTGGCTGTGTGGCCAGGATTTAACAAACTGTTTTCTTGGCAAAGTCATCCTAGCCGACATGCCGATTTAATGATCCAGGAGATTTTTATGGTATCTGGAAAGCGTGACCCTGACCTTTGCCATATTGGCTCTCCAAACAAAAGAGAAATCGTGCAGTGCTTTGCTATGAGAAAATCTGCTTAGAAACAGAGAAAGCAAAAAAGGCAGTGAAGTATTTCAAAGATAAAACTTTTTGCATAGTTGTCGTCACTCTACTAGATAGATGAATAACAAATATGTTTTGTTATTGCATATTTTCCCCCTGAGATTTCTAGCTGCAAGACATATCATTTGAATGTCCTCCCACTTCTGCATCCCAAAAGGGGGCTTTGTCATTGCCTTTCATTAGCACGTTGCTGTCCTTCAGCATTTTGAGCTGTATATTCCTTGCACATCTATCATTCAAAATTAACTTCTTTACTTACGGTAAATTGAAGGTTTTCGGATTTTGGCTACTTCTGCATTTTGCAGAAAGGAATAGGTTTTGTTTAAATTTTTGCAAAAATTGGGATGGGATGAGTCTAAGACCTAAATATATACTTCTTACCCATGTAAAAATATGTTACTTAAAAGGGAGCTTTTTGGTAAGCTTACTCTGTGTCAGATCTTCCTCTGATACAAGCTGGATGGTGCTTTAATTTCTCCTACCACCCAGCTGACGGGCATCCGTAAGTCAAACTGAAGTCGGTGGGAGTTGTACCTCTGAATCTTCATTATAAGCAGGAGGCTTGTAAATCCTAAAGCTCAAGCCTGCTTGCATGTGTACCCTTAAAAAAGAAGGCTAAATGCAGCTTCCGTTCTGAAATAGCCATCAGTTAAGCAATGAGCGATCCAAATTTATGCTTTTCAGAATAAAATTTCTTCTTTCTTTTTTGTGACATCAGTACACAGCAGGGTGGAGAGAAAAGGGAAGCTGTGGAGTCAGGAGCTGGGCTACTCTGTGTATAATCTTTTCAAACTGACATTGTAAGAAGTTGCTTTGCAGAGAAGAAGTGGTCTTGTGATAAAGGGTGCCTGACTTCTTTTCTGGCTTTACCACATTTCTCTTGTGTTTTTGGATAAGAACATCCTCTCCTTGTGCCTCAGCTTCTCACCTACGTGACAGGGAACATCACACTCCCTTGCTTTAGGTTAGCGTGTGCCGATGCCACGTGCCCAGTACATGTACCTGATAGATGGTGTGTGGCTCAGCATTTGATCTGCCTCCAAGACGCAGTTCCTACCTGCTTCCTCTCCTTTCTTCCAGTAGCAAGCAGCCCCAGTATTAGTGCTGGCTCAGCTATGCTAACAGGCATGTGGTGAGGAGGAGTCGAGAGCTTCTCCCCATTTACCTGCTGTGGATGTACATTTTTTTGTTGTTTAGTGACCTACCTTGATAGGGTGGTACCGATTCTCCCTTTTCTTTCAGGGCTGGCAGGGAGAGTCGCAATAGAGAGACACACATTTGCAGATATGTGTTACAGTTAGGGGGGCAAACCTGTAGTGGAAATAGTACAAATCTTTAGTGTAAATTAAATAGTACAAGTTTCTAGTGGAGAAACCTATAAATAAACAGAAATAGGATACTGCTAACAGCGGTCAATGCAAAAAGAAAAGTCTCTGATAACGTAACCCCTGAACAGAGAAGTTTAAGAGCCAACAAGCTCATCTGACTTGAAAATTGAAGAATTGTCTGAAATAGATGTAGCCATGGCGACAGAGAGGATTAGCAGCCTGAGACTGATTTCATTGGTCTGCTGCTAGCACAAGTCGCTTGTTTGAGCAGCATTAATATGTTGTCTCATGCTGCTTTATATGCTGGGACCATCTGGCATTAGTGGTATTTAAAGGTGCAGTCGTGTTATGGAAAGAGTAGGCCAACATGGTTTGATTTATGCTTGTAAGACAAGTTACAAGAGTTAAGAGGTCTTTCAAAAACAGCCCCATGCCCTAAAAATATTCTAGAAAGTCACAGCGCACAGAGGAATGAAGTGAGGCTTTGGGAAGCCACGCAGGGAATTCCTGAAGTTTGTTTTATCTTCAGTCAACACAAATTTAAAGTATGCCCTGCACAAACATGCACTTTTGCATGTTTCTTCAGGTGTGTATGTGTGGGCAGCCACCACACACTTTGCAAAACGAAGCCTATACAGCGTGGAGCTGCTTGGGAGCTACAGCTCCAATACCTTGAACAAGCATGAGATCGTATAGCTCATCAGGTTGTGTATTAAGGAGGAAAAGTATCTCAGAGAGTTAAAGGAACAAAACAAAGCTGACCAAACAGATCCCCTCTAAGATACTTTCGAGTCTGCGCTTTCAAGAAACGGTCTATTTCAGTTTTCTTTCAGTTTTGCTATATACTATTAAAAATATATTTCTTATCAAAGTATTTGATAAGAAAAAGAGTTTTGTAGAGGCTAAGATAAGATAACCTTATCTTTGATCTATTTATAGTTGTGAGTCTTCATCTCCTTTCCTTAATGCGACTGTAGAGTGGGCGTTATCTTCCAAAGGAGCTTATGCCACAGTGCTGACGTTGCACAGATGCTTGTGAATTTCACTTCTTTCCTTCTTTCTTTCTTTTTCTTTTTTCTTTTTTTTTTCTCTCTTTTTTTTTTTTTCTACTTGTTATCATGATGCTTATTTATTCTCAAGATTTTTCCCCAGACAGAGATGGATTGTTAAAGAGTGACCGGACAGAAAGTGTTCCCATCAGAGCTTCCGAGTTCCATGTCTGTGCTAAGCAACATAACAATGCTTAAATGCATAAAAATGGAGGGAAAATTAGCCAGAGACCTTGTTCTCCTGTACAGACTTAAAACTAAGTTGAAATCAAAGTTAAATCTTGTTAATAAATGCTCTGAAAGCATACGACTGGAAGCATTTTTACATTCTCAAATACTGACATTTTGTAGTTACAGATGAAAATGGTGCTAACAGCTACGTAACACCTGTCCGCAGATATTGATGTGATATCCATTGGATCATGGTGGTAGGTGCACTGTGTAACACAAAAATAAAATAAAAAACAAAGGACTTGGGATCTATTTCAAAAACCCTTAGGTTTTAAGGCTTTATTCTGGAGCTCTAATGCCAACATAAATTCTTCCTATGATTTCACTTCAAATGCAAGACCCAAGAAACACACATCTGTGGATGTTCAAGCTCCTTTAAATAGCTTTACAATTATTATATTTCATGCCTAATGTTTTTACAGCTTAGTCCTGTTTTCACTCTGTCAGAAAGAGTATAGGGCACGTAACAAATGCTAAGTAACTTATCTCCCAAGCCCCAGTTCCTTGTTTATAAGTCAGTTCAATCCCTGTTTTTTTATTTCTAAGTCAGCCGTTGACTTGTGTCCGAGCCAAAGCTTGGGTGCAGTTTTGGGGAGCAGCTCACCCCAAGACCCACCTCACTGTGACACGGTCAGGACAGCTACAGGACTGCGTGTTGCTTTGATTCCTGCACAGGCTTCCAGTGCCACCTCATCGTGGCTGACAACTTCATGTGCCATCTGTGTACATCCACAGCACAACCAAGGTATGCCACGCATTTTTGCAGTGTTGTGACATTAAAATGAGCCTGAGAGGCTGTGACACAGCCCTCACGTGATTTCAGGCACTTTGAACTAAATAAACTTACAAATAATTGCTTCATAAAGACACATGGTGGGGCCATCTAGCTTTGTCCAACCATGGAGGTGATTGAAAGGCCCCTGTTCAGTGAGGGCATAAGGCACCCACGCCACTGGGTGTAAGGGCTCGGCTGGGTGCCATTAGCAATATAAGCATGGCCATCATTGCTCATTTCCAATTTTAAAATCAGAAGTTACAGTTTCTTGAAAATCATTTGTACTTAAAAGCGTAATTTCTGAGGCTATCTGTTTTGGCCAGGTGCTACATCATTCCTTCTCAGTATTTGGTTTGTTTCAGTTCTCCAGATACTGAAGTTTAACATATTAATATTTGTAATCTGGGAATGGACTCTTATTTTATTTTCTTTTTTCTTTTTTCCCCCCATTCCATTCATTTCAAAGAATGGAATGCCATTTCCATTCCTGCTACATTGCCACAGCACTTAAAGTAGCCTACCGCAGTTGATTAAACCACTCACAGGTTATTTCAGTGCAAGGAAAGATGATAGAATTGAGAAACAATAAGATCTAAAATAGTGGTAGTGTCACTAACAGTAAGTATATTGAGTTGCAAAGTGCAATGACTTGGGCTGTCTGAAATTGAAATAATTGCAAGTAGGCTGTCAGTCTCTGTAGTGTCCAACACAATTCTTTAGATTTACTGTTAATGTGAGGTGGGATCAACATACATGAATTTCTCATATATTTTATCATCTATTTTATTGGTAGCCCTGAAAACTAAGGTGTTTTTGAAATAACCAGCCAGAAATGGCTAATGACAAGTTCTTACCACAATACCTTTGCAATAGATCTATAGATCCATTTTAACAACGTATTTTCTATATCCAGTGGATTACTTATTAATTAATATCTTTCCATACTATGGGGACAATATCAGAAACCTGTATTTAGAAACTGCTGAATTATCAAAAGGTGAAATGTCTCCTGTACAAAGAATCGATCAAAGCCTCCAGCAATACTCTTTTAAAATGTAAACAGAGCTGCTATCAGATTTGTGCTTCCTATGCGTTGTCCTAGGGAAATTGCACCTTTGGAGAGTATTCCAGTGCTATTCCAGTAAGTCCAGTGAAATCAGTATATAAGGTTACTCTGGAGTGCTTAGGTATTAGTCTAAGACTTGACAAAGGTTTAGTGCCCATCTACGCCCCTGACAACCTCTGTGACTTTGAGAAAGGTATTCGGTCTGCCTGGACCACAGTTCGCCCTCTGGGACGCAGGAGCAGTGTTTGATATCTGTGAGTTGCCCAAATACCACAGAAACTGGAGGTACTGATGGTCCAGTCTGTTATTCATTTTCTGCTTCCCAGGAACTGAAAGGGTTAGGATAATCTAAGCCAAAAAAAAAAAAAAATCACACAAGAATTTGACAAACCAAAGGAGGTGGGGAGTCCTGTTGCAGGTCCTACTCAAGTGTTCTTTAGTGTCCTCTCTAATGACCGGAGTTACAAACAGAGCTGTATTTTGCAAAAGGACACGTGAGCACCCCGACATGAACAGCTTACTATTTGCTTATTGCTGGTGCCTGTCACCTGGGAGCACTTCCCAGACTATTTCTATTAAAATTAATTGCATGGACAGTGAGTTATATAGACCTTACCTTATTGCTGGTTTAAAAAAATGTGGGCTGAAGCCTTTGTTAGCTCCTAGTTCTAACTGAGACTCATTGCATCCTGGAAACCTGTGAATGGCATACTTTTTTTTGGTACAAGGATTCATTTAAAACATTTTTCTCTATTGTTTCTTCCTCTTCCTTTCTTTTCATCCTCTTCTCAATTTCTTTTCTTTCTTTTTTTTTTCCCCCATTTTTATTTTTAATTTAATTTTTATTTTTAAATCAATGCAGTTGTCCTTCAAAAGCAACCTCTCAAAATTCAGCAGGGGTGAAACAGAGCAGAGGAAACAGAAGAGACTAAAGAAAATGTGCTTTTGCTGCAGATTCTTTAGACTTCTGGTTTTCACCAGCCTTGCGGCTGCATTATAGGGTATGTTGAGATTGTGCTGTGTAGAAGGAAGCTGTAGTTTACAACAACAAAATGGCACGTTAGTAAGCAGTCTGTTTTTAACATTGTGGTTTAGAGGAGAACTCGCCCTTTCTGCGGATCTCCAGCAGAATCTGAGGAAAATGAAAGCAGCTGCAGCTGGAAATGTACATTAAAAATGCCAGGGAGCAGCCACAGGCAAGGATCCTCCTACATCCATTGTAGCTGTCATTAAATGTCCCTTTGAAACCTTTCAACAGAGGTAGAAATCCCATTTACATGCATAAAGGGGGTAGACAAGTAATGACATCAGTGTCTCAGCTGATGATCAGGAGATTGCTGCAGCCTGTAATCAACTGGGATCTGTCATTTCCAGATAGGAGCCTCTCAGCATAAGGGGCAGTAAGTGCATGGGGTCTCACCTCATTTGTACAAATGGAAGCAAACCAAATGTGCTAATTACACAATATTTTTACGGAAAAATGCTGACTTGGTTATTGAGATTTTCATGGGCAGTCTCAACATGAATATGGATCAAACTCCTCCCGTTGCTTGTGTTCGAGGAGGGGTAGGATGATTTTACTGCAGTCATCCTTCTCTTACATTACCTTTGGTTGCCATTGTGTTAGTCTCTGTTATCAAAAACAAAACAAAACAACCCAGCAGCATTAGAGTTAATGCAGCGTTAAATTCTCTTTGTGTTTACTTGACAAACGAGGTAGCACATATTTAATTTTTGAAACAGTTTTTCAGAAGTGCAATAAGTGCATTTCAAGAAATACATGTCAAGAGTTATTTCTTCCAGCTTTCCCATCAACTGTTTTACAATGATGAATGTATCTTCCAGCAAAGCAGTCAAAATTAAACAGCATGAAAATCTATGGGGATTTCAGTTCTGCACACAGTGAAGTCCATTGAAGCTTTGGCAGTGACGTCAAGGGATCCAGAGATTAACATGCTATCTATGCTGATAAGTACTGGGGGAGTGAGGCAAAAGGGCTAGCTGTATGGGTCTTCATTAGATATTATGAACAGATATCATCAATAACATGAAGTAACAGGTTAAAAACAAACATTATTGCTGTTCATGTTCAGATGTACCTGTACATTTAATATCAAAAATCTTCCAAAAGGTCCTTGTAGAAAAGAAAAATTAAATCTCTAAGCTGTTGACTCTAGAAAATCTGTTTCTTGGGAGCTGTAGCAGAAGCTTACCAATGTGATGAGTGCTGTAACCGGTGAGCTGATCTTTAAAGCTCCTTGAATACTCAAAAGAGGGAAGTAAAATAAAATAAAGTAATTTAAAAAAAAAAAAACACAAAACATGACACTAGTCCTTATCTTAGGTACAATTTCACATTATAAAGTAGGTGCTTGACAAACTTCCCAGCCTTCCATATTCAAGCTGCAATTACCTTTTCATAGTGATGACATAAAGTAGTGCTGCTGGCTGTCGTTGCCACGTCAGTGTGGTGTCAAGGAGCCTTCTGAATTATTGTGGGCAGGGCAAGAACCAGTCAATAGTTTTGAGATTTTGCTAATTCTGTTCTACAAGCAAATGAACCCCAGACCACAGGAGGATTTGTTTTAATACAAAATATACAAATTAACAGACAATTATGATTGATCCTGTGTTTGCAAATTATTTTATACTGTTAATTATGTACAGTTAAAGGTTTAACAACAGATAATATATGAAGTCCATGCTCTTTTCTTGTTTCTTATCAATAACGTTGCTAATTAGTGATGTTCTGACTTTCTTGATTTTATTAGCAAAACTTCAGTGTCCTTTAGTGTGTGCAAAATTGATACTCTGATCGATTTTGTTTCCTGTTTGCTTGGCTATCCCTAGTAGCAATTATAAGTTCAAACTCCTTCAAAAAGCAGCCTTTCTTACTAAGCTCTTGGGGAAATAATAAAAAAACAGACAAACAAACAACAAAACCAACAAAGAAACCCTTCCCAATGCTGCTTTTTATTTTTAAATCCCTAAAAAATGTGTTTTTTTAATTCATTTGCATTTTGCTCTAGAAAAAGAAGAATGATCCTATGAAGATAAAAATAATGATGGCCTTGTGTGTGTATATGTTGTTTTTTTTTTTTTAATTATTTGAAATGTCAACAAGTCTTGTGGCTTTAATTTGATATCCTGGTGTGGTCAACACTGTGTTGAGAGTGATTGGAATTTTCCCAGTGTCCAGGTTTCTCCTCAAAGAGATTTTTTTCTTAAAATAGTTTGGCTAATTAAGTTTTAATGAAAATGAATGAACACGTAATTTTTTCCAACTATTAATCAGAGTTGGAAGCATGAAAGCATGCTTAAAATGCAAGTTTGGCTTTCTTGGTGCATGTTGCCTAAAAATGTTTCTAGTAGTCTACGAAGTCTTTCTGTGGGTGATTTTCTGGCATATCTTGACACATCTTTCAAAGCTTCAAGCGTTATATGTTACAGAAAAAGATTTTCCGAACTTTGTGGCAACTCTATAGAAGCTGCAGTGTGCTCACGGGATGCTTGTCTCTCTGAGCCGTGAAGTTTTGAGAGGAGCAGTGCCTCACAGCAAACAGGCCTGGCCTTCAAGACCAAAAGAAGGCAGCAGAGGATCAAGGTGACAGACAGCCGGGCACTGCTTGACTCTGGTGTCTCATCTCTGAGATGCTGGAGTGGATTATTTGCCCTGATGGAACTGCTGCCACAGCTTTCTGGACTACAGAGTTGCTACTAATCACTCAATTATACCCAAACTGTCACAGTTTCGGTGCCGTCATCCTGTGCTGAAGCAGGGGGTTGTCACACCAGCCTACTTGTTTGCCTTGTGAGGGTGAGGCCATTATCTGTAGCCGTGCAGACAGGGGTCACTAAGGAGAAGGGAAATATGGAAGAAAACATCTTGAACTCTTGCCTTGCCTCTAATCCTCAAATAGTTTTGCTTTCCCAAATCTTTAGGGTGAGACCAAAGGTCTGACAGTGCTAAATAGAGTAAATTTAGAATTTCCCATTTCCTTTGGCTGTGATAACTGTTTTTCTCCCATTATGGCCAGTGCTATTGATTGTGGCATTTCTGCCTGCTCCCATGGCACTGCTTTCCTCCCTGCAGCAGCGATGACTTTGCTCTTAGCAGGATTCCCCAGGCAGAGTAGAGCTGCAGGTTGGTAAAGACCAATGTCTTCCATTGAAGTAGCAAGCTGAATTTTGCTTGGAGACTCTTTGGTTTGATATTTGTAGGTCTGTAGAAAAATGTGAAAGAATGGCTATGGTTGGTGCATCTATGGTTAACTTCCTACCTGATCAATACTTTTCTTCAGCATTAAAAACAACATTTATATTCAGATCATTTCTTCTAGAAGAAAATTAAAAACTTTTAGATCTTCATGATGAAATGCAACTAGCCGTAAAGTACCAGTACGAACATCATTTGTGAACTGCAAGTTAGAGAGAACGAGGAAGCCATTGCAGGAATACAATGAAAGAGTCATGCAGGGCCTGGAGGCACGCCGAGGACAGTAGCGGTAGCACGCTGAGGGCACTGAGCAGATTTCCCAGATCTCATGTGAGCTGCTTAAGAAGCAAGGAGTCTGATGATCATGGCAAACCAGAGCACCATGGGTAGGTGGCAGACCGAAAGGTACCCCTAGGAAATGCAATTTCAAATGTTCTCATGGGCTCAGAAGCCTTTAAGATATACTGAGCCTAAACTGTGCTGCAGTCAAGAGCCTGCTTCATTTGCAATTCAGTAATTTCAAAGGGGAAAAAAAAACAACAAAACTTAAATAACTTTAACAGGAAGTAGTTTTAGAGAATGAGAACAAAAATATCAAAGGTAGCTTTCTCAAACTTTCTCATGTATTGAAGGGGTAAAAGCAGATAGGTTAGAGTCATATGACACATCCTGAAAAACTGTTTTATTTCTTTCTCTACAACTAGAGAAAAGAAATAAAAGAAACTACCTAATGCTCAAATCTGTGAAAGCTTTTTTTGATTAAAAGAAACAAAAAAAATTCTCCCAAGAGTGTTAGTGTGTTGCTATGTGAACAATTATAACGCAGTAGCAGAAATTGTTTACTGAGTACCCACTATTCTAAGAAGGATTTTCTGTCGGCGGTGTCAAAAGAGAAAGAAGTGTTTTGACTCCAGTTAAAAAGATCTGTCCATGTTGTGAGATTTCCTCAATAATGTTTACTCTGAAGAAACATGGCAAGCCTATTTAGCAAGACCTGACAAGACTCCAGAAATGCTGAGGGTTAAGAAGACATTAAAGTACAATTCCATTATTATTGAATATTGATCAATAATGTAATGTAATATATGTGTGAGAAGGACAAACTTATTCAGAAAAGAGAAGCACAAACCCGTCTCTTTGTAGGTGTCTACTACTTACGTTTTGTTTAGTCAAGTGGCGGAATCCAATAGTGTTGAAGAAAATATGTTAATAGAGATTTTTCTATATGTTGTTAGAAATTTTTTCTGAGGTTCTTATGAGCTGACTGGGAACATTTGTTGCTTATTTGTGTTGCTAGCCTATGTTTAAACCTGCAACTCCATCACTGTTGTTGCCCACTTAGGTAAACAAAACTAGTTCCTAGAGCTTCCTAGAGCACTTTGGTTGCTGAAGGTGAAATCTGGAGAGAGGACCAGGATAAGCAACCCATTTGTTAAGGATATGCCATGAAATCTTTAATAGGGACAGATATGACTTTCTTATGTTTTTTTAATAATTCTGGAGGTTGGCACCCTCAGAAAGAGAATATCTTTAACAATGTGAGGCATTCATTCCCAAGGGATTGGAGGTATTGTAATATCCAGGTATTCTCTGAAGACAGGAAAGCAAAGAAATCCTTTGTCTAAACATCTTGCTTTGCCAGTCTTGGTAATATTATTTATTAGGTTTTCCTTGATAATTTGGTGTGAAATAATATCTCTAGCTACACCACAAAGATGATGTTGATATGGTCATTGTCTTATTGATGACACTACATTAGTAGACTTCTTAAAATGTATTTTTTTCACATTTCCCTAATAATTAAGTTAAATTTATTGAAGTAGACAAACAATATTAATTATTATCATTTAGTTTGTTTTCTTTCTTCAAGGACAATTTTAGTAATTAATATAAATCTTAACTGTAATTTTAGAGGTTTTTTTCTCTATTCTATCCTTTCCTACATTATTATTCTGTTACTACTTACTGTTTTGTCAGAACTCTGGAAGGAAATTCCTGAGCTTTTGGTTTTCCCGTGTAAGCGCTGAACTACATTTGACATGTCAACTTATAATGTTGTCATATTGTCATGGTCGTAGTTTTAAGCCTGTGCCTCTGTGGGATTTCCTCAGGAACCAGGGATCATAAGCAGTGTTTGTAGATATACTCTGCAGAATTGAGTTTCACTGATAAGTGGAATGTAAACAATGAATTAAGAAGTGTTTATAGTTAATTATTAAGCATTATCATTTTTGGCATGACAGAAGGAAAAGAACTAGGCAAAACTCTTCATAAAAGTGAAATCACAGTATATGTGATGTTTTGATAAATTTGATTTATTTGACTTTTGAAAGTAACCTGTAATTGAAGTCACTGTTAAGGATAACTTTTCCTTAATCAAGTTTGCTCTACTTAAAACAAGGATGGATGCATTGTTCCTGGGTAGTAAAGTCAACACAACAGTGGAAGAATGAGCTGGATTTTGTACAAACATTCATGCACGGTACAGCTACTTTAACTGGAAGTAGAAAGTAGTTACAGGATTTTTTTTTTCGGGGAAAGAATACTGTGATTATGAATGTGATACAAAAATGTAAGGTTAAATATGGTTCATGAGGAGCACTGCTTAATTTTAAAGCACTAAGTCTGTAGAGGTAGCAGCTAGAATAAATTCATGTTTTAATATATAAAACTGGTACAAAGCAACACACAAATGCATGTGATGTTCCATTGGTTCTTAGCACTTGAAAAAGAATCGATTGTGATCCTCTGGGAGGCTAAGCACTGCTTACACTTTACCACTTGCCAAGGCCATAAAGAGAATAAATGCAGATGGGTTAATCTGGCAGTGACTTAGGGGACTTAGCTGCTGCTGTCTTGGGTATCCACCAGGTCTCCAGTGAATAGATGCTAATTAAATGATGTATTTTTTGGGGTGGATAGACAGAAACCAAAGGCTAAGGATTAGGATTAAGCAGTGTTTAGTTCAAATGTGGAAACTATAAGAAAAAGGTGAAAACATGAAATCAGACAATAGTCATACATGGAAATGACAGGCAAAACATCACAATACTATCCAATGAGTTTGAGTTCCTTGTCAGAAAACGCTATATAGTAGAGGATAGCTAGAGTTTGAGAAATTAAATTAGGGAAACAAATATGAAGAAGTGGAACAAGTGTTCCCTCCCCATTTGTTCTTCGGCCAGTGGCTGTCACTCTTGTTAGGACGTTGCCGTGATAAACCGATTAAGATTTTTTTAAAAATCTGTTACCATCATAACAATTCTTTGCAATTTTAGGCCATGTGCCAAGAGCGGGCTGGTGGGATGTCACAAGGGGAGTGATGATGGAAGGCTGGTGGCAGAGTTGCTGGGCTGTAACGAGGTTGTGGAAGCATTAACCTCGTGGTCCGGTGCTGTGCATTGCTGGATCTGAGCGTAGTCCTGTCTCCAGAGTGTGCAGTGCTGGGTCACTGCTCGTGTATGGGCCATGTGAGCTGGCGTCTCTCTTGCTCCAGAAGGGAGCCCTGTCTGAGCACAGGCTCCTGGGTGTGAGGATGGAGCAGAAGGAAGGGATTTGCACCTCTTGCCAGTTGTCCTCGTGCTTTTTGAATCCCAAGCAGTGCAACTTCCCTCTTCCTCCTCCTTTACTTCAAAGTACGTTGAATTTCTTCAAAGTACTCCTTTGCTGTTCTGGAAAACATCATCTTGAAGCATGGAATAGCCTTTTGGGTACATGACTGCATTTCAAAGTGCTGCTTTCCAGATGCCGTGATTCTCTGAGACGTCTCCCTTTGTGCACTGACAAGCCTTGCAGTAGAATTGAACTCATGCCTTTCACAGCCTGACATGATATCTTATTTCTCATTTCATCCTATTGTCTGCCTGCGGTAGCTTATCCTGGTCTTGTTTTCTTCTCTATAATTGTCTTTATTAATAAGCCCTTTATGGCAACTTAGCTTAACTCTCCCTGAAATCCACAATAACGTCTGAAATATTTTGACTTAGTGGAAAAAATCCAGTGTGATTATCTTCTGCACTGTATCGTAACCTCAGGAAATCCCGGCCTCCTGTTCCCCAAACTGAAGGACTTGTAAATGCTAAAGGAGCACACCGATGTATTTCTATACTGATTTCCAGAGAAAAATCTTAGCATTTAATCTTATTAAATGTTATCTTCATTTTAAGTTTTTTTTTTTAATTTATTTGTTCTTTATGTGTTCTTCGCTTGTCCTCCAAGTTAATAGTTTGAACATGTATGTCTGTCTCTTCCCTTTCTGACATTCTGTAGAAGACAGGATAAATTCAAAACCCAGAAGTGTTTCTTAAGGAAAATGAGTGCTTGAAAACTTGGAAGAAATATCCTCTGTTTTAATGAAACAGCATATATGTATGAAATGGTTAATAAAGATAATAATCCTATAGACTTAATTTTTTTAAAGAAGAAAAAGCATATTTTTCTATATCCGCTTCAAGCCCTTTATGATCTGAAATGAAGTTTGTGTGCAATGCAATGTAAATTAGGATTTATAGGTACTACGTGAACCTCAGTAGGATGCTTTTGGCATGCTGAACTGTCCAGTACTTGCCTCATTGTTTTGTGGATGGTTTCTGTAATGTATTGATCCAATGGAGAGATCTGTGGGCAAATGAGGCAAAATACATTAGGCACAGTGATAACAAGTCCTAGATTCTCTTGCTACTGTCTAAATCTTTGCTTTCCTGGTAGATAAGCAGATGTACTACAGGGCATATAAACAAATTTTCTTCTCTCTGCTGTACATCAGTGTTTGTTACTGTAAAAATGGAAGGCATAGTGCAGTTCTTCTCGAAGGCAACTGAAGTGCACCATGTAATGGAGAACAGAGTATATTCTCAAATCCATACCTAGACTCCTCTGCACATCAGTGGGGCAAAATCCTTAAATGTCTCCTTCTAGTATGACAGTATAGCAACTGCATTGAATAGGCCCCCTTAAGAAGACGTGGAATTTAGCCTGGTCCACTCCCAAGTATTCTGCTTCCTGGGTAAGTTTGTAGATGACTGATCTTTGTGAAACTGCCTACATCACAGTTTGTATAAGAAAATATAGTATTATGTATTTGTGCCAGCAAAACATGGCAGGTTCAGTGGTCAGCATCCCCAGGCATAGATGCCAAAGTAAAATCTAGATGTCCTATATTTCACAGAACAAATACATCTAACAGAAAACGTGCTCTGAGGTGAATCTGTCTTGCCTCTTCAGTGCTCTGAAATTTCCTGTGTCACTGAAGATGCATTGTTTTCAGAGTGAATTATTTATGGAGGACACACCTGTGCTACATGGTTGCTCCTTAGACAAGCAGTGTGCTTATTCTGTGGTTTGCTGCTGCCCAAACTCGGCTGTGACCATCATCTTTTTGTGTTATTCATTGATAGCTGATACCTACATGCAGTCTCTAGGTATCTACTCTCAGTCTACTGTGAGTACTTAGAGCAATCCCAATCCCAAAACTGAGAGTGAAAAAAACAACAACATAGCAGTCTGGCAAGGCATATCAAACTTGCAGAGAGCAAAATGCTCATTCTCCATGAAATTATACAGCTAGCACAACATGTAATGGGGAATAAATAAATAAATGTTACTTTACTAGATCTTATACACACAATTTTTAAATACGTGCTTATGCGTTTGAAATGTTGAGAGTTTTTGCACTTTTCTTTCCAATATCTGGTCCTTCCTTTTATTAAAAACTGGGTGCTAAACTTAAAAAAAAATAATATTTGGAATGAGTATGATGATTTCTGTGCAAACTCTTCTCTAAGTTTAGTTCAGGCTACTTTTCTGCTCACTTATAGGAGCAGGTTTAAGTGCATATGTTTTGTCAAATCTCAGATGTGCTAAGAAATTTCCATTTTCTGTAAAAAAAAGTTAACATTTTTCCCGAATTAGTCTACGGGAGGGTGTCAGTCTACAAATTAGGTGTCAGGAAGGCTCAAACTTTGTTATTTAAAAATAAATTATTATTCATTGAGGGATACATTAGAGCAGCATTGTCTGGCAGAAGAAATATATATATGATATCCATGTAGACTTTGCTTGCTTCTCTCTCTTCTTCACTTTCCTAGTTAACAAAACCTATTTGTCTTTTACTCTTGCATGTTGACATTTGGATGGTTCGTGGGATTTAAATAAAAGGATGTGAAGAGCAAAGGGAAAACACAGTGTCTTCTCTAGTTTGGTCTGATTTACCTGGAGTAATGTTTTATTCATCCGGTGTGATGTTGCTTTCACACAACTCGTGTTTTCCTGTGTAGGTGGATCTGTGTAGGTGTAATCACAATTCAGCAATCCTAAAATAAAACCATAAGATAGCCCGTTTCCTTCCTTCCTTTAAAGAGAAGCACATGGCTGTAAAGCCCAGTGACAGCAATTAGCGGCTGAACATCACCTCTTGTCCTGCTTTCTCCGTTGTGCACTGATGGGATATCAAAATGACATCTGTTAGGGTCTTTCTGTGGTGAAGATAGAGCTCTGCAGCATAGCTGCCCAGGCTTTCAGGACCATTATAACACCTGTTAATTCTGTTAGTAGAAACATTAACAGGATATGCAGGAGCAATTGCAGTGTAAGAAGTGAGTGCTGCGTGTTTCTTCCTCTGCCAGTATTCACCTGCTTTTATACTAATTGTACAGCTAACTGATTTTCATTTTGGATGGTCATACTTTACTTATACAATCCTCTGCTTCTTCATTTTTTTATTAGATGGTGAAATTAACTGTTCCTTAAGAAAAAATATGTACGAATACATATTAAGTTGTCTATTTGAACAGATGTTGCTTGTTTTGCCTGTGTTTGGAGGTTTCTTTGCGTCCAAAGGCTTGCAGCCGCCGTTGAGATCTCTCTGTAAGATTTACATTTGTCATAGTACTGACAAAAGGAAAATTTACTGAAGGCAAGGGAGGAAGAGGGGTTAGTGACATCTGTGACGAGATCACCGAGTGCCCGTACTTGCCATATGCTTCTATTGTCTTTCCTTCCTTTCCTCAAATAGCAGATGCTCTGGGAGCAGGCACAGCCTCTGCTTTGTTTGTTCAGTGATGGCACAGGGCTGTCTGTTCTCTTGCAGGGGCTGTTAGGGATGTGTGATAATGATATTAATGCTTGTATGGAAAGTATTGCGCTGCCAGAGTGGCAGCTTTGAGTAGCACGTAATTAAGGTTGCTGTGTGGCTTTCTCCATTGTGGCTATCCCTTGTATCCATCAGGCTTGTGTACACACAGAGAAGGAGGGCTGCTGGCTCAGACAGATGTTTTTTTTTCTTTTCTAAACCAACAACCGTTATTTAGTGATCAAGAAAATAAGCTATAAACATTTTTCTCGTAATTGTATAGACCAGTGGTTACCAATCAGTCTAAAACAGCAGCCTTTTCATTTCAGGGAGGAGCATAGCAGCCAGACTATTTTTACCGTGTTGAAAAGAGCTGTAAACTAAAGCATGAGCTGCTCATAACGGCCGTCTGTAACATCGTTTGGAAAGCCTGGTAAATTCTGGTTTCCTGCATTATACCCTGTTATGTTTTAGCTTGCAGGAAGTTATGCAGCCTTGACAGAACGACATCTTGATGGAGATCTGGGGGTAGCTCTTAGTCATCCTGACTCATACTTATGAAGCTCATGCTGTTCGTGAAGTTATCTCTCGATTTTTATTTATTTATTTTTTTTGCCATAAAACACATAAATTTGCCCTTGTATCCTGCTTCCTTTGACACTTTGAGTTGATTTTTCATTTCCAACAGGGCCTTCTGAATAGTGTGAGATGTGAGAACAACATTGTTTCCAGTGTGGAATATTTTATGAGCAAAGCTAGGTTTGAGCTAGTTGCTTCCATGGGGTTACACGAGTAGACTAACATGTCTAGTGGGGGAATGAAGAGGACTCTGAGAGCCTAGTACATGTATTCCCAGTACAGCTGTATCACTAAGGGCTGCTTTGTCTTTCCCCTGTAAAAATAATAGTACTAATAAAAAAGTGTTGTTCCCTACCACTGGAGAGTTTGAAATAGTTGTCTTAGCGTAGCAATAATATAATATAAATGTAATTTTACTTCCCATCTCCCTTTTTAAGTAAAAGATGAGACAGCTGCTGTAAGGTTTCCCTCCAGGCTGAACAACCCCAACTCCCTCAGCCTCTCTTCACAGGAGAGGTGCTCCTTCCTTCTGATCATCTTCATGGCCCTCCTCTGGACTTATTATAATACATCCATATCCTTCTTGTGCTGGGGGCCCCATTTCTGAACACAGGGTTCCAGGTGGGGTCTCACAAGAGCAGAGTAGAGGGGGAGAATCACCTCCCTCGCCCTGCTGGCTGCACTACTTTTGATGCAGCCCAGGATACAGTCGGCTTTCTGGGCTGCAAGCGCACATTACTGGCTCACGTTGAGCCTCTCATCCACCAGCACCCCCAGGTCCTTCTCCTGAGGGCTGCTCTCAATCCATTCTCCATCCAGCCTGTATTTGTGCTTGGCATTGCTCTGGCTCTGGTGCAGGACATTGCACTTGGCCTTGTTGAACCTCGTAAGGTTTGCATGGACCCACCTCCAGCCTGCTCAGGTCCCTCTGGATGGCATCCCTTCCCTCCAGCATGTTGTCTGCACCACACAGCTCGGTGTCATTGGCAATCTTGCTGAGCATGCACTCAATCCCACTGTCCATGTCACTGACAAAGATGTTAAATAGCGTTGGTCCCCATACCAACCCCTGACGAATGCCATTTGTCTCTGGTCTCCGCCTGGACATTGAGCCATTCACCAAAACTCTTTGAGTGCAACCGTCCAGCCACTTCCTTACCCACCAAGTGGTCCATCTGTCAAATCCACGTTTCTCCAATTTAGAGACATGGGTGTCATGTGGGACAGTGTCAAATGCTTTGCACAAGTTCAGGTAGATGACATCAGTTGCTTTTCCATAATCCACCAACATAGTAACTCCATTGTAGAAGCCCACCAAATTTGTCAGACATGATACACCCTTACGTGAAGCCACGTTGGCTGTCACCAGTTGCTTCTTTGCTCTCCATGTGCCTTAGCCTTCTCAGTGTTGTTGCTTTTGCAAGAGACTGTAAGGCCTCATCTGGCAAACTCCTAGAGGTGTGCTTGACTTGAAGCTCCTGGCTGACCCCTCTGAAGTCGCTGTGATGAAGTTAAGCATATGTTTAATGTGCTTCAAGTCCTACATAAAAGGAAAAGACCATAAAACTGAAGTCTCAATGTAGTTTCAATGGTAGTTTTTGCTACTAGAGAAGTTAAAGAGAAGAATGCCTTTATTGTGTATGTATATAGTTTCTATATAACCATATGGAAGCCTTTAGGGTTAGAAAAAGAGTCATGTCAGGTCAAATATCACTGGGACATTCTGGGGAGAAGAAGAGAATGAAAAAGTATTCTTAATACCTGCTGGCTTAATAGCATGTCTTAGGAAGCTTTATGTGTTGACTACTCGTTTCCAAATTTATTGCTTTTCATTAAGTGCAATCTTTAATGGACAATGTGGTAATTTTCAGTCCATCTGCCTTCGTATTTGTGTTCTTATAATTCGAACACTTTGTTTTGTAGAATATTTTACATTTTGTAACTATTTTTTTCTTTATCACTTAGCAGACAGCTGGAAAAAATATACTGAAACATGCCTTTGGCAGTCGTTACACTGTGATCATGGAAGTTAAACCCAAGATGAAAGAGAAAGTTAAGTAAAAATGCATATAAAAAGAAATAGCAAATATGGCAAAGACTGGATAGCTCATATTTTATAGAACAATCCAAGCAGCTTTAAGCTTGTCTTTTAAAGCAAAAAAATATATATATTCATATGATAAAAAAGCCTTTTCTTTCACATTGCTTGATTAAATAAGATTAAACCACTCAATCATAAGGGCGTTAATAAAGATAGGGAATTGTGGATTGCTTCCTTAAGGGTTCAGTTTCTTTCTGCTTTAGAGTCATGTGGTTTTGATTTTGTTTGTGAACAGTGTCAAATCTGTCTTTTCATATGATTTTGAATATCTGCAAATGCAATTTCTTTAGTTAAAATTAGAAGTGTATTTTAGATCTAAGATATCAGCGAACAGAAACATGAAAAATGTTGTCCTGACCTGGGAATGACCTCCTCGGAGCTGGAGTTTCTCGGTGGAGGACGTTTGTGTGTGTATCTGTGCATATACATCTCTCTCAGACACACAGACTAGTACAGAGTCAGTATATGGAGTCAGAGAAGGCTTTTCTATACACACTATTCTATACTGTTCCTCCTTTGTTTGACAAATTTCTGTCCTTGTCTAAAGAGGTAGTCAAGTGCATATTGGATCAGGTACCACATCTTCCTCCCATTTCAGTGGAATAATTATTTCCTAGACTTCCTTTTCCATTTGTTAGGAAGTATGATTTTCTTGAAAGCCTCCCTCACAGGTGTGGCACAGAATCATAGAATAGCTGAGGTTGGAAGGGACTCTGGAGATCACCTCCTCCAGTGCCCTGCGCACCTACAGCTGGTTGCTCAGGGCTGTGGCCAGCCAGATGTGGAGGATCTCCAAGGATGGAGGCTCCACAACCTCTCTGGGCAACCTGGTTCAGTACTTGACCACCCAAAAATAAAGATTTTTTTTTTTTGAAGTGGAATTTCCTGTATTCCAGTTTGTGCCCACCATCTCCTGTTCTGTCACTGGGCACTACTGAGAAGCATCTGGCTCTCTGTTAAAAATAAATAAATGGGAGCAAATTGTTACATTCCTGTTTCATTTACAGGGATTATGTACCCACCTGCCAGACTATTTCATTGGAACATGTGAGGGAAAGTGCAGTTTAAAATTAGTAAATAATTCTCTTCTGTCTTCTAGCATTTTCTGTCTGCTATTTTTCCAATCGGGTTTCTGAGATGTGCTGTTTTATCCTCTCTGCTCTTTGTATGGAGGGGCAATGTTCTTTCCAGAAGGGTGGAGAAAAGGACTGATATTTGTAAGAGGTGGCTCAAAGTCTTAGGATTCATACCACATTTCTTCCATGTATGCGGAGTATCTGACTGTTGTTTCACATTTTCTGTTTGCTTCCTATTGCTAAATCATAATAATAGAATACAGATCAAATATCCTTTAAAATGGCATTTCAATGAAAGCTTCACTCCTTATTGAAATTACAGTGAAGGTGTCTTCTTTCCATGGGATTTTTTTCATCTCCAGAGAAAAACCCAAATGCCTGAAGCCTCAAAATGAAAATATTACAGTAGAGCTTCTCAAGAGATGTCTGTTGGCTGTGTTCTGTTCTCCTTTGTGGGATAACTGGTTATCTCCTTCATGGGATCTCAAGCCATTAAGAATGGTGAGAGAGAAATAATTTCCACCGTATCAGAATATTAAGTAGGTGTTGATAAGGGCACAAAATGCATGAAGTCAGCCTTTAAAGAAGTGCCAGACCTTGTTTTCTTTTCCATTGTATGCCTCTCTAGCCTGCATAAAATTGAAATAAAATGCTGTACATTTGGAAGATGGGGCTCAATTTTCCTTTCACTGCTTCAATGTTGGTCTGAAGTATGACAAAATATATCATCTCCTAGTGTTTTATTACACTTTTTAAAGCTATAAAGTACTGCACAGGAATCATGGTGAATACGCTCAAACTGAAGCCAGACGCCAGTAACAAAAGTCCTTTGGACTGTTATTAGTGAAGGGATTTGCTGGTAGATAGCACACATTTTTGCTGGCAGGATGTTTGCTCTTCTAGAAAGAGCTCGAACTTGCTGTTGTACAGCAAGTAACATAAAACAGAAAGAAAGTTTCAAGTGGGATGAAAGAGACCACAAGAGATGGATTTGCTGTATCTTTTTGTGTTGCTTGGAGGAAAAAAATAAGTAGGCAGTGCTAGGAAGAGCTACGAAGAGCTACTCAGTTTCAGGTCCTGCTGGTCATTGCAGTTTAATATGCTTGGCATATTGGAGGCATGGCAGGTATAATTGTGGGAAATGGATATTGCTTGCCCTTTTGTAAGGAACATGCCTCGTTATTTTTAACTAACCTTTCTTCTTGCTTGCAGGTAGAATAAACCCTAGGTAGGTTTATTTTTTATCAAACTGCACAAAGCTCTACTGAGGTATGTAGAGCTCATTATATGTATTGCTCAGCTGCCAGTTCACTTTCTACACTTACAGGTGTTGTGCAAGGACAGGATGGTGATTTCTGTAGTGACTGGGATTCACTGTAGGCTACGTAGACAACAGGTACACATCTCTACTTTCTAACTCAGAACTGTTGTATGACTCCTTGGAGGTCAAACCCAGTGGAAGCTCTGAGAAGAGCTAAAGAAGATGCAAAGCTTTTATGTTTGTTCCCTGTAGGAGGAAAAAATCTGCCTGTTTTTAGGACATTAGGACGTATGTCCTTGAGCAGATATAAAAGGTGTTACAGGATTTTTGTTAAGCATTTTTTTTTTCTCTCCTAGGCAGGCTGTTCTGTGTCTCACAGCAGTACAGCTGTTTTGTGGCTGGCAGTGCTGAGGTCAGTGTTTATGTGGCATTTTTTGTCTGGAGCTCCTTTGTCTAAATGCAAAACATCTCTTGAAAGCCTTCTGGATCCAATTCCTTCTGCTATTGAGACAAAGGATTTGTCTGGATCAGTCATCTGCATCATTATTCTTGAGTCAACAAGCAGTTATATGATTCACTTCTTCCTCTTACGCACCAAGCTTGATTGTATTAGCCTTTGCACCAATTTAGCTTCCTCTCCTTGTACTATCAGGAATCATCACCTTTTTCTTTTCCTTTTCCTCTTTTCCTTTTCCTTTTTTTCTTTTTCTTTTTCTTTTTCTTTTTCTTTTTCTTTTTCTTTTTCTTTTTCTTTTTCTTTTTCTTTTTCTTTTTCTTTTTCTTTTTCTTTTTCTTTTTCTTTTTCTTTTTCTTTTTCTTTTTCTTTTTCTTTTTCTTTTTCTTTTTCTTTTTCTTTTTCTTTTTCTTTTTCTTTTTCTTTTTCTTTTTCTTTTTCTTTTTCTTTTTCTTTTTCTTTTTTCTTTTTCTTTTTCTTTTTCTTTTTCTTTTTCTTTTTCTTTTTCTTTTTCTTTTTCTTTTTCTTTTTCTTTTTCTTTTTCTCTTTCTCTTTCTCTTTCTCTTTCTCTTTCTCTTTCTCTTTCTCTTTCTCTTTCCCTTTCCCTTTCCCTTTCCCTTTCCCTTTCCCTTTCCCTTTCCCCTTCCCCTTCCCCTTCCCCCCTTCCCGTTCCCTTTCCCTTTCCCTTTCCCTTTCCCTTTCCCTTTCCCTTTCCCTTTCCCTTTCCCTTTCCCCCTTTCCCTTTCCCTTTCCCTTTCCCTTTCCCTTTCCCTTTCCCTTTCCCTTTCCCTTTCTTTTCCTTTTCCTTTTCCTTTTCCTTTTTCCTTTTCCTTTTCCTTTTCCTTTTCCTTTTCCTTTTCCTTTTCCTTTTCCTTTTCTTTTCTTTTCTTTTCTTTTCTTTTCTTTTCTTTTCTTTTCTTTTCTTTTCTTTTCTTTTCTTTTCTTTTCTTTTCTTTTCTTTTCTTTTCTTTTCTTTTCTTTTCTTTTCTTTTCTTTTCTTTTCTTTTTGTTTCGTTTCGTTTCGTTTCGTTTCGTTTCTTTTCGTTTCGTTTCGTTTCTTTTCGTTTCTTTTCGTTTCTTTTCGTTTCTTTTCGTTTCTTTTCGTTTCTTTTCGTTTCTTTTCGTTTCCTTTTCCTTTTCCTTTTCCTTTTCCTTTTCCTTTTCCTTTTCCTTTTCCTTTTCCTTTTCCTTTTCCTTTTCCTTTTCCTTTTCCTTTTCCTTTTCCTTTTCCTTTTCCTTTTCCTTTTCCTTTTCCTTTTCCTTTTCCTTTTCCTTTTCCTTTTCCTTTTCCTTTTCCTTTTCCTTTTCCTTTTCCTTTTCCTTTTCCTTTTCCTTTTCCTTTTTTTCCCCTATTTCTTTTCAGTTCTTAATGTTTAAAATGATACAGGGGACACTTTCTAAAGGGTATCTGCATTTCAGACATATGCGAGTGTGAAGAGAAAGATCTCCTCCAAGCATCCAGGTCTGCATTTCTAATTAAACTGGATATGAACAAATCATTAAGGTGCAATACCAATTTCAAGTAAAATTTTACATACCATTAAACAATTCTGAAGTGTCACAATACTTGGAGATGTAGTGTTGAATTATCAGTCTTGATCACTCTCCACCCACTTAACCTTTTTTTCTTCTGCTTCATACTTACCTGATTTAACAGCTGCTCTCTCAAGAACAAATACAATCAAGATTTACTGTTGGTTATGACACAACATTCATACTTTAAATGCAGAAACTTGAGAGAATATCAGTTGCTAAAATCAGGCTGGAGATGAAGTGCAGCAATAAAACAGATGCAGGAAGCCACTTTTTAATCCCAGATTCACACAGTTTGTAAGCCTATAGTGCAGCTGCAGTTTTTCTGGAATTAAAAAAAAAAAAAACAAAAAAAAAAAACCACACACACCACCAACAAAAACAAACAAACAAAAACCAAAATAACCCCAAGCAGTCCTACCTTCTAAAATGCTGGAGTCCTTTTTTTTTAAATTCTTTACGTTCATCACACCAAAAGTGTGATTCTAAATTAATATTAGGCCTAAAAGAAGCTGACTGGGTATTTTTTAGTCTCTGAGGTTACTGGCATAAATCGGGTTGCTTATGTGCTGACGTAAATGGTGTCCTCTGTTAGTCATCACAAGTCAATCTTTCATATTTTTTCCACAAAGAAGCAAGGTAACAGCAAAATCAGTTTTTGCAGTTTGCCTATTTCTTTCTCACCATTATGTATTCTAAATGAGCACTTTATAACTCTTTCTGTACACTCCATGGCCAATAATCATGGAAGCGAACATCACTAAATATTAGGGCTCATCTAAGCTTGGGAAGCTAAATAAGCCAGTAAATAAGCCAATGCAAAAGCCTGTATGTATTCTGTAACATGTTGCCTACAGGAGGGACTTTTAACAGTTGTCTATTTATGGGGAGATTCTGTCCCTCTCCATCTGTTAGCGATGGCCAGTGCACTTCAGCATCGTTTATCTGAGTCACAAATCTGCAGCCCACAGGCTTTTCCACACTTTGTTGCTTTGTGACAGAATAGTGGTGGAACAAATTGATGTTTAATTACCAATAAGAAAGGGTTGTCCAGCGTGTGTAGCCTCAGTGAAGGAACAAGTGCCATTGTGAAAGCCTCCTGGAAATCAAGGGAGGAAGACCGAAGCAAGACAGGTGTTTGCTGCTAGCTGTGCACAGATCCAAAGCTCAGACACTGCATTTTCCAAGGCTCCAGAACATCCTCTGGTGGGAACTGTAATCCTTTTCAGTCATAAGTAGCTCTGCTCTAAGGAGAGGAAGCAGTAGATGAAGGTGAGACTTTTGGTACATGGATTCTGTGAATGCGCTTGCCTTGCTCACACTGACGGGGCTCTGGGTGCAAGGCAGCGCAGCTCTGCAAGCTGCCCGAGCTTGTTTTCCTCCTGAAACACAGCCGTGCAGTGAGTGCTGGGGTGTGACAGCCTTTTCCTATGGAGGAGGAATCGTGGGGCTTGACACCTTCCTCCCTTTTCAGCCTTTCTTTGGGCACTGCTGCAGAAGCGGTAGCCATGATTTCCAGCTTGAAAAGAGCCTCGGAGTGAGGTCCTGCCTGGGCTTTTGGGCTTTTTGCCACCGATTTGGCACAACAAATGTTCACGGTGATGCTGAAGTGGGCTGGTGTAATGTAGTGGGGAAGAATCATTCATGTCTTTCCAGTGACTTTCTGTTTATTTGTTTCCAGTGAAAAGGGAGAGCTACTTTTGTTTCTTTTTCTTTCTTTTTTTTTTCTTTTTTTTTTTTTAATCCAGCATTTCTGCATGCCTCTTTGACTTTAGAGCCTGAGGTCTGGATGTAAATGGGTTATTTCCAACCTTTTTTTTTCAGCTCTTCACAAAATCAGGATGAGGAAAAGTAGAGCTCCAAGTTCCAAATGTTTCTCTGCTGGAACCAGCCATTTGAACTAGATTAGCTTTGAAATTTCCCATGTACTTATTGCCTGCAAAAGCAGTGGGAAAGATGGGTGAGCTCAGTCCTTTTGAAGTGCTGTGATGGTTGGCAGGGACTTTTGTAGCTGCAGTGAAAAAGCAGATTCTGTAGTTTCCTGAAGAGGGAAAGCTTGTTAAGTGAGCTTGATGAGGAATCCTCATAAGTACACACCTAAATTATGTATCAACTTTCTCTTCATCAAAAGATCTATGTCAGTGATGAGTTGATGGATTAAGAAAGTGTTGTTGCTGTATGTGCCAACCAAAACTGGAGGGTTGCTGGAGTGAAAGTCTTTGATATGAAAATTTGCTTGGTCACACGTAGTTATAAATGGAGGAGTTCGCCCTTCTATGGAGCACAGCAGAAAGCTGGATTGGATCTGTTGTATCCCACAGCCAGCATCACAGGGGATACGTAGAGGCTTACTTGTGTCATCTCTGTACTGCCAGCATCCCTCACAAATATTCCCAGGGTATGTTTTATTCAATTTTTTTTTTCCCCCTAGCAGTGAGAACAAAAGCTGGGAGATGAAAGAACTGCACATGTCCCATACTCTGCCACTGACTGGTAGGGCTGGTTCAGGACAGTTCGTTTCACGTTTGGTGTTCTCAGGAACCTCATCTTCAGTGCTGAGCTTACCATACCGGCCACTGTAACTAAGTAATAAATTCTATAAGTGCAGAGTGCCGCTCATTTTTCCTAGAGCACGAAAAATGCAACGGAATGGCAAAACCAGTCTGGTTAATCCGGATGTATGTAGAGATGGGTATTTGTTATTCCTAAAATTCTGACATTTTTTCTAATCTGCTTTGAACTTCACAGAGTGCTTTTTAACACATTTACACAAAATCAGGGCTTTGTGCATATTATATTTCAGTGTTTCATATTAAGTTAAAGGTTTTGATTAAATAAGTAAATTTAGTTTGTTACGATTGAACGAGTCATCGTCGATTCCCTTACACAGCACCATCCTTTTATGCGCAGCAACAGGAGTGTAGCAGGCAGAAAGCCGCCTTCTTCTCCATGACACAGCATGGGGGCTTTGCTGTAGGAGTTCCTCACTCAGTGCTATGCTGTGTGACCCTGCAGAGTAAGTGCAGGGTGCTGTGGAAAGCCTGGCACTGGGATGTGCCAGCGATGTGGGCTGCAGGAGCAGAACAGATGCTTGGCCCGCTGCAGGTGGGAGGCTGTGGCACGTCCTGTAGCTGCAGGGGCGGGAGTGGGCTGTTAGAGACACGAAGGAAGCATCGGATGACTCAGAACATTTGTGGTGGAAGGAACCGTCTTCAGCATGAGGTAATCTGCCTGGAGATTTTCTTTGCCATACTGAAGATACAGAAGAAGATCCCCATTTTGAAGCCCAAGTGACAGACTTGATACCCAATAGAATGGAGATTGCATCTTAATTTATACAGGTCAATGCTAGCAGAACCAGAGCTGTTCTCTGCAAGGTTTCAGTCCTGTTTCAATTTGCTGTACAGGCTCTGCTGTTAACTTTGGCTTTAAGCAGTAGTGCTCCAATAGTTATGAAATTTTCCAGAAACAGCTTGAGGCCAGTCTTGAAACATGGCCGTGAAAAAATGCGTGTTTTTTTTTAAAACAGGAGCTTGCCAAAAGTTCCTTGAATTTCTTTTCTTCTTGTTTTCTTCCCAGTACATTTTGTAGTAGTTAATGGCAAGAACATGAAAGGTTTAAAGGCTGTGAGTATTGTCCCATTTCTGCTTTCATGTAAACTAATTGTGAAACTTTCAGTAGTTTCCCTTTCAGCAATGCAATACCAATACTACTCCTTATTAAATGTCATCCTAAAATTGTATTAGGCCTCTAGAAAGATTTAGAAACTAATACTGCCCTGTTCTTCTATCTTCCAGTGCTGTCTGTTTTCACACAAGTCATGGAGATCACCTTTTCTATTGAAATGCTGTTAGAGCAGGTTGCAGACATCTAGTTTATAGAGTGACAGAAATCTAACATTTCTAATTCTTTCACTCTTTTTTTTTTTTTTCAACTCCGCATTTATTTTCTTCTTTTCCTCCCTTAATGTTTTCCTGTTCAAAGGAGAAACTCATTTTATAATCCTTGGTTTTCCATGTAGTTGATCTCCAGAGAATTTCCTTCTCTTTGAACTACTAACAAAAATGTGGAGCATAAGAAAGTCCTCAATCACATTTAGATAAATGAATTTCTTGCCAGCAGGAGTTCTGAGATGTTCTGAGTACTGTTTATCTACAAGAAATGTTTACTGGTTGCCATATTAAAAATGACAAGCAACTCTAAGTAATCAAAAACACTATGTCTATTATTTCAGGAACACCGCTTGCTTTTCCAGAAGGAATATAGGAAGACAGAAGAAGGATTCTAGTTTTAAGGGTAATAGATGCTCATTTGCAAAATGGGTCATTAAGCACTTCAGCTTTCTAGTTGTTAATTTTTTCTTCCATATGGCTTGCACTTCCACGAGCAGACTACTATACATTTTAACATTACGCTACTGTACATTTTAACTGCTTGGCATGACAGCGTGACTTGTGGAGTGACATTATCTTGACTCGAAGTAAATATAATTAGTAGGTGCTAAACTTTTTGTACCTACATTTTAGAAAGTTACTGTCTTTACAAATACAGGCTGACCTAAAAAAAGGCAGCGGTTAGTCATCTTTAATTGGGTGATCTGTCTAATATTAATGATGTACCTTCTGTTCCTAGGAAACTGCAGAAGACCTTAGCTAACTGTAACTGCAGAATTGAAGTGACATTTCACAATGTTTATCAGGCACCAGAAAGGCATGACATTTTAAAATACTTTTTCCTCGATCGTTTATCAGGTTGTAATGTACCGCACAGTCAATCTGGGAGGGATGTAAAAGCCTTCTAAAAGCCGTAACGATGTGCTGGCTTAGGCTTCTCCGAGATACTAAGACATTTATAAACTTGATTGCTGCATTTGATTTCTTGTGACTTGCTCCAAAGGATGTTAGTAGCCACCCATTCATCTGTTACCAGAAACCTCTGTATCTGGGCTGAAGTTGTGTGTAAGCATTTATAAATGCCATCTTCACATCGTTACACAAGGCATGCTGTGGCTACTATGGATGAGATTATCTTTTATAAAGAAATTATTGGAAAGTTAATAATGTTAAACAAGAATTGTAAATATTCAAGCAGCAGATATGTTCCTTTGTGTTTACCATATATTGGGCCATGGAGATCCATTAAAATTTTTTACTTTTTTTTTTTTACATATGTCTGGGTGTCAAATGAGGAAAAAAGCTTTAATTTCTTTATGCCTCTTCTCCCTCAAAGCTACCTCCAGTTCTCCGCAGTGGAAGAGGAGCATTTCCGCTGGTTTGGAGAAGCTTAAAAAGTTCATCATCAAATTGAGATTTGCAGTCTTTTCATTTAAAAAAAAGTAATCTGTGAGGCAATTACAGTTACGGAATCCCACGAAGGGTGATTAAGGTCTGTATTAAATGGCTCATGAGGGATTAGCAGGAAGAACAACTATTCCTCAGCTAAGCAGCATGCTAGCAACAGGTGACAGTGGGGTGGGCGGTTTTCGAGGGAAGCCTGAAAGAAGCAGTGTGGTAGGAGCTATCGAATTACCAGGGAACCCAGGTGAGGAGGTCTTTTAGTCATCATGCTGCTGGCAAAAGCTGTACTGTGCAGCTTATATGACTGATGTCCTTGGTGTCTGAGGTATCTGTGTTAGCCTATGCAGTAGTGGAGAAGGAATGGGTTCCTTCAGAAGTGGACCTGGGATGCTGGCTGCCTTGTAGGGTCATTCCCTAAAGCTCTGGTCTTGCTCAGCTCAGCCAGAGGAGCAATGAGCATAATTCTGTTGGTCTCAGTTAGCAGCCTGCCCTCCAGCTTAGATTTCATTGCCCTAGAAGAACAGATGATTAGGAAAGGAGTTAGGTAAAAACAACTCAAAAAGGTTTCCAGAATGCACACCCTGAGTTGCAGTTTTTGCTTGACCATGAAGGACGGTCAGAGATGCAAATGTGAATTTAGGGCTTCCCTAACTACAAAATCATGTCAGCAGATAGGCTTTGGAAGTATCCTTGGCTCTTTGGGCTGTGTGGTGCTAATGAATGACTTTAGCAGCATTGTTCCTTTTTCCAGAATGGTCTCCTCGACTTTGCCTGAGATGGGCATGGACAACTAAGGAACAAACTGCTAATTTGCCCACAGCCAGCTTGTAGCATGAATTTGTTTCCGTTGAAATGAACAGTAAAAAAATCAAGTTTGTTTCCCTTGGAACAGCTGCAAGGTTTAGATATGAGAAGGGCCCATATTTTCTATTGTTCTTGTAGAAGTAAATTACACTGTTGAAATGAAGAAGAGTTTTCCTAAAACTGTCAGATACGGTCTGCTACATTTTGGGCAGAAACCCAGTATTTCTTTGGTTGCTGTGCCTAGAGATATGGAAACAGGCGACCGTGGGAGCTGGCAGGGAGTGGGTTCCCACATGTGTGTGCCTCCTAGACTTGTTCTTGGCTGCCAGAGGATGGACAGGAGATGGATTTCGCTGCTGCAGACAAAGGTGCAAGAAAAAGCCCACAGGAGCTAACATATAGACACAATAATAACTTTTGGAGCAGGGTTGTTATTCAGCTGTTATCTTTCCCTTTTCATTCTTTTGCCTTCATTTTTTTTTTTTTTTAACTTTGGTTTTGTTAGCAAAACTTGGAGTTCTGCTGACACCTTGCTGCCAGCACAGTTCTTTTGACAGCTAGTTTCACAGTTTGTGTTATAAGTAATTGTGTTTTTCTATGTCAGTCTAAAAAATGACATTTTTCTTCCTTTCACCGAAGATCACCACCTCTTATTTTGTGGTGTAGAGAAATGCTGCTTTCCAGACTGATTACTCCATGCCACGATGACTGGGATATATGGCTATTCCCTTTTCTTGCAGTTCTTCATAAGGAAAACAGGGCTGATCTCTTCAATCACTTTTCACAGGGAAGGCTTTCCGTAATTCCAATGACTTTCTCTACCTCTTTCTGAACTCCTCTTATCTTTTCATGCCCATGTAGGATGGTTCATTACCACTGAAGGAAGCTATGTGGTCGATGAGGCTGTACTCTGGGTTCACTGTAGGCTGTGCCTGTTTTCACAAAGCTTTCTAAACACTATTAACAACTCTTTGGTGGTAGTGGTCGTGGTGGGGGCAAGCAATACCCTATGGGAAACATCTGTTTCTATTCCTTTATTTGAACCAGGTCTGTAAAATTCAAGTGGGAAGCAAAGGCAGGTGAACAGTGCACAGTCTGGGAATCAGGAGAAATGATTTAACTTTCATGCATCCATAGTGGTGTCCTAGGGAAAACCACAAATGCAAAATGTGACCGTGTTCATATTTACCATGGTAACAGATCTGTCTTTTAGCTTGTGAAACACTTTCCCCATAAGTAGCATGCCAGTATGCATATGCATGAGTATTCTAATTATGAGAATACGTGATGTGCAGCACTGCACATTTTATTAAATAGTATTTATATATCCATGCTCTGAGTGCATGGTCTGATTACTCTTGATGATTAGACCTCTTGCATTCCCTGGTATTAACAGATAGGAGGAAACAGTAAGATGTGCAATGCCAAAACAGGAAATGGAGGGTTTTAGTCCCAGTAATGGAATTGTGTGTATCAGATTAAAAAAAAAAAAAAGAAAGCTATTCACTGAAACTAGAGCACTTCTTAACCTATCTGACAAAAGATATGAGGGAATAATCTATATGTACAAAACCACCTTTGCAGGAAGGAAAGAAGACATGATATTAATAGCGTGCTGCCTGCTAGCACCTTATCACTGGATTAAGGTTAACAAGCACAGACTGAAGAGTCGTAAGCAGATGTGTGCTTGATTAGCAATTATTTAGGCCTTGTTTGTGTAACCCTTCCTGGCTTGAATTTGCCACTGTGATAGTGCCAAAGGCTATCAAAAAGCATATTCAAAGATGATTCAAAGCATGTCACCAGCAGATGGTTCGATTCAAGCTGCTCTAACAGGTGAACCGTATTTAAAAAGGAAAAAGATAAGAAAAAAGGGCTTTAACCCAGAAAACAACACGTGATTCTGGCTAGTTACAGGACAATCCTATGAATCTCCTGCAGATACCTACATCTCTTGTAAAACCTCTCTGTAATTAGGGCAAAAAATGTGTTCTTTTAAAGGTAAATCCTTAACAGCTCTAAGACCTCTCTGATATGTTCATTATGTCTAGGGTCATGAGAGTGCAATTTGTGAGCAATTGGGAGTGTTGGAATGTTTATTTAAATATTGAATTTATGAATACATATATACACATATGTAAGAAGGTATATGGATGTATGAATACTTATAAATGTACATTATATATTCAAACCTATATTAAATATATTATTAAACATCCTTATAAATATTCAACATAAAAATCAATTCATATGATTCATATGGATGTACAGTTCGTATGACTATATAATTAAACGTATACATATGTTGTTTACTTACATATTTAACCTTTGAATGTTTATTACAATTTTCAGTGGGAATGATCCACGTTACAAGTTAGGTTACTGTACCTGCTTCATAAAGTCTGAGCTGAATATCCAAAGCGATGGCTGAGTAAGATTCTTCAGGCCGCTAGGATCAACAGCTGTTCACTGGCAGTGCTTTGGTAAAAGAATTGCAGTTTAATGCATGTGTAGTATGATAAGCTTAACCTAATCTTGGAGCGAACATTAAAGATAAGAAGCACTGTTAGTGTCAGTTTATATGTTTAAAAATCGGGACACCCTTTTGTGGTACTGAGGCATCAATTGCATTAGATCTCGACAGTAATAATGTTAATGGCCACGCTTAACATTTATTTTGATGTAGTTTATTGTCCTCTGGTATTCTTTCTCTGCCTTCGGCAAACACATGAATGTAAATTACTGTTTGTTCAGCCAGAGTTTAGAAAAAAATCTCAGTCCACTTTTCTGAAAGAGACTTGTAGCTTCCTGGGGATACTGTGACCAGATGGAGTCACAGGGATAGCTGTGGCTCTGGCGTGCTGTGTGGTGCCCATGCCTGTTTTTTGTGTGCTGTTCTAAGACATGTTCTTCCTTTTTCTTGCAGGAGAGCCAGAATTTAAATATGTTGGGAATATGCATGGGAATGAAGCTGTTGGAAGGGAGCTGCTCATCTTCTTGGCTCAGTACCTGTGTAATGAATACCAGAAAGGGAATGAAACTATTATCAATTTGATCCATAGCACGCGTATCCATATCATGCCATCTTTGAATCCCGACGGCTTTGAGAAGGCAGCATCCCAGGTTCGTAAGGCTGTGAATATAAGAATAACTATCGATGTATATTAACCCGAGGATCAAAATTACAGTTTAATTTAGCAGCTTTACAAATACATGAACTCTGTGGTGATTGTTGGATGGAACACCATTATTGATGTATTTTCTAATAGTACGGTAGGCTTGTTCTGTTTAACAAGAAGGATTTTGTACTTGAGCTGGTATCACAGACAGTTTTCCACAAATGGCCATCTTTGTTATAAATGAATCTACTTAATTTAAAAATATAAAGATATTTATGCTTCATGCATGTTCTTTCATCTGAGTTCACTGACTAAACTGCTTCCCGAACAAGTAACTTCTAGGAATATATCACATTTCTGGAGTGGTAGAAAGGGAAAAAGTTGATGTTTCCTTTAAAAATATTCTCAAGTAAACACATTTATATGAATTATTCACATCCATTAGTTCTTGATTTCAAAAGAAGGAAACTCTGTGAGCCATCTCTTTATTAAAAACAGCTTTGATTCTAAAGTTCCGGCATAAGGTGATTTAGTTTAGCTATTAGTCAAGAATATTTAGCATGTAACTTCTGATGAAGACTCAGTCAAGAAACATATTAATGCACAGTTAGCATTTGGAGGCCAATCAGGACCCTGATACGTTGGGTTTCTAGTGCGTATTATGTTCTAAAGGAAAATGAGATTTTTCTTGATCAGCAAGGCGTATTGATTTTTTTTTAAAAAAATATGGAAATGTTGATTCTTTTTACGTGACTATTCATCGTTAAATAAGTCAAACCTGATTAAGCTCTTCATTAAACTGATTCTTGCGAAGGCTTTAAAAATCCCACCGTCAGACCTCTTTTAAACCATGTCCAAGATGATGTCTCCCTCTAGTGGCAATAAAGCAGAAGCTGTCCTCAAATTGGTGCCGTATTTCACTTGTTCGAAATCTCACTGTAGAGATTCAGTAATACGATTTGAAACTTTCTCTCTTTAGTCCAAGTACATTTGCTTTTACAATATTTCTTTAAAAATTACTTATTATCTATAGTATAATTTCCTTCAGTGCTGCTGTTATTCTAATTTAGCAGCATCTTGACTCTATAAACAGTGTGTGACAGTAGATTTAATATACCCCAAGACTAAAACCAAAAATCAAACTAAACCTATTTTACAGAAATACTGAAAGCTTAGAGAGACAAGCTACGGAAAACTATGCACCCTCAAGGCATTTCCTTAAAGCAAAACAAAACCTATTGTAAAGAAGTAGCTTCAAGAAAAGATTCTGTAAAACTTCGCGCTGCATCTTTATTCAGTGCCACCCTTGCAGTGAATGAAGCTGACAGTCACTGCAAAAATAAAAATATAGATTAAGGGAAAGAAAGATTAAGGTCCTTCTTTATCCTGAAGCCATTTAGAGGAACTTTGAAGCAAATGCAAATGTTCCTTGCAGCTGGCAGATACATCTGCAGCTGCCTTGAGGCTCACTGAAACGAGGTCTGTAAGTCAAAAGTATGTGTATGAGGCAATGGGGAAAAGCCAGGTCTCAGGGGAAGATTCAGCAGGCATAAACTGGGCAGGCTCTGGAAAATCTGATGCTGCTGGTAATTTTGCCCATCCTTAGTCTAGATCTGCCTTGATGGGAATGATCATCTCCTCTGAGACAGTGAAATAGTTTAATTTTGTTCCTGCAGAGCTCTAGGAAGACATACAGGTCACTCGGCTGTTGTGCTCCAGTTTTTACTCCCACACGATCCATTCTTGTTCTTGAGAACAGGAGAAATAAAATCATGATGTGAATTTACATGGGTAGATATACCCACATAAGGGTTGGTGCCTCAGCTCATTAATCTGCCATTTGCCTTTCTCTTTCTGCTTCTTTTCCTCATTTAGCCTGGTGAACTTAAAGACTGGTTTGTTGGTCGAAGTAATGCCCAGGGAATAGATCTAAACCGAAATTTCCCTGATCTGGATAGAATAGTTTATGTTAATGAGAAAGAAGGTGGCCCAAACAACCACCTGCTGAAAAACATGAAAAAGGCTGTGGACCAGAATCCCAAGGTAAGTAAGGGCTGTAGAGCCAGTCGCTTGTGTGCCCATATCCTCCATTTTATGGAACAGACATGCAGCAAACCCTAGGAGCTGTGTATGCAGTCTTTATGTGATTCATGTTCTTGAAAATATTTTGTTCATTTTTTTTTTTGTCGCATTCATCTGATGGCTTCTTGTAGTAAAACCTTTTGATCCGTATTGGTTAATCAATTCCTCATTCAAAACATACTTTGTTTTTAAGGATAGGGATTGTGTAGCCTTCTCCCTTGGTCTGAATAGATTCTTGCAGATATTCAGCATTTTACCATTGCCAGAAATTCACTGTTATATTGTGTGTGATTACACTGTTGGCTAGATAACTGTTCTCACATATAATGTGCATTTTTGTTAAGCCTAAGACTTAAATGTATTTTCACATCTGGAGGTTTTTTTTTTTTTTTATAATCTTCTTGCATTTACCCCCCCCCGGTTTAAATTATTAAACAAAGTAATTTTACTTTCAGTGCATAGAATTAGACTACATCCTACCAACATATATTTTAAATTCTTTTCTTTGGTTTTAAATTTGATATGCTTATTTTTAGCCATAATAAAAGGAGAAAAATAGTGAGATAGCTCTGTCTGGGGGTCTCACTCTGAACTAATTTACACCAGTTTCAAGACTGATGTGAATCTACGTAGATTCTGATGTAAAAGACTGATCCAGTTCTCCACGAAGCCAAAATAAAAATGTTGTTCATTTAAATGCTTGCACAATATGTATGATTATAGCTAAGCCAAGTATATGTAAGTAAATAAGTCTCTACACTGAATAATCAAATTGTAACTGTTGATAATGCTATTTTGTTGTAGCTTGCTCCTGAAACAAAAGGTGTCATTCACTGGATTATGGATATTCCCTTTGTGCTCTCTGCCAATCTTCATGGAGGAGACCTTGTTGCCAACTACCCTTACGATGAGACTCGGAGTGGTGTGTAGTTACAAGTTAACATGAAAGAGCAAGAGATATAAATACTTTATACTTTAAAAATTATTCCATGTTAATTATTATAAATATTATTATATATTTATTTTATATTATTCTATACATACATAAATATATGGATCTATACTTACTACACTGCTACCTGAGATTCACTTGTAAACATTATATCATGGCATTGTAATGACTTAGTTTAGTATTAATAGTCATTAATTAAAATGACGTATTTAAAGCTAGTCACCGTATGACCGTGTTGTCTATTTTTTAAGACAGATAGCTTGTTTCAGTAGAGTTACATTACAAAAATGATGTAATACCTGAGGGAATCATGGTCCCTCACGTATTTAATGAAGTAACTTAGGTCTTAAATTAGCTGGGCTGTTTATACCCTGCTAAATGAAGCCAGAGAGATGTATCTAGGCTGTCTTTATGATCTAAGGTTTATCTTCTTGAACCTTTAAAAAGTGAATTTCTGAAAGTGATTGTATGCTGATAAAAACAACTATCATTGTTTCTACTTTTTCAGTATTGATCACATAAAAAGAAGGGTCTCTTTGTGGCAGAGATGTTATCGTTTAGCCCATAGTAGTATGGGCACATGTCTGAAGTGATTTGATGGTATTGTCAGTGATTGACTTTCTTCAATATACTCTTGTACAGTTTAATTGCAAATCCTCTTAAGACCAGATTTTAAAAATCTCTAGGGAGACACACTTTTCTATGTACCGTGTTCTTAAAAGAATCCAAAGCCTAGAATGTAGATTTCTGGTGCACTTTGAAATTAATATTTTCATATAAATCACCTTAATAATGGGACAACTTGATACAGGCAATTGATTAAGGATTGGGGACATGTTAATGTTATTTAAATAATGCAATATTTGTTGATGGTGCTGTAGGAAACTTACCATTGTACAGGGAATTTCCAAGCTTCATCTTGTTGTGCAGTACTGTTAATCTAGGTTGTGACCCCAGCCTGTGACTGCATTTTCAATAATCCTTGTTCCTGGACCATTTTTCCTCCCTAGGCAGTGCTCATGAGTACAGCTCCTGCCCTGATGATGCTATTTTTCAAAGCCTGGCTCGCAGTTATTCTTCTTTTAATCCCGCCATGTCCGATCCAAACAGACCACCGTGTCGTAAAAATGATGATGACAGCAGCTTTGTGGATGGAACGACTAATGGTGGTGCATGGTACAGCGTCCCGGGAGGTGAGACCCATGGCTGGGGGTTCAGTGTCATGGGTGGTTATTTCAAGCTTGAGTTTTCACTCTGGGAACTTATTCCCACAGACAGGAATACCACAAGGTTATCCACAATTTTTGGTCTGGTTAAGGGTAGATCAAAGGCTGATCACTCACCACAGTGCATCAACAAAATCTCACAAAGCTCATTGTGATTCCTATTCAAATATTCCTCTTTTATTGCTTTGTCTACAGTATTTCTTCATTCAAAGTTCAGGTCATTGAAAATGTAATAGTTCTGCAGCAGGTGAGCAATTGCTGTGTTATCATGATGAGGGTTTAAGTTAAAAAAATAAAAATAACCCCCCCCCCCCAACAAACCCTGATGAGAGATAACAGGCTAATAACCATTCATTTTAACCTCAATAATGAAAGTATCCATCCTTGGAAGATGTGGGAAGGCTTTGTGGCCAGTGTTGAAGATAATGGAAGAATGGAAGTTTGTCCTTCGATTTCCATGGGAACAAAATCCAGCCATGAAGATAACTTGCATCTTTACACTTCTTGGCTTAATTAGTGCTTGATTCATGTCTAGGTGGTGTTTCCCTAGACTTTGGCAGAGCCTTTTGTGCTAAGAGGACCAGCAGAGCTACTGCGGTTCCTTGAAAACTGATTTTCAAGGAGAAGTCTGTCTGGGAGTGTAGCTTGAAGTCAGAGCTTTCGTTCCTTTTCAGTAAAGTTTTTGATATTTCATTTTCTTTGTAAATAGAATCAAAGCAGATTTGGGAATATGTAGATTCTCAATCAAGCAGAGTCTTCTGTGTTGCTAAACTCGGTTGAAACTTCAGGTGAAAATTT
The DNA here is from genome assembly GCF_040182565.1 of Anser cygnoides. Lineage (NCBI taxonomy): Eukaryota > Metazoa > Chordata > Aves > Anseriformes > Anatidae > Anser > Anser cygnoides. The sequence goes on from NC_089876.1 coordinate 51,981,831, forward strand.
GGCTGGGGATTTCTGAGCTGGAAACTCAGCATGGAATGGTTTGTCTGCACGTTGGCTTTGTTGATCTGTAGCAGATAACTTTGAACACACATACCAGTATTACTGTTTGCTTTTATCTTAATACTCAAGGTAACGGTCTCTGAATGAATTATAAATTTTTATGTGGAATGAGTAGGAATCTCTCAAAGTGTTGGGTAGTTTCAGTGATAGTCTAACCAGGCTTCTCAGGGGCAGCATGTTTCCTCTGCTGTGGTACCAGTGTCAGGGACTAGCTATGACATAAAATGTTGGCATTTCTGAATACTGTTGAAAGGCAAGTGTTCTCCTTTGTGTGAAGCTTTCCACAGCCTTTGATTTGGAACCATTAAAAGCACCCTTTACAAAATGGTGTTTGCATAATTGAAAAAAACAAGCTGAATGTGAACAAAATATTAAAAGGTTTAACTATTAAAATTTGTTTCAATTCAGTCCAAAAATATTAAATATTAACTATATAAATGTGGACATGTTTAACTTTTAGCTTTTTTCCTTAGGAAAATCTTATCCATTGTTTTGATGAAATGCTTTTATTCTGACTAAACTACACATGCCAAAGGCACATTTTTCCATTGGAAAAAAATTGTTGGAAAGCTTTAATTATGTCTTCTTTTTGGATCTTATTTTAAGTTAGACTGGAAATTCCCCAAGGGAGCCCTTTCTTTTTCTCATGTATTTGTACAGAAATTAGTAGAAAGGAATCCTAGTTCTAACCAGGATCTATGATCTTAAGATGGTGTAGCTAATAAAAAATGGAAAGGTGACAATAGACTGTGGACCATACAGTATGAATCTATTTTGTTGTTTTTTCCTTCAAGTGTAAAAACCAGCTGGCAAGCTGTAACTGTTGACCGAAACCTTCATGCTAATAATTGCCACAGGCCAACTTAAGAAATAAAAAAACAACAAAAAATAATGAAAACAGTTCTCTTGTTTCTATGTCTAGGGTTAAGGAAAATAACTAAACATTGCTTAGTTCAAGATTTTCTTGGAAGCTTTATTCTGGAAAGCTAGCTGACATTTTGCTATCCATATGATAATGCACTCAAAGTTAGTGGTGAAAGCTATTGAAAAGCTATTTGTATTGCTGTAGGAAAAGTATTTCATTATATATCCTTACTAGAGGTTAGAATTTATCAGGAGGAAACTCTCTGGAGACCTTGTCTATTCAGTGTCTGCTCTGGTCCTGAGCTAAGGTGGCTCTTCCCTGCCTTTGCACCTTTGGGGTTGCTGTGGGTTTCTTCTGGGGCCTGTGAGCACCTACAGGTTTGGTGCTATCCCTGTGAGATCTCTGTGGACTGAACGGAGGCAAAATAAAATGGGAATTGACACAACTGTGTAGAGAAAGAAGAACTGGAGCAACATGACAGGGAACAGAGGTAGAAATTAGATGAGATTGGTACTGGAGCTGTGTTTGGTGTCGAAAGGAAAGCATGGCTTTAGCAGAGCATTAGCAAGGAAGGGAAAAAGGAGAAAGTGGGGGATGGCAGAGCTAAGTGAGAGAGGCTGTGGTCTCCGAGATGCTTTCTTTGATAGTACCTCATCAGACTAAGAGCTCTAACCCAGGAAGGGCTGATTTTTCTTTCTAACAAGTTACTAAAGTCAATGTTGGCCTATAAAGATTGTTATGGTGGTTCCAGTTGTGCTGCATCCATTTCTTTGCCCCTGCTCTTCTCCCACAGGTGGAGCACTTCTACCTTCTGTGAAAAACAGCACTGCTTGGTGGGCCTGTGGCAGTCTTCATATGTATGCAGAGATAATACGTTGGTGGCTCTCTCGTATGAGTATATGTTGTTTTTGCGTGTATTTTTCTGAGTATCTGGGTTCTTTCAGTAGGAAGACTGGATGTTCAGTGGCAGAAGCATCTGGTAGCAGCCCTTCCCTCCAACTGGAAGTAAGGATGTGCCTTCCATTGCATTTGTGTTTTTTCCTTACCCTCTTGGAAATCTCAGGACTTCCGTGTCAGCCGCAGGCAAGGTGACAATTTTCCTCTCAGGCTTTGAGGTTTTCGGGTGGAGAGAGCAGATGAAGTATAGGAATATATGACACTAGCTTTGTCTCTTGATACACTTTTCTGTGAGATTTCTCTAACCATTTGCTGCGTAGTAATTACTTTCTTCTGTGGAGCAGGAGCACAGAGGCAGTCAGCCCCCACAATGGCATCTTTGTGCTAAATCTGAGACCATGATACCTGTTACACTTGTTTTGCATTAGTTGTCATCTGAAATTAGTTGATCCTTGTAGGTTTTTCAGAGAGCAGCAAGCAAAAGCAAAGAGGTAGTTTTTCTGTTTTTAGGAAAGGCCCTCTTAAGCCATCGGACCCCAGGCAAAAACAAGCCTATACATAAAATCTGTGCTATTTTTAACACTGGTCTTCTCCTCGTCAGCATGTAATTAGTAATTTCACTTATGCACAAGAAAGCCAAATTAAGTTTGCACAGACAGCTTTAATTTTGGCATTTTCTTAGTTGTTGAGTGCATAACTTTTCAACACAAATAATGTTTTTTTTTAATGTACCTTTTGTATGGAATATCTATTTGGAAATATAAATGAGAAGAGCAGATAGCGATGAAGTACTAGCTGGCCATATGCGTGTTCTGGTAGCCATATGTGTGTTCTGCTTGTTCTGTCATAGAGCATCACCTGAGTCTAATCAGATCTTTAAGTCATTACAAAAATAGCATTTCAAAGCAGCTTCCACTGCAGTGTTTGTAGGCTATTGTTTAAATGTCTTTTTATCTTCAGATGCTCTTAAATCACTCTTGGCACTCCATTCATTCTTAACTTCAATTACCCTTCATGTTACCAGATTTGGAAACAATGTTAAAGAACATTTCTTTAGGATTTTATAGAAGCATGTAGGAGGCACATGTTCTCCACACTCTGCACAAGGCTCCGTCCTGTCCTGCTAGAAGTTACTGTCTTCTGATATGTGGAAGTGGTCCTAGCTTAGTGTTGTAGTTTGTAATTCAAAGTCTAGGCAATTCTGATGCCTGGATGCCAGGAGCACCCTCCTGCACTCCACTTTCTTTTCAAAGGTTGGAGTTCCTTTTGTAAAAGCTGAATAAATGTTTTTTGTCCTGTATTCTGTGCTTATTTACATAAGTACTAATGCAGGGAAACTGTAGTCCTTTAGAACAGTGCAACAGAGGAGTGTTTGTGTTGCTCAGTTGCAAAGAAAAATAATACTTGTGGTCAGCAATGAAGGGTGTGAATCTCAGTTATATCTGAGGTCTGCTAAGCCTTTCTGATCTTCAGAATGGTTCCTGCTAAAGTGCAGGAAAATAAGTTTTGCTGTTCTTTGTTAAAATGAGAGGCTTTGGGAGTGTGGTGATGTGCATGCATGTGACACATGCCACGTGCATGACAAGGAGGAATAGGGCAGTAATAACGGATTCAGCCACTTTTCACAAAACTTGAAACTATATTTCTGCTGTCCTTGAGGAAGTAGGGTGTCCCTGGTATCACCTTGCTTTGGGAGGGAAGAGGGAGAAGCTTCCTGAGAAACTTCCTGAGAACTGGAGCAGCAATGGTCAAGAGCTGTTGGCATCACAGTAAATTACATCATGCCCTTTGGCTTCCAGTTCTCTTCATGGTTTCTTGTAGAAGAAAGGCAAGAATCAAGAAAAACAACATTATCTGGTGTCTGGAACATATGCCTGGCAGTCAGCACTGCTGTCAGGATTTTACTCATGACTCTCTTGCTCTCTTGCTGTGTGCTGGTGAATGGTCCATCTTGCATTGTGTGTGGTGGGACATCAGAGCCGGCCCTTCCTGCAGCACCATTTGTCCTATTTTTTCAGCCATATAAAAGGCTTAGAAATAAAAAGCTTTAGGGAGTCTGAACAGTCCCTGCTCCTCTCGGTAGTTAGGAGTCTACGTGCCTGGTTGGCAGAAAATAGACTCTTCACCCATATGTGTTGGCAAATTCCCATCTGACTCAATCTGCTGCCTTCAGTGTTCTCTTTCGGGGATGACATCAGGTCTCTGGGCATTGCTGTGCACAGTGCCAGTGCTTTGGTAAGGAGACTACGTTAGGTCTTATACTTAACTTGAATGAGGCAACACAGAGCTAAACAAAGTAGCTGCTTTTAAATCCTTTGGTGACCTCCGTGGGAATGCTTAAAATGCTTGGTAGCTTTTTTCTTTTCAGCCCTCCATTCATGAGTCCACTGATTTTGCTAGATACCTAGACTGGGAAGGCAAGTATCATCTGTATCAGCTTCTGCAAGGAACGTATTTGTAACACCCTTGGGGACAGCCACATTCCCACTCCAGCTGCTTGATCCACTTAAAAAATTGTCTTGGTTTTCTGTTGACAGATTTGCAATAGGCAATATTCCCATGTAGCCAGATGAGTGCCTCAGAAGTGCAAGAGTATGTCGTTCATACCAAGTTTTTATGCCTAGAGATGATACTACTGTATATATTTTTAAATTCATATGATTAAAGTTGCATTAATAACGAGGTTTCTCTTATTGCATTGAAGGCTATCTGGTATTTCTTTCACAGAGCCTTTGAGTGGGTGGGAAATACTCCTATCTATGGAAAAAAAATTAATAGGATGTTTGCCTTTTTTTTTTTCTTTGTGGAAAATCATAAATATTTGGTATTTATTTACTTTGGAACGATGCAAAATCCATCACTAACTCTCTTTTCTGGCATTGCAGGAATGCAGGATTTCAATTACCTCAGCAGCAACTGTTTTGAAATCACAGTGGAGCTTAGCTGTGAAAAATTCCCACCTGAAGAAACTCTGAAGGGCTACTGGGAGGACAACAAGAACTCTCTCATTAATTACATTGAGCAGGTAACAAAAAAGAGGATGGGAAAACTCTAGTTATTGTATGTGAAACTTCTGAACTTTGTGCTGTGTGAATATCTAATTCTAAATCTTATATTAATCTGATTGGTACTCCATAGTTCTTACATGTCTCTGTAAATAAATCCTGTGTGATCTTTCTAAACATGTGGAAGAAGAGAGGAAAAAAAAGGTGTATAGTATGGAGTCATCCCACCTTACTTCATCTGTTACAGATATCTAACTTAAATGATGTATGTTGGCCTTCTTAATGAAGAGAAATACACATCTCCAGCGTATAGTTCATCCCACCAGCGCTGATGTGTACACTAAGAGATGAATTGCCCTCTACAGATAGCAAAGTGTTTGTACAGAACATAGGATATGAATCAGTCTGGATGTACAGGGAGCCTAGATGATGCGGTTGGGCTGTAACTGCCTGGCAGTTCAGTATAATGTCAGGGGACATCTGTAATCCCAGTTTTGTAGATACTCCTCTGTTCTGTGATTACATGAGCTGCTGACACTGAGTGTAGAGCTTTTCCTGTGATTAAAGTGAGTGATTCAATTAAAAATGATACAGAGTCTGGTTAGAATTTTAAAGCACTGTTATGAGGTTAGATAACCTTGTGCTAATGGGTTGTTACAAGTTAAGACTCCTGAAATAGATCTCTGTGTGAGTTTTTTTTTTTTTTTAAAGGATTACATGCCAATGTAAACAGGCTGAACCAAAAAAATGATTCCAAACACTGTGGCAGTTTCAAATGTCTGTAATCCAGATATTATAGTTAGAGACTGCAAATATATCTGGCTTCATTAATGGCTACACACCTAGGATTGTGAAATCAGAAACACACTTTGTTAGCAGAGCTGGTCAAGTAACACAGTAATTTCTTTAAAAATTTATTTGTGCTGAAATGCTTTAGTTAGCCAGAAATTTGAAATATTTGACTATATGAAATGTTTGAGTTGAACAGTTCTGGAAGTTGTATTTAGGGTGAAGAACAAGCTTTATCTGCACTGGAATTTATTATGGGACCCATGTCTCAGCTATCTAGACATTGTTGAGCTCCTTAGTGTATGGGTTATTTTTTTCTGAGCCATGGAAAACTGTGGTGTCACTGCATTTTCAAAATTACTAACATGTAAGAGATTAATTTGCCAACTTCCTTTGCTCCTGTGGAGCTGCTGGCTTTATCCCCAAAGCTCAGATGGTCTATCTGGCATTGTTTTTATCCTCTTACAGGGTAAGAGGTTCAGCCCCATGCTCCAGCTCCCCAGTGACTGCCGAGGACAGTGCAAATATGTACTTTCTGCTTTTCTCAGCTGATCTGTGTCAGGCTTCTGCCACAGTGTAAACTGGAGGAATCTGGTGAACTAAATTATAGCGGCTGAATACATCATAGAGCTTCTTAAAGGAGAACATCAAAATCTCAAACAACGAAAAAAATAAAAATACGTGTGAGCCAGAAATCTTTTCAAATGCCACAGAATCAAAGCAAATCCCTAACTCCCCAGCATTTCCCTGCTTAATTTCCAGGCTCCCAATAAGATGCCTGTCTGCGCAAATTCAAAACTTCCCATTCTGCCTTGTGTTGAGAGCTTCTCTGTGGAAAGGTGCTTGCCTCTGAGGAGCTCAGTCTGCTTTCAGACCAAGCTACAGGAATACCAGCAGGATTGTCTCCCCACACACTGCAGTTAAATCAGTGCTTTAGTTGTATATATGCTGGCAACAGACGGGTTAGATAACTCTGATGTTTACTGGGCAGAGTAAGAAGTGATTGTAAACTTTGGTCCCTGCTCTCAGGTTGTCTTACCCTAAACATTAGGGCCACTGCTATTACTCCTTTGATTTCAAAGAAAGCAGGGAATCTGGTTCAGTTCTTAGAAACTGAACAGATAAGGTTTTAAGATGAAGATCCCAAAAGCTCAGTGCATGCCCTGCTGCAGCCGGGAGAACGCTGCCCACGAGGCGAGAAGGAAGTAGGACGTGACCCACCATGGCCTCTCTCTTGGAGGCCACATGGAGAGTGCTGTGGCTCCAGGTGATCCCAGCTCGAAGACCTGGGAGCTTTGGGTGCTCAATGCAGAGAGCTCAGGCATCTCACACAAGGTCCTGAATTGCTCGTGCAAGTCCAAGTATCCGCATAACCTTGTTAATGTGTAACTTTTAAGCTGTTGTGTCCATTATTAGCCCTAAATTCTTGCAGCTGATGAAGCCTTAAAAACAAAAAACAAGTAATTTCAGACTGTCTTTCATAACTTTTCAGCACATTTATTAATTCCCCATGAAAAATACTTTCAAATTAGTGTTTATGTGATTTGTGATTTGCTCCGTTTCTGAGAAATGTTTGCATAATGCAGAGAAATTAATATAACTATCAGCTGATTTTCTACCTCATCACTGTTTGTGCCATTATGAAGTTTAATAATGATTATACATAGAAAATTCTATAGTATATATTATCAATATTAGTATTATATATATATATATATATACTTGTTAATAATTATCCTTGATAGTTGTCAAAATGTAGACTGGGATCCGTAGCATGCATCCTTAGATATATCAGTATATTTTACTAATGAAAATGCCTTTTCTTAAGAACTGTTAAATAATTTCTCATGTGCTTCTGCTTTTATTTAATTATTTTAGATCCATCGAGGAGTGAAGGGGTTTGTTAAAGATCTTCAGGGCAATCCAATAGCAAATGCTACAATTTCTGTGGAGGGGATAAGCCATGACATTACATCAGGTGAGTGCTGGAATATACTGCTATATCCTCTGCTTCACAAACTAGAGCCATTTAAGATCTTAGTTAGCTGATGCCTTAAGGTATTAAAATTTTGAAGCTAGAAAAACATATTGTGCCTCAAGAAGCTTGTTATCTGCAGGATTTCATGAATATTCCTCCAGTAGCTTACTCTCAAAGAGAGAAGACCGGTTGTTGGGAGTTAATGGATCTCCAGAATGGATTGGTTCTGATGGCTCTTGGTTATTCATGTTTGGTTTTTCTACTGATTTGTGGTGCAAGTAGTGTTTCACAACTCTGCCAGAATTTAAAGTTCTGTTGGCAGTGCTGTTTTGAGTCGAAAGCCTAAACTGCAGTATAAAACTTGTATTACGATGTGATCATACCTTTTCATATGTAAATTCTTGAAAGATTTTCAGTTTACATAAATTTGTCTTGAGAAGGTAAATTCTCTCTGCTGTTTACAGTTATTTGATTTTTTCTTTCTAGAAGGGCAGTTCTAAGAGAGACATATGTCATGTTGGTGTTCATAGAAAATTGTGTCACCTCTTGGGTGGTATTGTGCTTTACTCTATGAATGAGTTCAAGGTAGTTTGCACAGTGCCAACTTGCAGACTTCCCTGTGGACCATGTATTCTTATACTAAATGTTATTTTGTTGTTGTTACTGTTTTTACAAGATACTAACTAGAAAAACAATAATAAGATCATGCATAAAGCACTGGCATTTTACAACATGATCATTTAGCCAATGATCTGTCTCACTGTACTGTTACAGAGGTGCAGAACACAATGATACAGGACAGGTAGACCCTCAGTTGGCTTTGATTTGTGTTTGTTCTCACATCACCTACAAATAGGGCGGCATTTCTGCCAAACAGAAACATTAGCCACCTTCTTTCACTATATATTAGACAGCAAAAGGTATAAAGGCTGGAAATAAATTTTAAGGGAATAAGCTTTGCAGAGATACTTTGAAGTATGAGAGAGTGATACACAGAATACTATACCTCACACTTCTGTGGTACAGAAAGGTATTGTAGTGAATCCCCTTATATTATTGTGTCTGTATATGCCTGGAAGTTGCATATTGTCAAAACACTGAGGAAAATAACTATTTAAATTTTTGCACGTTTGAAATGAAGGATAGATCTTCTTCTTTTCTTCCTTTTTTTTTTTTTCTTTTCTCTTTCTCCTGCTCCTTTGTTCATGACTTAAAATTCATCTTTGTTTCATTGCCAGGAAGTAGAACAGATCATTATCGTTGCTTTGTAGCAGTGTTTGCTTTTCCTTTTGTTGCATAAAGAAAGAAGTCTGAGGACAGCTGGCCTGACTATTAACATTTTTTGACCATGCAAATTGCAGATATTTAAATAATATTTCCCCGAGCATGGACAAGTACTTTGAATAGCACTGCTAACTGGACTTTATAATAATTTGTCATGCTTTCTGAAGTTCTGTGTGGAGACAGACATTCGCAATATTAGCCTGTGACAAATCAGATGATTGGCCACTCCTTGTGCACAGAGGATCAGATTCTTTGTGGAAACGGTAGGGGCTCATTTCAGAGAACAGGATTACACATTTTTATTCTGTGGCAGAGAAAGATTGTCTGCAGTAACAATCAGTGCAGCAGGAGCCCTTCTTTGACCTCAGTGGATCAAGCTTTCATTTCTTTTTTCAGTTAAATGGAAGAAAAAAAGTCCTAGACACTGCCTGGATACTGAAACCTGTAGATACTGATACTTTCAGGGGTGACACATGGAATATTCCAGGAAATGAGCATTTATAGATGTCTCTGCAATATAACTTGAGAAAAGTAGTCTTGTTTGTTTGAATTTGGGGGGAATAAAATTTATTTACATTTGGATTTCCAGAATATTGAAGGACATAAAAAAACATTCTGCATTGCAGACAAACTCAAATGCTTGAAATTGGCCGTGCATTGGTGGAGTACTTCTAAGCAAGGCTCTTGTCCCACATTGTTCTTTTTTTCAGTGTGCTGGAGAGCCTTCAACCTCAGAAGGCAAAATCTTTCATGGGGGCTACAGCACAACTTCAGAGTTAAAATGCTTGTTTTGATTACCTGAAAAGAAGAAAGTCTGTGGTGATATATTTATACAGCCCTACAAGAAAAATTCTTTCAGACAGCCAAAAGAAGAGGGCTGACAGGAACACAAAAGATGCTGACAAGCTAGACAGTCCCTTTTCCTTGGCCGCATAACTAGTTTTATATATATTTATGTGGTTTTATTTTTTCTTCTTTTCTACAGCCAAGGATGGTGATTATTGGAGACTGCTTGTGCCTGGAAATTACAAACTTACAGCCTCGGCACCAGGTTATCTAGCAATAACTAAAAAAGTAGCTGTGCCCTTTAGCCCTGCTGTCATGGTAAGTGTTCACGTGTATGTCAGTTTAGCATCTATTATGGCAAAAAAGAAAAACTCTCTCTCTTTTTCCCCTTCATGGTATGTGTGTAATCAGGAGGTTATTTTTCAGAGTATTACCAATATATGCTATTTTAGAAGACAGTCTGGAAATCTGCTTTTCTAGTATGTGCTGTGTAAGCCATTGAGAGTAGTCTCATTTCAAACTCATTTCATTTCCTTAGTCTTATTTAAAGCAAGCTGACACAGAGAAGGATAACACTGAAATATTTGTACTTTTTTTATTAGTGGATGTATGGCTAGCAGATCAAATAGAAGACTACAGCATAGCTCTAAATTGTGTGACGTAAAGAGTTAAGAGATGTTGAGGTTTTCATTGAGAGTTAGTATTTGTAGTCTATATTGTCAGGTGACTACCTTCACAGGTTAAAAACGATGTTCAGCTCAGGACTTGTTAGTGTTAGGTCAGAAGTTGGACTTGGTGATCTTAGAGGTCTCTTCCAACCTAGATGATTCTGTGATTCTGTGAACTCAGAAAGCAACTCAAAAAGATAGTGATGGAGCATGTATGGTGAATAAGACTTAGCTCTGTTTGAGAGTTCAGAAGCATTTTTAATTCATTCTCTGTACAAGTGTGGATTCCTCACATGAAAATTAAAATAGATGCTTATTTCTGTAGAGCGTATCATACAGGAAGATGTACATCATATCTACACTAGTGAGCCATATGTCAGAAGAGCTCCCTGGATTTTCCTGATGGCATAAAATAGAATACATGTTTTGATATGCTGGGAGTCTGCACTGCTAGGTGTTAGACAGCAGAATGCTGACGAGACACATTATTATATGCTAGAAGATTTATGTGCCTGACTACTATTCAATTTTTAATTTCCTTGGCCCATGTTTTTTTAGACAAGTTTTTAGACAAGTCAAGGACTGGTCAGATGTCTGCTTTCTTTTGGAAATTTTGTTATACATCTGTGTGCAGTTTTAGATAAGTTTATTGTACTGATATGCAAGTGTTGCACATATTTAAATCAGCCCCATATTTATATCATATTTAAATAGCCTGAAATAGGAAGTACCTCCTGAAGGCTCGTGGCTATGTTAAACAACAACTTTCAATAAATGACTCTTCAAAACATCCACTTCTTTCTCTCTGTCTCTTGCTGAAGTTTTTGTTTGTTTCTCTTACTCAGGTTGATTTTGAACTGGAGTCATTGTCTGAAAGAAAAGAAGAAGAGAAAGAAGAGTTGATGGAATGGTGGAAGATGATGTCAGAAACACTAAATTTTTAAACGAAGATTTTGGCTTTACAGCCTTGAATCTATTATATGTTGATTTATTATATTGTACTGTGGAAAGTCCCTATATTTTAGATTTTGTGCACTTCACAATAATTAACTTTGTTTTTTCAGTCATCTTTTGATTAATATGAATAAAAATAACTACTAAACTCCTAGGTAGATACAGAAGTTATTAATTTTCTTTCATATTGTTATAGAAAATCTACTCATATACAAATCAGAACAAAATGAGTGAATGTGTCTGCAGCCTATATGGAAGTACAATCTGTTGTGTATTATGTACAAGTTCAGAATATGTAGGTTAAATCTTGGTTTAAAAATAAATAAATAAATAAAAATGCTGTAGTCAGTTCCCAATACTGCCAGAAGTATTTGACAGTGCATAGTAGTAGACGGTGCTCTTTACTGAGTTCCGTAATGAATGTTATTGAAAAGATTTATAATAGCAGTGCGGTGGTGTAATGATGTTTTACAAGGATTAAAATACAGTATAATATTTTGTATGTTTCTGGTGTTGGGGCTATTTAAATACATAAGAAACATAAGCTTCTGGCTTCATTTTAATAAGCAGAAAGAATCTGCATAAGTTCTTTTATTGAAGATGGCATGAAATGAATTCAGGAAATAAAAGAGCTTTATTCCTTAAGCTGTTAATGACATTTCAAGATCAGGTTTTAATTATTTCTCATTACTTAATAACCAAATTAAAAATTTTGAATGGACAAAGGAGAAAAGTTTGTGTATCATGTTAATATGCTGCTTATATTTGTTTTACAGCAAGAAAAATAGAATTTCAGGTGATGTCTATTTAAATTAGATAACTACTTTTTCAACAATCTCTAAATGTATCAGTGGTGTCTAGATAATCAGCCAGAAGTTCATATGCTCACTGAAAGCTACCAAAGCTTTACACAAAGTTTAGACAACGAACCAAGAATTACAGAGGACATGCATTTAGTCTCAAAAGCCAAGAACAGTTTTGTTTCCAACTTTGTTTCTTCTGTTGGTTAGTCTTATCTAAATCCAAAAGCAATGGAGAGAATTGAAAATTTTATCAGTGGTGAAATTTTACCAAATAAAGCAACTTTGATTTAAAAAGATACCTCCCCACCCATTTTAATTTCTTAGTACACTTGGATTAGCTTGCTTTAGTATTTTGTCTGAGTGAAGCTTGTGGAGTCAGAGAATACACATGAACTGTAGTGGGTGCACGTCTGGTATAATTCTTCTGAAGCTGCTGCAGGTATGCTACTTGATATCAGCTAAGCATCTCATCTGTTTGAAAGCTTAGACACTATTGCTGGCCTGTTTTAATTCAAGATCAGATGTTTGATACAGATTTCCTTCCTCTGTTTCTTTAGTATCACTGTCTGTGTTTTGATGAGCACGTTATTTTTGTTGATGTTGTAGGAGTTCAGTACTGTTCAGAACCAACCAACAATGCACTATCATGCTCCCCGCCTTAAGTGAAAAATCACATGTCCAGGAGTGGGATCCAAATTTACCTCCCTTGGGTATTTAAAAATCTACTGAAAATACTTTCTGAAAATTTGATATACTTTAATAAAAAACGTACTTTATCCTTTACAATAAGAAGCATACCACACATTGATAAATTGAACAGTAATAAAAACGAATACACTTTCTGATCAAGAATGTACTGTGTAATCTGTAGATCATTTAGGTGTTAGGTGTCAAATTCCAGACTTCAGGGGAACTTCACATGGTGTACGTCATCATCCAGTGATGACCTTTGAATCCCCAGTGTGAGGAGGAGCCTGTGTGGCAAACCAAGAGTTTACCTTATCTTTGCATATCTTGGTAAGAGTCTGTAGCGAGCTGGGCACAAGCACGTGCATGGATAAAGGATGCCCAGTTACACCAGTTCAGCTGTGTGGTCCCCAATGATCTGAAAGGTTAAGACACACAACACATAGCACGACCCGTGTCTTGAAGTGATGATACCATTTTCAGCTGAACCAGGTAAAACTCAAGCAAGCAGTACGAAAATTAACTAAAGAGACTGCTGGCATGTGGGCAACTGGCTACAGGAGTGTTTCTGACCTGTAAACTAATGTAATATGGCAAGTGTATATTTGTACAGAACACCCTGCTCTGCCGCTTCCAAACCTTACAATTTCAATCTAAACAATATTACGATGCGGTGCAATGCCTGTCTTGCATCCAGTCTGCCTGTGTGGTGGGTTGTGTGGCATAGCTAGTGCAGACATTACATCAAACTGAGGTCATGGTGCATCTCTAACCCTTATCTGTGGGATCCTCTAGTCTACTGTTTTGTGCTTTGGCGATTAAATGTAGTGTCCCATAAATGATATCTATGTTTTGCTTTAGATAGCTGCTTGCCATTACTGTGCTGAGAACAGGTTAAAGTAATTAACTGTTACAACACCAGAACCACTGCCACTGTCCTTGCTGTAGGTATACATCCTTCAGAACAGTGTAGTCACAACTTCAATGAGTTATGTAGCTTTCCTAGCTGAACTGAGCTGTGTTGTAGGACCGTGTATGTTTAAATGGAAGACTAAAGTGTTGTGTGATGCTGAGCTTTTGGTTAAAAAGACACATGCTGTACTATTGTACAATAAATCTACAGGTTTATTTAAAATGTAAAATGTGTGAATAATTTACAGGATCGAAACATGACCTTTTTGGCTGGGCATGTCTGTAAGGTATGTCAGCAACATCCTCAGTGAGGTGCGTTTGCCAATTAATTTGTTGTTTGAACAGAGGAACAAGACTGGGATTAATGCTGGTATCCCAGTGGGAGCCAGCCATGGCCCCTTTGCTCTGTGCCAGAACAGCCTGATTTTGGATGATACATCTTTCCTAGGCAGCTCTTCCCATACAGGTTTTCAAGTAACGTCCTGGAGAAGAATGAGATGCTCTGCATCTATGTGGGGTCAGTGAGGACAGGGCATCCACATTTGTAAGTCCCTTTCCCTTTCATGGTACTTACAATCCCATCGTTTTTCCATATTATTTCTTAGGATGAGTAAGCACAGTGTGCAAGGTGTTTGCAAAACTGTGGTACTATGATGGTCAGGATTATAATGAAGCCAGTCAAATAAAAACATTGCATCTGAATTACATCTCCCTTTTCACCAGTTGTGCACTTTATTATCAATATATATCATATATCAATGTGCACATTGATATATCTGAGTTCACACAGTTCTGTCATATCCCTGAGCTGATAACGACAAAATCTGAAGTGTGAATTAAAACTAAGAGGGTATGTAAGAAAGCAGAATTGCTATCAAGATTCTTTGAGGTACACTAACAGGTGTGTTAGGAACACTTGGTAAATAGCTCATTACAGGAAGGAGGGTTCAGAGCAGGATGACAGATAAGTTCAGAGGAGGCAGAACTTAAAGCAGGTGTAGTTCCCATCAACCTGGTTGTCTCCGTATGTGACCTTAGTTTGATTCAGGCCACCGAAGGCCATAGACCAGCAGCAGTTTGATGTCAGTCTCTGAGGGCTTGAGCTGCCTCCAGGCCTTCTCAGCAGACCTGCCCCAGTGGAGGAGTGCCTTGCTTCCTGCTGCTTTTAATGAGCTGCGCTGAAAGCAGGAGATGCAGAGACATCACTCCTGCCCTTGCCATCTGACTTCCTGAATCTTGCAGTGATCCATCCCATTCTGATCATCTCCTTGTAGGTATTTTCTTTTATTGCTCCCTATGTTTCTATTTATGCAGAGCAACATCTGTTGTGAATAATTCACTGCATGTTAATTTGACTCAGAAGTTTGGTCATTGACACAGCCGCTGTTCCAGTATTTCTGACTTCTATAATTAAACCCAGAAAACAAAAACACCCAGGGGATTTTCTGAAAGTCATGGTATTAAGAAAAAAACAGTGGGTTTGTTTTTCTCCTGGCTTTGTGAGGGCTTTGAGTGAGCTTGTTTAAAGTTTCCATTTCTAAAGCCTGCTTTAAGGGGAGAAGAAAATGACAACTGAGAAGTTGATGTAATCCTATGCCTTCAGGAGCTAGGGTTCTGAGCAATATAGCAAGTATTGGAGTAGGCAGTGTACAAAATGAGAGATTTAGAAACAACTGATGTTTACTTTTACTAACAGTGATAATGGGAACTATGTTAAACGAGTTAAATGGCCTTGCTGTGCTGATCCCTCTGCCCTTCATATTTTGCCTCTCTGTGCCGGAGGCATTATATTTCATCAGTGACTTAAACACATCCATGATTAGGCACCATTTATCACAGTGCTAGATTTTCCCTGAATTGATGGTTAATACTTGCCTGTTATTTTATCTTTGTCCTACTTTCATATTAAGTTAAGCCACCACAGATTTTTGTAATCATGCATCCCTCTGCACACAGTGGAAATTGTCAAAGATAGAAGCTGAAGAGTTTGGCTCCTGCATTGGGAATGTTGAGGGAATTTGACATCTGGGAATGCACTGGAAGCAGCTTAGTATTGTGAAATAAGTAGATTTTGTAGACCTTTCTGCTAATCATTCTTCAGGAAAGGGCTGAAAAGGATTATGGACCTATGGGATTCTAGGAGTGCAACATGTCCATGCCTTTAGACTTCAGCTAAAGCTACTCTGGAAAGATTCCCGTTAGCTTCACTGAGGTTTTTATCAGACCCTCGAGCCTGGAATCTGAGTAATCGCGACTATCTGTTGCCAAGGCTGCTCATTTTGCATTAACAGTAATTGTTCTTCATCTTTTCCAGAAGAAAGATGCAAAATAATAAACAAGAAACGAAGTCCAATTTTCTCAAAGTGCAGATATGGTTGTGGAATTTGTTAAGGGTCATCGCATGACCTAAAGTAGAAATAAGGGCGATTAGCTGGACTAGTGGCAACCTATAGCTCACTAAGCCTCAGGAGAAGACAGGAGGGTAAATCAGGGGGGATGCTTTTGGAACAGTCACCCGCTAAGGATGTGGTCAGGGCCATAAAGAGACAAAATATCAAGCTAGGTGAACTTCTCACCTGCCTGCAGCATGGCCACAATAGGATATAACAGTGTCTCAATTCCGCCCAGTAATGTGAGACTTCAGTTCAGAAACCCAGAGGAGCATCTGTGCTGCGGTCCGTGGCGGTGCGCATGCTGGTGTCCGAACATGCAGAACCAACATCCCTCTTCCACGTTCCAGCACCTCCAGCACAAAAGGTAAATTAAACACATTTTCAGAGACTATGGACAAGATTCAAGAGAGGAATTGGCTGCCAAGAGCAGTACAGAATTACAGTCTGACTTGCCTCCCTTCCGCTCACTAAATATCCGCTCATGTGGCTTTCCTTGGCTGCTTCCAGTTTTCTCTCTGGGTGTGTCAGAAACTAGCCCGGCCTGAGCAGCTCAAGGCTCGCTTGTGCCAAGACCCATCAGGACAGGATTACAGGGCTTTCTTGTGTCTAAAAATCCTAAACGTGCACTTGCACTTCCACTTGAGACAGATCTCCTATGGCACGGCCTGGCACCCTGAATTCTTAGTTCTTTAGAATGGGGACCCCACAGCAGTTTGATTTTTGGCCTGCATGTTTAGATTTCTTCCCATGGAGGTAGAAGACATCTGCTACACTTCCCTGGTGGTGTAGGAGGAAGGATCTGGCCTACTCCCTGGACTCCTCTTCATAGCGTGGCAGGCGTATGAATACTCAGAGGATGGGAAGTGTTCCTGTGTCCCATAGGTTGGACATGGTCTGAGACATGGTTTTTGAGACAGTATCAGAAACTCAGTCACAAAAGGTATAGCAGTAAATGTAATACTATCTTCTTTCCCCTTCAGATTCAGGTAATTTATTTAAAGGATTATCATGGTAGTGATATTTGTCCTCATATATGCATGTAACAGCAGATCTGCTTTGTGTTCCTTATTCAAGGGGCTGAAGTGCTTCTAAAGAAGCTTTGTCTAAAATACAGAAGCAGCCTTGGGAGTAGAAGCACACGGAAATGCAACTCGCTGCCTTGTGCTGCACAGCATTTGTTATTACTGTGTGGCAAGTGAGGGGCACTCACTGCAGTCCTGGTATTTAACTGCTGTGATGAAGACTGTTGGGAGGCAGTCTGAAGGACAGCTTTTGAACATGCATAAAAGCTTAGGGCCCAGAAAGGTCTTACTGGCAAAGAAAAGACTCAGGTGCTGCAAAGTTTACCTTTTGGGTGCACTGTGTGTGTGCATACAGCAGTGTGGGGGGGAGCAGAGGAGCAGCACTGGAATGTACAACATCTCCAGGCTATGGCAGGCGCTGCTCAGAAATCCCTGAAGGTACCTATTTTGTTTGGCAAAAAAGGAACACCACCTCCTGGTTTCATGATTCACATCTAAATGAAATGCCTGTGTTGGTCATGTGAATCCCAGGCAGACCCTGCAGCTTTGAGGGGCCAGGCAGACACCTTGCCAGAGAGGCTGGGAAGCTTGGGGCCCAATCACTACTCAAGGGAATGGTTTGAAGGATGTAACATATGCCTCTAATGTAGCTGGTGACTACATCAAAATGACATGGTGGCTGCTGGCTCTGCGTGCTGGCTGCCCTGCATCACGTCTGATGGCACCAGACTGCCTTAATGCCATCTGCTGAAGTCTGCAGCACTGAACCCTTTACGGTGTTTTGACCTACAAAGCCTGTTCATTAGGTATTTTAATAGGAATTTTGTAAAAGAAACTTCTGAAGGCAATGCTTCCTTGTGCCTTCTTCAGGAAACTGGAAGGCTAAATGAAGAGAAACTCGTTCTGAGCTTCATTATACCAGGGCATGAAACATTTCTCTCTAAATAAAAACAGGTTCTGCCTTCAGCTCTCTATTTCCACCTATGTCTGACAGATGTCAGTATCAGATGCCTGTTAAAATATGAGGTAATAGGCAAGATGTTAAACATTTGCAAAATCTTCTGATCATTTTTGTAATGTCTCAGAAGTTAGACATAGTTTGCAGGGGATTTCCACTGAAAAGAAAATTTGGAGGAGATTCTAAATTAAGTCAGCGGATATTTGTTTGCCAGCATACTGGATGGTATTACAAGATGCCAAGAAAAACTCAAAATAACGTGAAAAATATTCAGTACTATTAGTTGTGGGTTTACATAAGTTGCTGGCACATTATGTTAAGAATCCTTAGATAAATAGATGCTAGAAATACAAAGCCCAAACAATAAAACAATAATAATTACATATAATGCATTTGAACAAGTGTTACAGATGAAATAAATTTTAACCTAGTGGAATTTTTCTTCAGCAAGGCAGTTAAATATGGATATATGTTCATATACTGTTTGAAAATAAATTTACCTCAAGAATTAATTTTAAATTTGAGAAAATTGAAGCCAAGATAAAAATAGAAAACACTGTGAATTCCCAAATAAAAATACAATAAATACAAATTTAAAAGATGGTACTAAGTATTTGTGTACCAAAACAATTCACTTATAATAAAACTTTCTATATGCCTTTGAAAACTATAGGCTGAAAAATAATAATAAAATGGCTATTGAAAGATAAATTTGAGATTTTAGGGTATAATGCTTATACTTAAAAACATTTTTACCAATTTCATAGTTTTTATTAATGTAACCACATAAATGAACCCACAGTCTAGCAAAGAAAGACTGAAAAAGATCAAATAGTTGGCAGCTGAAACTAGACAAATTCAGAAGCAGAAATAATGTTCAGTATTTTCTTAATGGTACTAATTCACCTTAGCAATAGTTCATGTAGCAGTACAGATTTTTTTCATCAAAATTTTTTTTTTTAACTAAGACCATTGTCCTTTTAAAAGTTTGCGTTCCTTGGCTGAACCAATCCTTTATTCTTCATGGATACTCCCTTTCTGATTGTCCCACCTGGTTTATTTGTTTCCCGAGGTATCAGACAATCATACCTCGCTTCAAGGGTCTGCTTCATCAATCTAAGGGCATTTTTGGATGCATTAATTACCGGATTCTGAGAATTCAGCCTTGGCTTCTGAGGGCAGGATCTGTATGCCATTAAATGTATCTGGATATTGATTTTCCATGTTTGATTGTGGGTTCCCTTACTATCTGCTCTATGAATGAAGCCAAGGGAGATTTTAGCTTTGATTCTGAACTGAATTTTAAGTTATAACAGAACCTGCTGAAATGCTTACAGGAATGTGTTTGATTTTTAGATCAAAGAAAATGCTTAGGAGGGCTTTCTATCCTTCTTGAGACTTACAACATTGTCATTTTCCTTGAATTACTGTATTCCTAGAATTTACTAATTAAAGCCTGGCTTGTTGGTGTCATATTTATGTCAGCAGATTCAGGTCCCATAATATCCAAGAAAAGTGTTTGTATACTAAGCCCCAATACCTCTCAAATCCGGTTACTTCCAGGGGTAGAGGTGGGACATCAAAGCCATGCACTGTTTCACCCCCTCGTCAGGATTTTCTAGTTGTTCTTTCTCCACAATTTCATTTTGGCATTTCAGTGTCCCTGAGATGCATGTTGAAATCCTGATATGGCCTGTGCACTGCAGAATGTGCTGGGTTACAGGTCAGTAAATGTGAAATAGATCGTGGTATGCTGGAATTTATTATCTAAAGGGTGAAACTAACCTGCGGATGCTGATAGAAGGCCACACAGTCGCAGATGCACAGCTGCATCATTTCCTATGAATAACCTCATTATTCTGTGCCTTTGGACATAAACTGTTGGAGGCAATGAGTAGTTTTCATAGTTAATGTCCTGTCAGATCTTCACTTGGCCATTCCCCTTAAACATAGGGCTAGAAAGATGTGATCATAACCTGCAGTTTAGTTCCTTTTCTGCTTTCTTTTAGTCTCAGTTCCTCACACCATTAAGCCTCTTTTATGAGAGCAAACTACTTCACGGCAACTTACACTTTTTTTAGATAAATGGATATTTAGGTGTATATTATGCATATTATAAAAAAGCCACAAAAGAGAAACAAAGATTAAGGTCATAAATGTTTTATTTATGTACATACATACATAGACATATATTTCTAGATACATAACATATATATGTATGTTTACTCCTTCCTGAATGTCAATATTTCACTTTGTTTCCTTCTCCTAGTCTTTTACAGACAGATATTTACAGGGTTATCTGAGGCCTTTGTTGTTGGCAACAATACATTAACAGCCTTTTCTCTCACTAAACCAGTGGGGAGCACAAGCCTTGGCACTTTTCTTAGCATATTACAGTCAGCTGTAGGTGACAGACTTCAGGATTGGGGATGTCATGGATGTATTCTTCTTGTATCTCATTTTGCCTTGCAAGGCATATTTTCTCTCCAAGAGAGGATGGACCATGAAAAGGCTTCGTTTGACCAACACTAATCTCTACCACATCAACTTCAGTACTTGAAAAACATGTTCATCCAGACAGTTTGAGCTGCTGCTTTCTTGTTTTAGTATCTTGGATTAAGGCCTGGGTGGTCTTGGAATCAGAGCCATGCTTAATGCTGAAAAGAAATATTAGGGTAAGCTTCATGCTTTGTAGGCAAGCAGCTAAAAGTGTTACTGTCCAGGAGCACCCCCAGAGAAACCATATCTTCACTACAGCAGAGGTCAAGTGCAATCGTGCAACTCTCATCTACATGGCAGTTCAATGAGTGTACCTCAATCACTTGTAGAGTTAGAATGGGATGTAAACAGAGAGGACCCAGCTTGACTGAGGTTTCTGTATGACTCTGTACAGTAAAATCTGTACTTTAGGTATTCAAATATTTTTTCTTTCTACCTAGGGGATAGGAACAAAACAAAACAGAAATTTGGGACAACAAACCACAAGAAAACTACAATGTGGTTATTTGTCTGAAGAATCAATAGATACTTAAACATAAACTCTGTCTCTTTTTTTTTTTAATGTTTTTAAAATGTTTTCTGGAATGCACTCAGAAGCCTAAAATGGAAACAAAGAAATCAATCATACTTTTCCAATGAATGTTTTCCCTTTAGAAACTTGCAGATCAAAATAACAAAAAGATAAAAATCTACTTGTGAAAACCCTTCCTGTTACAGCTTTTCTTTCCCCCAGTTGAAGCCTTTAATATTTGGAAAACTTGCTTTTTGAAAGGCTAAAAAAATACTACAAAAAACTTGGATTCCTAGTATTTGGAAAACCCAAGCATAAAAACTTAAAACAGGACCTAGACATCTGTGCTACACCTTGCTGCAAAGACCACATTATTCCCATGTCTTCAGCTTTAAATTCTGTGCATTGTGAGTCAAAATAGCCCTGCTGCTGGGTAGAACCCTCTGGCAGACAGATGGGACAAACATTTTGGCTGATGAGGTGACCGTCTTCTGTAACATGCCTTAATCCAGCACTGTTAGTGAGTGAGCAAATCCAGGTATTTAGGTACCTGTTTGGCCCTGATCCCAGTTGTCCCTAGAGAGAATGAAAGTCTTAAAGTAAAGATGTGCTGAACTGATTCTCCACCTCCCGTTGTGATTAGAAAGGGATAACAGCCAGAGTCTATTTTCCATTCTATGTTTAAAACCATTGACTTCAGTGGAATTACTCTGGATTTAAATGCCATCCTTGGGAGTAGAAAATGACCTTGTGTCCCATTTCTTTCCACCACAAAGATCCCCTTTCCCAGCTTTCACACACTGAGCAATGGCAGTTTGGCATGTGCTGCTACTGCGCATTTCCCTCCCAATTACCTGTTTCCTCTCCTGTGTGCATTTTTGGCATAATGTGTCATGTTCTCAAACCTCACATACCTGAAATATTTGGAAGCACCAAGTTCTAGTCACATCTGGTTATTAGATTTGCTCTGAACAGATAGCTGCCCTTTTTGTGAATAAAAGCCTCATGCTGCCATAGGAAATTCCACTAAGATTTTCCTCTCTATATTATCATTTTACCTTCAATATTTTACTGCTTCCTTTATTAAAAAAGAAATGTTATAGTAACCATGCAAAACACTGCAGAAGCTTAAATGGAAGATGTTGTTTTTAGGACAAGAATGTGAAATCCTCTTCTTCCAGGTGAGGAGCCAGACATCTCCCTCACAGCTAAATTCAGTGGAAGCTTTGCCATCCACTATGCTCAGTAGCACACAATGGCTTTTGGGAAACAGTTCCATAGAGGAATGGCTAGAATTCATGTCTTTCAGCATAATTTTAATAAGAAAAATAGCTTATGACCATATTATCTGCAAATACTTTCTGGTAAAGCTGTAATCTGAACAGCTTTAGAGTCCTCTTGCATGATTTCAGCAGTCTACTGATACTTGACTGCAAATGTTTGAGAATAGCACACAACGAGCTCTTGGTACAAGCTTCGTCTTCTGCTCTAGCTTAGGAATTAGCAGGACTGTGTCTTTAGAAGTTTCTTGACCCTCCTCTACCTTCTTAGAATAAAATCTTTCTTGTGCTAGATGAATTCAAATGAGAGACTGGTGCTAATTTCCTAGGTCTAACAGAAAAATTGAGGCTGATTATTGGGATGCTGTTGAAATTTGTATGCCGTTAGGCATCTCAACAAAGTTCTTACTCGAAATTTTAATGTGAGCATTTTGCTATTTCCATTTTGGATTAAAACAAAACTCCTTTAAATCATTAGAAAAGGATGCAGTTGATGTAATCTCTTTTGTTTGGAGCAGTTTTTTTTTTTAATTATTATTATTATTATTTAACAAAACCTCATTTTTCTATTAGCAAAAACAAGGCAGATAACCCCAGTTGATATAAAAACAGTCACCACCTTTTCTTGTCTTGATCTCTGAAGAAAACATCCATTTATTCTATTAGCTGATCAGGTGGTAAGCTGATGATCAGGTAATCATTTGTAAGTGCTTTTATTTCAGCAAATGGGGGATGTACCTTGCTCTAGCTACAGCAATGGCAGCTTTTTCTGACCACATGCCAGGAGGCTAAAAACATGCCTGACTAATATAGATAGGCAATGCTGCGTCTGTCTATGAAAATCTGTCATTTTAAGGGGGGCAGAAGTTTAAGCACAGTGACAGAATGAGGGAGGCAGTCTACAAGACAGGGTGGAAGAGGTATACTAAAGTCTCTCACTAGTTCTGTGCCTGTAGATTATTACATTAAAGGTTTAATTCAGCAAGCTACTTGCTTGCTTCACCTGAGATGTTGTCCTATTAAAGAGAATGGGAGTATTTACATGGTTAGTGTTAAGTGAGGGTACCTGTATCTTGCTGAATTAAACACTTTTAGAGCAAATGAATTATAATCACCCTGGAGCTCTATTTACACTTGTTCCTTTTTCCCTTGGCATGATGCCCAACAGCTGTACCACCGAGAGGAGTTATCAGCTCTAACTGTCCTTCACCTCCCTCCCTGCTGGAAGGGACTGGTCCCTTTGATCTGCTGACAGAGCCATTGCAGTGATTCATTTAAAGTGACATCGGTTAGCTTAAACAGTTGTTTTTTTGCTAACTTGGCTCTTTTAGACTGAAAGGAATTAGGGAGCTTGCTAGCCTCCTTCCCTAGCTCAGCTGTTTATGGGCTGCACACATGTTGGCACAGTGTAAGTAATATCTGTGGGTCAATAACAAACCAAGCCTGAATTTGATAAAGGATGTATTTTGAATGTTGACTGTATTGCTAACAAATACACATATGTAATGGCGGAAAAAAAGGCTACAGACCATTTATTATATTTGCTACTTCATCCTATCCAATAGATCATATGATGAGTAAAGCAAGTAAATTTGTTATTGAGGAGAACCAGTAATTCAATTGCCCAACATCTAGCAAAAACAAGATAAAATTTGCTGATAATGCGTAATATCAGGCTCTTGATATCTTGTTAAAATGGGGAGGCTCCCAAAAGAACAGCTATAGCAAGTTCTCATAAAATGTGGTATTTGTAACTGATGTTGGGGTGTAAAGGATCTTCTTTGGCTCCACAACTGAGAAACCTCGTTTTGAAAGCAGGAGTGTGGTTTATGGATACCACTTACTGTTCTGATCATAATAAGGATTGTTTCCTATTCTTTCTTTCCAGTGGGGAGCCTGTTTCTCTCTCAGGTGAACTGGCAGATGAGGTGAGCGTAAAGCCATTTTCTCTTTTTCACTCCAGCATTCAATGAAGCACCTAGAGGTTAAGGAAGGGCTGGATAGGTAGATGGGGGGCTTAATGCCAGGGTGGTCTCTCTGTAAGCCTGGTGGCTGGGGCACACAGTTGTTTTTCTGCCATATGGAGTACGTTATGAGATAACCTCTGTGTTCTAAATTTGGGCCTGTTTGTGTTTCAAAAGGGCTAATTAAATTTAATTTTACTGTTAAAAAAATATTCTTTTTTATACTTACAGTAAAATTAAATTTTACAGTACAGGTTGGAGGAAAAACTTGTTTCAGAAGTCTGGGTTTAACAGCCCAAAGCCTTAAACTGGAGTGAGGCCTGCGCACTTAAAAACATGGCGGGGCATTGCTTGGCACTCAGTGGTGCCAGCTAGGCCGAAATGTCTCCCGTGTTTAACTCCTGCATGCCATGCCATGCCTCTCATAGTACTCACAGCCAGTGCATCTAGCTACAGCTTGGAGCCTGGGGGGCACCGTGGGAGCACCCTGTGGCTCCTGCATGAGGCAGTCAGACATCTGCCAGCATAACGTGGGCCGTCCCTCCTTGCTGTACAGGGGCTTACTGGTGCGGCTTAGCCACTGTCTCAGTAACAGTTCAATTAGTTATAGGAAGTGGGACAAGAAAGATCAGCGTTGTTCTTCATTCTTCATCCCAGTGTTACTTGGCTGCTGGCTGGTAGGGGTTAGGGCTCATGCTCTCAGCAGCAGGCCTGCTGAAGCTAAAGCACACTTTGATGCATGAGAACAGTGGAACTAGCTAAAACTGTCAGTGGATGTACCCACTAAATACAACAGCATGGGATTCAGTAGAAAAACTGCTACTGGAGTAGTGCTTTTCATGGTGCCCCCCCCCCCCCCTTTTTTTTTCCTTTTTTCTTTTTAAAATAATACAAGTCATATGTTTCTTGGGACTGAGTAGCATGGAGGAAATCTGTCTTTCTGTAAGATGAAATGTTTTGAGGAAAACCAGCTAGGGGAAAACTCAGCTGCTCTGTGCAACGCATGTCTGTGTCCGTTTCCTGTGTTTTACAATATATGCCACATACACTAGATGGCAATGTAATACCTGCATAAAGGGCTTATTAGTGAATTCAACAAAAACTGCTCTCAGGTAGGTACCACAAGCTCTTTTCAAGTAACAGCTTTACCTGAACTGCTCTACTCTTATTGTGAGCAAACATTCTAACACAAGGGAAAAATATGGGACAAGTTTAGGTCAGGAGAGGTCCACAGAGTTTGTTTCTTGCTTGTTCCCCCTTCAGTATTTTTCATAACTGCTTATATATTTGGCATGTCATATTTCAAATGGTAAACTCTGTGAATATGTGGTTTAATCAGGTTTTGCATCTCCTATCCCTGTTTGACACTAGCTCAAATAGCTTTGAAACATCCTTCCCGTGTATTCCCTTTAGAATACTTTAGACATTGCAGATGTTCCCCTTTCATTTCCTCTTTTTCCGATGAGCAAAACCTGTGTAATAGCTCAGTAATGTTTCTGGGACACAAGGAAGCTTTGTTGCATGTGTATTCCAGGTCCACCTCTTTCTCAGGCTTTGCTGTGACTTTCTGGATTTAGCCCAGGCACAGATAAGCCTGTGATAATAGTTGATTTAACATACAATGTACTCTACTTATTCATATATTTATGTGATTGCCTCATTCAAGTATGGCCAGAATGAAAAAGGTTTAATATATCTGAATGTTTGGTAAAACTGTAACATACAGAGAAGCTTTTCCTCTACAGTTTGTTTGTTTGTTTTTAATTTATTCCACATACTATTTAAATAAAACTTAAGGGATATCTGCTGTCCTGAATTCATAGCAGAAGTTCTGTTTATTTCTTTTCTTGGTAATGCTGTCATCAAGAATAAAACAGAGATATTACTATGTTCTGTTTTTTGCATTATAACCCAGAAAATTAGTATTTCACCGTGCTGAACTTTTAATCTAAGTTTTAACTCAATTCATACCCTTTGCAGCTTTCTTAACTGTGTAATCAGTGAAATTCCATTTTTCATTCAGTCACTGAAGGATTAGTAGGACGCTCCAGATGTTATTCTCTAGTATTTCTAGTCTCAAGGTATGAAGAGCTGCTGTAACCTGAGGAAACAACCAGTAATCCCACAAGTCCCTCAAGAATTTGTCCTGTCAAGTATCTTTCTACATCCTGTATAGCTGCTTAAGTTTTTTCTTTCCTCCTTTTTATTTTTTATTTCTCATGTCTTCATTTACTCTCTCCCAATTAATTCTTCCAACATTTTTCCCCATTAGAGCAGTCTCTCACAGGCCATTTATTATTTCCGTCCTGTCCACCCACCTACTTTTTTTTAGCTGCCTTTTCCTTCCTTCCTGCTCACTTCTGTGTAGAAGATACAAGGATTGAGAACTTGTATTTTGGCTTGCAGGGAGTTAACAGCAGTAGTTAGATTAATTTTCTCCTGTGGGGGTTTGGTATTACCATTTCCTCATGCTTGTGCTTTGACTCTGTCATAAGATCAATTGATTATTTGTTTTCTCAACAGAGTATCTGAATGTAAGCAATACAAAAACTATAGAAAAGCTTAACACTGCTTTCCCAGTGACTAATTGCGATTGTGTATTTCTCCTGACTGCACCTCCTCTTTCTTGTCTTCTAAAGCTCCTGAGCTGTACATCCTTCCTCGGCCCCTTTCTAGCAAGGACTTGCTCTTGCATTTGAGGCCAGCAGTGGAGCTTTCCTTGAACGCAGCCCTCTGTTACAAACCAGCACAGGTTTGCATTGTACTGCAGTATTGCTAGCCTCAGGGTTTTCTTTTAAAGTGAAACAGAAAGCAAAAGTGAAAACTGAATCAGGTCATTAATTTATGGAAAATGCCTTCCCTAACTGGGTAGTATGGCTTTAGATAAAAGTCAGTTGAAAATTCCCCATGAAATCCTTTTGGTGCTTTTGATAGCTGGAGGGGTCCCAGGATAAATTTCTCCATTCCTAGCACCACACTTACCATGTGGCATCTTGCATTTGAGACATTTTATTAGGTAATATTGTTAAAAATAAGTTCACAATATGTATTTTTAAAAGCTTATTAAATATATGTATATATGTACTTTAACCGCAGCTGTTTAGAAAATGTTTTTGAACATCTGTTGTTTGATTTACATTTTGATTTGACACTCTGACACAGAGATGTTTGTCCTTTTGGTTTCTGAGAGATTCCTTTGAGATATGAAGTTAGCAGCCTTGGGTGAAAGATGTCTGTCTCAGACTAACGTATTCACACCTGCATATAAAGTAAGGCATTAATATATTAGAGAGACTGATTTTTATGCAATTAACTTTTATTTGCAAGTGAGGAGTAGTTTTCATTTGAGTGAAGAAAAGCAAGTCAACCTGTGCAGACCTATTGCTTCACTCTATTGTTTTGGGGTTATAGTTTTATGTTGTCAGAGTATTATATACTAGATAATTTCTGTGCTTTATAACATACCACACAGTTCCAGGTGCTGAAAAAATGCAGGAGACATTCCATATGTTATTTTAATATAAAAAGAATGTATTTTGAGTAAGGAGTGGAAGGTCAGCGTACTTGGTTTAGCCTCAAGATTCAAATCATTCATATGAGTAATTTTCACAGTTCTCTACTAGCAAATGTTGCAAAGTGGATTTCTCAGGCAAGGAGAAAATAAAAAATGATTTTTTCTTCACTGATGAACTGATTTGATTCTAGAATGATTGACTGTGTGAGATTGAAGCGAAGAAAAAAAAAAAACTTGCACGTGTCCATCTTTGATCACACATTCCCCAACACAAATCAAACTTAAAAAGCATATAATAAGTCACAGTGACTTAAATGCTAAAATACTTTTTTTTTTTTTTTTTTTTTCCAGTGGAGTATCACCTCTGGCTCTGGCAGCTACAGCATCTCAGCCCATCACAGCTTTGCAATTTCCAGCTGAAATTCTGTTCTCATTTTGTTGCTATTTACAGTTTGCAATGTGAAAATATAACACAGCTGATGTGAATTTTCTTTGCTTTGTTTTAAATTAGACATATAGTCAGGTTGCGGTGATGATTGCAGTAGCATGTATTTTCTTTTTTTCTGTTTAGGTTGGATTTACGCTGGCCCATCAAGTTGGTGATGTCGTTTCTTTCCTCTACGTTCGAAGCCTTCGCCTTAAGGACTTTTCTTTAATTATGGGATTCTATTTCAGAAAAGGAAAACAGTTTTAAGAATAATTCGCAGTGCAAATCTCTTGCATCTGGCTAGTTACAATGTTCAGACTGGACTTTCTCCCTTTCTGATTATCTATTTTCCAGGGTAAAATGGATCAACTGTGTAGTTGAGGGAAATCTTGATCAATTTGGTAAGAAATGCCCATAGTGCCTATGGTGATTTGCAATGGTCTTAAGTATAGAAGACAGAGCAGCTGACTGAAATTCACAGGGAGAAAAGTGACATAGCTGTTATCCTGCAAGTGAGACCAACCCATAAGAGAGAAGTAGTAATAATTTTTGCCCACACATTTCCCATAATTTGACCTACATGTTGAGAAGAAAATCCTGAAATCCTTTGTTATCAATTGTTTCTTCAAGCTTTTATATTTTCCTTGACATTTGGCTTACTCAGTAGGCCTGCCTTGTGAATGAGTTCATTAAGGACTGTGGTATCTCGACATCAGAGTGCTGTTAAATGTACCTGAGGATATCATGTGGGAAATGAAATGTTTTCTTGAAACTTTGTTCCAAAATGTTTTTATTTTTTTTATTACTGACCTGACAGTAATGGTGGTGTTCTTGAACTGAGCTATGTATTTGGGTTTGTCTTAAAACCAACCAACAAAAAATCACTGAGAATCTTTAATATTCATGCCCTAAACACTGGAGGGAGACGGGGGATCCAGACCAAAACCCATGAATGTATTTCTTTTTATTTGGTGTACAGATATGTGGCTCTCTTTCTTCAGTGTAAAGTTCCTTTAACATATTGGAATACTTAATATATTGATTATTTAAAATTATTGAAAAGTTCACCGCGCCTCTTGAATGTTCAATTCCTTTACCATTCCCCTAGGCAATGGCTGCATTTATGTTGCACTTAAAGCTAAGATGACCTCTTTCTGGAGGCACAGTCAGCACACTTTTTCTTTTAGTGAAAAGAAATTAGAATGCAAAAGTAAAGGAGATGATGAACATAAAATCTTAAATGCTGGTAAAATTGTGAAGTAGCATGTATGAATTAGATGGAAAGAGGTTACTCCCTAATTTCTCTCTAAAAAGTTGCATTTTGTGACTTCTGGTGGCTGAAACATCTTTAGGGTTAAGAAAAGTTTTAGAACTAGAGGAGATCACTTGATAACTCCAGTATTTGCAGAGCTCTGGATAATTAAACTCCTCGTTTCTATTTGGTAGAGGAAGAACAGTGAGTACTTTGAATTTCACTCTCATTGCATTTCAGCACTCTTTGGCATCTCTTACAGATTCATTACAAAGACTGAGTGGACAAGGAAGAGGCAGTTGCTGTAGCAGCCAGTGGCTGTAGAGGAATAAAAAAAAAATGTTGGGGAGGATGAAATAGTGGAGAGGACCTGGGAGGGAAGCTCAGGTTTAGGGGGAAGTTTCTGGTCTTAATAAGGCAAACTTGAGGAGATGCAGAGAAGAAGCATGGGCCTGAGTTGGCAATGGGGTATTAGGATGATAAGTGGAGACAAATGTTATCCTGTGCTTTTTCACGTGCTGAACTCTTCTGCTAAATCTACTGTGGTGGCTTGTGGAAAAAAAAAAGCACAGTACAGCATTGAAGAGTAGGGGATGGAGGGATGTCCTCTTGTGTCACCCTCATACCCCAAAGGTGCACTCACAATTTTAGCTAATACTCCTTCCTGTGAAAGCCAAGACAGCATGCAGCAGCAGGCTCAGGGAAAAGCCAAGGTGGCTGAGCCCTCGCTTTGCAGCATGCAGAGCTGCTGAACTTGAGCAGATGCATCTTGAGGGTGGTCTTGTTTGCACTTTACCTGGTTTCTGGTGCTGCTGGAGGCTGTATCCTACTGAACTTGAATGGTCCAAGGCAGAAATATGCAGAAAATATCCAGTCTGGGGGTGCTGCGAGAGCATTTACAGGACGTGGTTAATGGCAGTGCAAGGTCTGGTGATTAAAACACTTGTTGTAATCTTATGCCTTTGATCTTACCATGCTGCTTGTCCCATCGATCATTCCAATTTATTGCCCTAGCTATGCACATTTGCTCTTTGTGGAACTATTTACACAATCTATTCTCATTAGATTATCCAGGTGATTACTCCCTGCCTACACAAAACCAGTTCGTGGAGGGTAATACCACTGATGTACAAGTGGGTTTTGTACAGTTCAGTTGACGCTGAAGTAAATTCTGCTGCTGTAAAATCTCAGGTTTATAGTGTGTGTGTGCACACAAATGTGGTTTGGGGGGAGTATCAATTACACCGGTGCAGATTGCAGATCACTGTACAGATCAAGCCTTCAAAATAGAAACCCACATGAGAAATAGTTCAAGTACTATTTTACAATATGTTGAAGCAAAATAAAACTTCCCCTGAAGTTGGTCTTTTGTTCTGTTGTTTAAAAAATACCAAGAAAGTCAATGTTTGGAGTACAACTTTATGGGGAGGAGGAGGGGAAACTAAGTCCTAATAATATAATGTTTAACTGTAAAGGATTTATTTGGATAAAATATTGCAGTCAAAAAAGTTTCCCACTCCTTGTGCCTGTAAAATAACTGCAAAACTACCCAGCCTACTTTTAAGTTTCCCCAAGTGCTTAAACCAGTACTTAATTTTAAGTGTATTGATTACTGAAAAGAATCAGGTGCCTAGCAGAGGGCTGAAAAGCAGAATTGCTAATAGAAGCTAAGATAAGGAAATAAAAACAACAGTCAGAAGAACATATGTAGCCAAATCTGCAGTGAATGCTGCTGGGATCTGAACAATGAGGAAAGAACAGCAGTTCTGAAAGCCTGTGAATGGTAATGGGGTTGCTGTGAAAGCCCTAACATCCTGATTACTTCCACGTCTGCTTGTGCTGCTCAGTAGAAAATTCTGTTTTCTGCATTTGAAGGTAGCCTTTTGGTGCTTTGCTCTTCTTTCTATGTGGTGGAAATTCAAAAATCTACTTAAGTGGCTTTTTGTTGGCTTGAATTTTGCTTTTAAAGCTTTACCACTAGCTAAAATGCTTCAGAACTACTTTGCTTCTCTTAGTCTTGAGTCTAATTTTTTTTTTGGAAGAAGAAATGATAATGCTAAGGTGTCTTTCATTAGCTGATTAAATATTAAGTGTAGTTCAGTGGACAAGACAGCAATGCAATTTCTTTGACACATCAGGTTACTTTACCAAGAGACCCTAGCAATCTGGTGAGATGTCAGATTGGATTAAGTTGTTTGAGTCTTTAATTTATTTATTTATTTATTTATTTTGTATTTAGGGATTAGTAATAAGGAGACAAAACTCAGCTCCAGTGGTACTATGATGAAATACTTGATGTCAGTGGCTCCCTAAGGCAGTGTCCTAACTTCTTATAAAAGCAGTGAGTGAGCAATGAGCATTTGGCTGTTATACTCTGAACTGTGTGTTTAGCTTTGTGTTTGAATGGACAAGCAATATTTTGCTATTTACTTAGTACTATAGCTGCTCAGGCTTTATTTTTCTCTGAAGAAAGTGGGGGTAAAAAAAAAAATCATCTTATAAACTAGCAGGAGCAGAAGTCTGGGTTTCACAGAACGATCTCCAGTAGCTGAAGATAAATTTTCTGGTAATGGCAGTATACTTTGTGTGTAGAGACAGCAAATTCAAAGAATGCTTTAGAGTAAATATAGAGCCATACAATATGTCTCTTGGGATAGATGTTAATTTGAATCCTGAATGATGTATCACTCTAATAAAGTCA
The DNA here is from genome assembly GCF_040182565.1 of Anser cygnoides. Lineage (NCBI taxonomy): Eukaryota > Metazoa > Chordata > Aves > Anseriformes > Anatidae > Anser > Anser cygnoides. The sequence continues at coordinate 52,014,040 of NC_089876.1, forward strand.
AAGTCAGAAGGAGCTAAATAAAGGATGTCCTTCACCTGCTGCTGGGCCTGTCACGCATTTTGGAGATGAAGTAGTGGATTACATTCACACAACTAATGAAAGGTCTTAACAAATGAGAGGATACGCTAAAGAGATAGAGCAGTAGGTCTTGATTCAATAAGGAACCAACTGTTCCCAAAGTGCTCTTTTTTTTCCCTCCCCTCCCTTGATTAATCTGTATTTGTGACTGTTGACCCGAGTGATCGCTCCCAAATGATCGTCTTTTGCTTTCAGTCTGCCTAGTCACTATTAATCTAAAGCTGAAGCTCTATACTTTCCTAAGATAGTTTCACTTGTTTTGCCTGTCTCAATAGGTGTTTTTAGAAGACATGTCTTTAATTAAACTTGGGAGGACTGAAACTAAAAATCCCAGGGAGGGTTTTAGCACAAGGAATGAAGAACTGCTGGTGCTTGAATATTGAAATATTTTGGCAGAAATAATAAAGTATGCTCATTACATTTGCTAGGAAGGAGAAGGCTGGAATTCAACAAACTGAACAATGGCAGAGATTTAACACTTGGGTATAAGAACATTTTAGAAAAAAATGTATAGGGTGGTAATTTTCCAAGGGGGACTGGAAGTAAAATTAAAATCAGATCAAGATGCATGAAAAGATATTGTGTACCATTTTGGACTCGTGTTCTGTGATGCTCTGACATTATTTTGGCAGTATGAAAAGTAGCACTTTTATAAGTGAGTTCACACTTTCCCACTAATTCCATCGCCACAGAGCCACAGCAACATAACTGGTGAAGAAAGGTGAATATGATGGATTGGATAAAGTGCATGGATTAATAGGTGTCAGAGCAGAGAAAAAATGTGCAATGAAGAGAAATGGGACATGGGAGGAGAAGGAAAACAGGTGTTGTGGCTTACTAGGAGGTTTATGGAATTTGGCACAGAGCATGATCGCATGTTCACTGAAGTTGATGGCAAAGCTCCCATTAACTTTAATCATGCAGAATCCAGACATTTCCCAGGGTATCTGGAAGAAAGTAAGAAAGATTGCAGGGGAGCAAAATAATCATGAAAAGATGGGAACTTGGAGAACAGCAACACTGAAAAATACAAGCTTGTCAGGAGCTAACCAACAGAATATGGTGATTTATTAATAATAACTTTATCCTGTATTATTGACCAAGTGAATACAACTTCAATGAAAGGCAGAACTGGTTTAAAGAATTCCTGTTGTCATCTGAATTTATATAAATAAATGTCCAAAAGTCAACTCCTGTGAATTAGCATGGCTCAGAGCAGTATGTCTATTTGTTGATTGACTGTGATGGTCCAGAAAGACTGTATTATTCTGTGTAGATGCTTCTAGCAATGATGATCATCAGACAGTAGTCATTCTTTCTTCCTTAAGGAAGAATTGCTGACAGAGATAGTCTTAACCTCATATGTTCGTCCTGTTTGTGTGTCTTTAAATATGGTTAGTTCTCTTCCCTACCTAAATGTTCTCAGAGGTGACTGAAGGACATCTGGAAAGGGCTGGTGGATTCACTACAACGCAGCTGGTTTGAATTCAGTACTACCACTGCACTAGGAAAATGGCTCCAGTCCTGCTGAAACCACAATCCTCTCAGCCTGTTCAAATTCTGTCACTGGGCAGTGGGACTTAACAACACATAGTAAAACTAACAGTTTGAGTGTCTTCAAGATATTTTTATCTTCTGAGCCATGTTTGAGAGTACTTGGAAGTTGTAGATTGCAAGTAATCTATACACGTTATGGAGCAGTGAGGAAATCTTAAAACCAGATGATACCATAAAAAAAACAGAGAGGAGGCGGGAAAAAAAAGCTTAATCTGTACATAAATTACCTCTTTTTTTTTCCCTGAAGAAAACAATGGATCACAGAAAGGTGGAAATTATAATAATAAAAAACTTGTTAATAAGACATTTTTGGTATAAGCAGAGCTAGGACTCCTGAAAGGAAGGTTTTGTGAATAGTAGAGAAAGTGATATCATCGTTGTTGTTGTTATTAGTTATTAGTCTTATCAAGCTTTCAATTGTATAACCACACTGAGTTGTAAATATCCTTTATCATTAGGCTGCATAATTCTACTTTATTTATTTTACTTTTAAAATTCAGTTGTCTATAATCATGGCATTATTAACTGTTTATATGTGTGTATATATATATATTTTTTTTTTCTGAGAAGGACTTGGGAATAGGAAACAAGACTTCTGTCTTCTACTGGCAGAATTTCTGTTTCTGAGCACAACAGTTCCCAGAGTTATTTTCATGGATTGTACTTAATAGTTTGGACCTAGGCTAAAGGTCTTATTTAAAAACAAAACCAAGCCCACTGTTCCTTGATACCTTTACACTCAATATCAGTTGCAGGATGCACTTGGCATGTGCAGACTTGCAAGCAGGGAGAATTCAGCACCATTACTGAATGAATTATTGAGAGGGGCTAATGCAGCTGACTTTTCTAACAATTATTTCATGCAACATAACTTTCTGTCTCTGGCACCTGGCTTTGGCCTTCACAAGAGCAGTCTGTGGATGCCAGGCCTGCTTAAGGAATACCTGTTTTTGGTGTACGTGTGGGAAGGCCTTTCCAGTCCCAGCGCAGCTCTGGTGGATCCACAGATGAATTCTGCATTTTTTGACTGCCTATCCTTGGTTCTCTGGTAGTGATGATTGTCCCCCGTTATAAATTGGCATTGCCTCTGTCTGGTAAAAAGTGTTCTCTTCATGCTCCTACTGACAACTGTGTTATGCTCCTATTGACCCTGGTGTGCCTCCTCATTCTTGACACATCTGTGAGGGACTTGATGGCCATGATAGTGGCTGCAAGCAGCTGGTCCTGCTGAGGACTGCCACAACTAAAAAGGCCTTGTATCAACAACATAAAAAGGATTTGGAGATTGCAGTTTAGTTTTGTCAACCCTGGCTTTTGAGTGGTATCAGATTATTTAGCGTTAACTGCAATTTAATCCTTAGCAATCTTAGAACTTGCAGTGTTATACAATAGCTTGAGGAACAAGGACACTGCAGAATTAACCATAGCAAAAATATACATATTTTGCATTAATATGTGCTCCAGATCAGTTGTTATATTCATTTGTTTAATCATCATAATGGCAATCCAGTTCTTTCTCACCACCTGCAAAACTGCTAGATCTTGGCTGATGTGTTATGTGAATAGCAGTATTCAGTCATCATCACCCTAATGACGTATTAATTACACATACCTCTGTCTCGTTCTGTGACTGGCTCTTACTTGCCCATCCACACATTCTATATTTTGTCAAAAGTGCATAATATTAGATACAGATTCTTGAAGACTGTTTTCTTGGAGGGAGATGACAGTATTTTTCTAACCTAAGAACAATAAAAAGCAAAGGATGGAGGCTGTGCACACAACAGCCTGAGCATGGAGCTTGCCAAAGCTTTATTTGCTAAGGAGGTGGAGAGTCCAGGGGACAGGAGAAGCCATGCACGTGTAGCCATGCACAGCACTGAGTTTGGGAGCGAGCACAGAATCAGAGCAATATCTTGCAAGGCAAACCTCTTAACCCAGATAATTATTTTTACACTAACAAAAATGGTAACTTTATTTGGTGTTTATGTACTTTGTTCCTTTCTCAGAATTTTCTTCTGTTTACAATTAAACATAAACTACATGGGATGATAAATCTATTTTAAGTTACTTTTCTGTGAGTTAAGTTTGTTAAGCACTTGACCTGACATAGAGATCTCAGGTAGCTGAGTCCTTATCAGTGCTGATAAGGCACTGATTCAAAGTTTTGAGCTTTGCTGGGATTTGAATGAATCCTAAATCACAGATCGTCAAAGGCATGTACATATTATCACTGCCTGGAGTTGTGTCTCTGGATATTTGATTGTAATGCTGACTGTCCCCAGTGCTTTCAATGGTCTAGTACTGGAACGCTCAGTGTGATGAATAAGACAACTGCAAAATTTTGCAATCAAATATGGCTTATGGGGTTAATTCCATGTTTCATTATGACTGTCTTCAATTTAATTCTGCAAGGCTGTAGAACTTAGCTTATGAAAGTTGAAATATCAATAATCTGCAGCACCTGAAATATTTGAGTACAAAATTTAATTTAGTGATAGGATGGGAAGTCTTTTGATTGTAGTAGAACAGTGAGTTTCATATAATTTTGAGTGGAGTTTATAGAAGTATTTCATAGCTTTCTGAATAACTTATTGACAAAACTGACAAAACCTGCAGGAAGTTTTTCTTGTTTGAAACTTCCAAAATGTCTTGGATGTAGATCTCTACTTGGATGGAACAAAAGTAGTTAGCTCTCGCGGCAGTAAAGTTAAACACTGGTATGTCACTCATTTAAAAATTACTTAATTAGGTACTTCTGAAGTATCACATATACATAACTTGTGACTACCTAATATCCTCCTCTGTTCAAGAACACTTTTGAAAATGTGCTGATGGCAGGTGTAACAGACCACTACTTAGAAAGTGCTGTTCAAACACTTTATATCATCTTTACTTCTTTGTTTCGAAGTAAATGCACTGTTTCTCCTCTGCCTGCCTCAGACCTTATTTCGCTGATCATAGTTGAAAAATGGAGTCCAATAACATAAAATGACATTAAAGGGCAATGCCTGTTGCTCTAAAGTGCCAGTAACTGTACCTTGTGTTGGAGATTTATGGCTGGGCAAACTTGCTCATCAACTTTCATTTCAGGGGACCATTTAAATCTTCAGAAACTGTATAATTCAGGAACATTTTTGCTTTGTGTCTCCTGCAGTGCCTCGTGCCTGCTGAGCACTTCCACCCTGCTGTGAGGTTAAATATGTTACATCTGCATTCAGTGCTGTATTTAAAGATATCACAGATACTTGGGTATGGAAATAAGTGTTTGTGTCAGTGTCCCCATATATTATTCTTTTGCTCAACTCTTTCTGTCTGAGTTATTTTTCTTCTGCTGCCAATTTCATCTACTAGCAAACAATAAGCTTACACACATGCCTCCTGTCTGAACTGTGATTCCTGAAGTCCCCAGCTCAGATGTGTGAGTTACTATGTTAGGAGTTGGGGAGACATGTATTGCTGGAAATACTGGCTTCAAGGGAGTAAAAGGCATGATTTTGCAAGAGCAAAAGAGAGGAAATATTATTACTTTAATCTCAGTATTAAGTAGATAAAGTACCAATCTGGAGAAACTTGTCCCAATGTCATCTAAATTTTTTGTCGTAAAGCCAATGAAACAATTTTGATTTCCCTAGTGCTTAACCTCACCCTTCCTTCACAATATCCTTTATTTTAAAATAATCCCTAAATCCTGTTCATATCAAGAGAGAAAAAAAAAAAAGTATTTTGACACAGAAATACTATTAATTTGGAAGTAGTACCCAGAGTGTCTATGGTATAAATCCAGCAGCACCAAATAAATTATTGATGCCTTCCTAGTCACCACGGTCTTCTGATATAGAGGCTAAATTTTTTTTTTCTTTTAACTACATGTAGAATGATATCTATATGTCAAAATGTTCAATCTGCTTGCTCATTATTGGCAAGAGAAGGAAATTTTGAACCTTCTTCTGGCACATCTCCACCCCTAAATCTGCTGCACGTAGCTGTTCTAATGTTTCTTTTTTTCCTCTGGAGTAGGCACAATTGCTCTTTGTCCTCTGTCGAGCAGATCAGCACACAGGGAAATCTCATTCCAGCCCCAGCACAACTTGACTCCTGTGGAGTTTCAGTACTGAATCCTGGCCATCTGTGTCTCACTGCTTCAGCAAGTTTCCTCATAGTGTTGTCATTAAGCATTTTATGCACGCAGTCTTTGCACTTGGAAATGAGCAATGTTGTGCTAATCTAATTCTAGGGCATCAGCTACACTGTGTAAATTTGTTGGGACTTGTTATTTGGACCAGAATACATATTGCCATTCAATTCCCACTCCCTACCCCCCTAGTCCTCTAACCACATAATATTCAGATATCTGTCCTATTTTAGGCTACTAGTTACTCATGCAAGAAACCTTGGCTTCCTCAGAAATATACTTCTCTATTGCTATTGAAAAGTATTCATCAGACCCTGTTCCTCATAAGACCCATTACAGAGACATTAATGCAAGAGGAAAGGGTCACATAACACTTTAACTTCTGGTGTTCTGCAGCTTGGAACCTTGTCACCTGCTATGTATTATCTATGTAATTTCCAGTGATGTGGTACTATAAAGACGCCTTTTGAAGGAGGTAAACATGCTTATTTCCAAATAACTTTTTCTGTTGCCATTTTGAAAGAAGTAATACACTTCTGCATTAAAGTTTTTTTGAAAAAAAAACCAAAACCCACAACAGATCCAAAACAAACCAACCCCAACAAAACTAATAACATTTTTATCTAAAGTTAGAAGTAAGATTTCTTCTTTGTTATTAATAGTGAAGTAGCAACCAGCTGTCTATGTCAGCAATGGAATACCTATTTCATTAGCCATTCTTCACAGCAAACAGATGGTTCCTGCCACAAAACACTAAACAACTAAATACATGATGAAAAATGAGTGGATATGACAATCAGGAAATGCAAAGAAACTCTATACTAGAGGCACTGAGCACACAACCTAGGTGGCTTGTATGCACACACCAACCAGTACATGCCTTGATTACTCCTTTCAGCTGCAGTAAAAGTGGAGGAAGTTGGAAGCAGATAGACCAGCAAGGCAAACTGGTAGATTTTATAAAGATTGGAGTATCACCTGGCTCATCTTGACATGTGCTACTGACAGCAGAGGGTTTTTGGGCATAGGCTCTTTGCCTTCCCATTGCCAAAGAGTCCTGGAAACTGCAGCGAGTGCAAAATACTTCCTGCTTCTGGGATACCAGTAGTCTGCCTCCTCTGTATTATCCAAGAGTTTTTCCTTCGGTTTATTGAATTTGAGTTCATCAGAGTGTTCTTAAATATTCCAGAACCATAAGCCCGTCTCTCCATGAGTTTGTGAAGCATAGTCCAATGAAAGACATGCAAGTGAATGTGTTCAGTGATTTTTGTTTGTTTTTCTTAGCTCTGGAGCACACTTTGAATCTGTGAGACGTCCCTTTCTCAGAAAGGATTGTGAGGGGCTGCATTGCAGGTTCTACCTGCAGTAAGGACAAGTGGTGTCATCCCAGTGACCATGAGGAGACCTGCTGTCATACAGCCCTGCTCTTATGTGGATGTTCCCAGCAGCTAGCTGGGCTGGCAGCTATAGATATACAGCTTTCTGTCAAAAGTCCAGGTCCAGAACCTTATTTTGTAAGTTAAGAAAGAAGTTTTTATCAAATTGATTGTGTTTGCATGTGTGTCAGTTTTCCACTGCTCGGTTGCATGGTTGGGTTGGTAGGATGCATATTTTCTAGTAATTTGTGGATGTGAGTGAAGTTAAACATTCAAGAGAATTTTCTCACTGAATAAGATGAATAGATGCTGTTTATTTTACGTTGCTCTTTTCATGCTTGGTAGTGACAAAGACCCCTGTAGAAGGAAGCAAGCAAATTTTAGACTTATTTAATAGTTGTCTCGTATCTCTCCATCATGTATTAAGCTACACAACCCTGCTGAGCAGAAATAACTTTCTTACCAAAAATAAAAGGAAACAAATTTCCTCAAAAGTAGGCAGTTCATAATGATCTGAGTGATATTTGCACAAAAGTGATTTAATCTGATCTAGACTGTCCCTATTTCAAAAGTAAAAGGATAAAAAGTCCTCTGAGATGAGGGGAAGGATTCCCACTGACCCTGTAGGGTGCTGGCTGAGGGCACTTGTGGCTGGATCCTCAAAACCTGATTAGAAAGTCTTAACTTGAGTCTCCTGAAAATATCCCATCACAGGAGTTGAATCTTTTTCATTATATTTCACATCATATGGATTTGTGTATTTTTCTTTAAGGATGAATGAAAGTGTCAGAAATTGGGCATAATGGGTGCTTCACAGCAGCTGAAAGTCCTTGGGTGAAGGACTCCCAACTGCTGGCTTGTGCTATGGTCTAGCACCTGTGAGCCGAGTGTGCTAAGAGCTTGGGATAATGAGAGAGGTTGATGAATGTAGAATAGTTTGAGAGATTTTTTTTTTTTTATAACAGCTCAGCAATTCTGGAAGTATGCAAATGCATTTTTAAATACTCAGCTCAGGTTGTCGTGTTTATTACTATTTTTAGGTTACTGCAGATGGTAAATTCTTGTTAATCTTTCTTTTATGTTCCATACATTTGTTTATAGATTCCTTAACTGTAGGAACATCTGCATTTTGTTTCCCCCAGTAGTATTAAAGTTGTCACATGTATCAGATTTGTTTTCAGAATATCATTATGTGCAGCAGTGCCACCAGATTAAGGAGATGATTATGAACTACCCATACGTTTACTTCTCAGTTTTATGCTGGTCTGTAAACTGGCTGAGTGGATCTGATTTGCAGCAAGGCTTTTTTTCTGCAATATGCAGATGATTAAGACCTATAATTAGCTAATGATCTATACAGCAGTTCTACAAATTCTGTTGCTCTGATTGCCTGCTCCCCACAGAAGTCTTTCTGTAGCTTAACAGAAATTTCCGTTCCTGGCTCCTCTAAACCTCAGCTATGAAACAGCTCTTAACGCATAAAGGAACTTAACTTTCCTCTTTATAGCAGTGGAGGTGGCTATGCAAACCTCTCAGTCTGGCATGGAGAAACAGTCACCAGGCAAAAGAAGAGCTTTTTACAGTTACCCTTAAACTGCAGACAACAGTGTTGTCAGCCAGTCATCCTCCACAAAATGTTGTGGTGAAGTTAAAAACGCCACTTCTGAGGGCAGAGCGACCTGGCTCCTCTGAAGTAACTGTAAACCTAACATCTCCTTTAAGTGACAGCATAAAACAATAATAGTGTTTAGGGAAACAATGGCCCATCAAGAGCAAGTGATGTTGGAACATGGGGAGTGTTGGCCGTCCTTGACTCTCCGACAGCCCAGGAGCCGGTGAGGAAGCACAGATGGAGCCAGTCTGCATAGGCCTCTTCATGCTCACTTTTTTTTTTTTTAAACAGCAGGAAAATAATGTGCCAAAGTCCAAATGAGTCACTTCACATACAATAGGAAAAATCATAGAGTACTGAAGACCACCTTAGACGTGAGTTCAAAAGAAAAATGTGTACACATTTTGCATGTATCGCTAGTGTTCTTCCGTTAAATCCCCACTATGAATTTTCCAGGAAAACATGTGACAAACAACAAAGAGAAACTTCTCTGATTTATATTGTATGCTAGAATGGTAGAAGAAAATGTTGGAAAATAATCAGGTCAATGTTTAAAGGAAAAAAAAAAAGCTTAGGGGAGGGATAGGGGGGCATCCCAGAAAAGTTGATTTAAAGCCCTATCAATCTCTTGTTTAAATCAGTGGCAAACCTCCAAATGGCTTTAGATAGAGAAGGATTCTGCATGGAGAAAACAGGCTATGAACATATTTTTTAACTTATTCTTTAACTTATTCTTTTCCCTTTTTAAATGACTGAAAATTTAAACCACATTTAATGCAACTAGTTCTCACAGGTAATATGGAAAGCTTGCAATAGTGTTGCAACTAAATATTTCTGCATTGACAATACCAGAAGCTATGATAGCCCCCAAAAGAAAAGTATCTTTGTAGGAAGGATGGATTTCAGCCACTAGAAATAAACAAGAAAGCTCACGTCCCCAGTTAGAGGAAAGGCTTGGGAGAAAACGTGACTATGGCAGAACAGTATGAAAAGCAAGTAAGAAAACTGAGGTTAAAGCCAAAGACCATCTGCAAGAATGGCAAACAAAGATCTGAAGATCAGATTTGAATGAAACCTTTGACGTCAAAGGCAATGTGTTGATTGATTTCTGTAGCTTTGAATTAGGGCTTTTAATTGGATTTAAATTATTATGCCAGAACATATATATCAGCAAAGTTCTCAAACCAGGCTTTTGCAAGCTGGTGGCCTATTATGTGTGAGGAAGTCATGGTGGAAGCAACAAATCAGATGACGGTTGCATTTATTCTTCGTGTTGAATCATATTTTATATTTTGGTCTCCAGACTGTTTTGTTATATCTTTGTACTCCCTCAGCATCGACTGAAATGATATTCACGGTTAATAACAGTTGGGCAAAAAATTGAATTCCATCTGTTTCTTCCATAATAAGTAACTGGAATGAAGGACTTAACAGAGAACTCCTTCTTAAACATCACATCAATGCTATTTGTGGCTTATGTCTGAAACTCTTATTCAATGTATTTGTGCAAAGAAAAACTGCTTTCCTATGCAGAAGTCCATATGATCAGACAGTAGTGCCAGCTGATCATCCAATCTGGCAAAAAAACACAGCCACTTCTGATGTGTAACAGCTCATGGATTTTTGATTGGTACATCAAGATAACTTCAGTAGGATAAAATTTTTTCTATGGAAAAATCAAATGAATGAGAATTCCAGGTCTCTCTTACAAACACTTTAATTGATCCAAAAATATGTATAGGCTTATTAAAATGTTTCTTATTCTTTCACAGGTTAGACTCTTCAAGATTTTCTATCCATCTTTTTATTTTCCTGTTTTATTTTAAATTGTGCTTACAGCTGATCTGAAAGTGTAGGAAAACTTGTTTTCCTCAAGGACCTAAATGTTAGCATTTGGATGTTGAAACCCATCTGTCATCAGAAACTTGACCTAGTAAAATAGTCAATTCTATTATTTGGACATGATATAAACAGAATGGTATTAAAGAAAAATACAGTGAAAATGTAGTCATAAGCATTGAATACCTGCTGCTTTAATGACCCTTCAGGCCAGGGTGGAAGTAAATCTGGGGAGCTCCATAGCAAAGACAAAAGAAATTGGTAGTGAATATTAAAATAGTTTTGTATGTCTGATATAACTGAGAAGAATGTGAACTGAATCTTAAATATTTCTGTATTTTAGCAGCGTCACCTCAGCTTACTCTCTTTAGCAGAATAAGTTATAATGAAATTGGTACAAATTTACTAATAGTTTATTCTGAATGAGACTAGAAACGGATAAACAATCCATAGGTATCTGAAAGTAAGCATTGGCAGCACCTCTTGATACTGAACCCAGTGGTGCTGTTATGTCCCAGTCCTTCCATAATCATTGCCAGAGAGACTTAGCTATCTCTAGAGCAAATATTAACTCTGCTGCTAGATGAGATGTTTGTCATTACAACAGATAAAACAGAAATTTGAGCTGAATATAGTTGTTCCTGACTAAGGGAACTAAAAGGTGGAGTCCAAGAGCTGCAATATGCTCTTTTATTCTTTTCCTGATGAAATAATGGATTGGAAACTATCACATATTAATCGTTTTTATTAGATTTCCTTTCTATGTCCCTCTTATGTACTTTCTGTCTAGTTTATGATTTCACATACAATTATAATCTAAAGGTGCAGGTCACCATGTTCAAAATGTTACACCCGTTTCTGGCAACATCCTCATAAATAGCCTGGAGCATATGCTTCCTGTATGGTCCCTCTCTCTTAGGGAGAAAGGCTGTTATTGCTGATAACAAATCAACTCCTCTGTGATTCATGGGAATAAAGAGCCAATATAATCTTAAGCGTTTCTGTCTCACTGACAGCCATACCACTTTATACTGTGTCCTTACTCAGGACTTCCTAGAACGGCGTGGTCATCACCTCCTGATACTCTTTGGCACCAGTGAAGTCTACAATGCCCTTGGGTGAAATGACTTTACTTTTTTGGAACAGAATTGTATTTCCTACGTCAGTAGTTTTCACTGATTCCATGGAAACTACTTTCAGGACCTTATCTATTTTCTACATGAACTTAACAGTTGATTTGCCTTTCAGTGTTTGAATTATTTTTCCAACCTACTGTTGTTTCTCTGTGAATGTGTATTTTTTTTTTAAAAATAAACTCTTTTAACAAACTATGTCCTAATCCTCAGAGAAGTGAGAGAAAACAGGCTATTTGCAAAGCTGGCTTCTCTGCTACAGCTTTCTCCTCATATCAAGTGCTCTAGAGATCAAAAATAGTGAAGGAAAGTCGTGTACTTAAATCATTTGAAGCTTGTGGAACATGGGCTCATCAGCTGAACTGTTTTCTCGGAGACATTTCTTCTATGCCAGTTCTTTATGGTATGTTTTGGATATCTTTCGCAGAAGGAACTGGGTACTGCAATGAAGACAATATTATTATTATTATTTTCTCTCAACAGAGTCTCACAGATTTAGGGGAACCCTTTAAAACTGTGTTTTGTTACAGTTATAACTGAATGACTCAAAACAAATCATGTTTTAGCCTAGTATGCTCTGCAGGTCTGGGGTTTCACCTGGAAGTCATTGTTTAAATCTCTACACACACACACACAAAACCTCAAATGACTGTGACTGTGATCTTGAAAAGACACAAAAGCATTAAAAAAAAACAATCATAGAAGTAGCATCAGAAAGTTGTTTTAACACTGTGCTTGGAAATATCCTATGAGCCCCTTCCCCTCTAGATTCAACCTAAATATCCAATTTGAGAACTTATATCATTAGTTGCTACCTTCAAATATAACACCTATTTCTCGATCTGATTAAAGGGATTAAAGGAAAGGTCAGTGCTTCTGAAATAAATTCAACAATCATTTCATAGCATGGTGTTGCAATGGTTTCCATTTACAAGTCAATTATATGTATGCACTGTAGTGCAAGAACAGGCTGAGCGACACAACATCAGCGATGACACTGTTTCAGGGGTCTGTGACTGACTGCTGGAATCAGCTATAGCCCATATAAGATCCTGAGTTTTGTCTGGGTAGCTGATTTGTCTGGCTTCTCCTATTTTGGACTCTTCTGCAGATAGAAGCATTTATCTATACAGGGTGGGAAGTGGTAATTACAAGCTCCATTTTAGATTCCATTTATTCCATTTTTAATGTTTGTTTAATTAAAAGGCCTCACTACATCCAATGGCATAACTTAGCTCATTTAGGAATGACTTTCAGAGCAGGATATATTAATGACTGTTATTTTCTACTGTTCTCTGATAGTGATCCTACTTGCTGCGTTATTTTTAGAAAGGTGTCAGTTGATAACAAGCTTTGTAAGGATGACCTCTGAAGGAAGGAGCACAACAGCCTCTGCCTCCCCCTGCCTCATCCCACCTCAAAGCAGACTCCCCCATTCCATGATAATAAAGGGTGCTGCTTCACAAGTACAAGTCACTATCTGGCTTGATTCTGTCATTTTTTTGTTTTCTAGGGATTACAGGGAACATCACGTGTTATTATGTTATGCATGGTATATTTTTCTGTTGTCTGCTTTGCGCCACAGATTTTTGATTCTTTTCTAATGGGAAAGATGATTTCCACACACCTGTGCTGCTGGAACAGGGAATAATAAAGCCTGGAGCCCCCTCCCTCCGCTTAATTTAAAAGTAAGTTTTAAGGAAACCAAACTAACCAGCAGGCTTTCTGCAGTGCATTCCTGAGTCAATTCTTTCACATGGAAGAATTATGTATATATATCCCTTTGAATATAGTCTCTCCTTACCTCCAGCAGGAGGAATCTGGAGCCCAACCCCAGCAGTTGTTGAGGTATCTGGCGGAGCAATGCAACCTTCTTCTTTCCACTGTATAGAGCGGTAGGAGAGGACTCTAGATGCATGGATGTTAAGGTGGGTTGCCAGTTCTCCAGGCTCTCAGATTAGCAGAGAGCATGGACTGTAGGCACATGCCTGTAAGTCATGGTAGGGGGAACCTGGTGAGCTGCTGCTAAGAGAAAATAAGCTCTGTGGAGCAGCGTTGCAGCTTCACAGTAGCTTAGGAGAGTGGATAGGAGGATTACTTGGCAGTTACCATTCAGTCTGATCCTGGAAAGATCAAATTGTAAAGTTTGTCCAAGCTTTTCACAAGATGCCAGAGCATTCAGCACCTCAAAGTGTCCAGGCCAGAAATTGGAAGAAAAGAGAGATGATTGCTCCTGATGACTGCCAAATCTCTTTATTTGTACAGATCTGGCACTTTATAAATAGCATTCTATGTCCTCATAACAATTTTATTAAATATCAACATTCATTAGAATGTTTTTATAATCTAAATGTGATGATTTGTTACTTTTTAAAATTTTAAACGGGACAGACATTTATTTGTTAAAGCTTGGTGGAAGTAGAGAACTCTTTCCCTGCTTATCTCCCTTAGGAAATTGGCCAATCAATTTTTAGCTCCTATAAAATGGGATGGAAGACAGTTCCCAAGGACTAGACTTGGAGAGCAGATTGTGGAGGTCCGTCTCATTCTGCTTAATGCAGTTCAGATGTAGGAGGCCCCACCTACTCTAAAAGATGGTTAGCTTCCAGTGATTTTCCATGACTATCTTAATTAGATCATTTTTAGCGCTGTGCAGTGTCTGTCTATAGTGAAATAGCTCTGGTGAAGGAACCAACACAGAGAAGGAACCAACAGAGATTGTATATCACAGCATGTGTGTGCAGGAGAAATTGGTCCCTATCTTCCTGTCCCGTCCTCCCTCCCCCAGAATTAAATTTTCAGACACACCCAAACTTAAACATAATTGCTTGTTTTTTAGGGATCAGTGGAAAGGAACAGAAAATTAATTGAATTTTCATCCAGCTCTGACACAGACCGTGGGGGTAATAAGCTTTGAGGAACTGTGGTGTGAGTAATTCCAGTAAGAAGTCTTGTAAACATGGGCTGTGTATCCTGTTGGTTAATTCTGAGTACAAGAACAAAGTTTGCAGCAGCAAAATGAGTTGTCTCCCTTAGGCACCCAACTGAATGCTCAAGAGAATCTGAAATTGGAGAATTAGAGTAGAAAGTGCATCTGACAGCCCTCGAGTGTTTGTTTGTCTCAGTACACTTACTACACAAGTTTGCCACAGTTTATTACCTTAAATTGATTGTGAAATGTTGCCATTGTTTTGAGATTGCCTCATAGTTTTTCCAATCTACTAGTAAAGGGGCTTTCACATGGTTTTAGTGCAACTTCATTTCCAGCTCAACCGAAGTTAGTGACATGCTATTATCCTTTTTGTTTGAATCAAACACATCCTTTCAAAGTGCATCTTCTGGTGACCCTCTCACTGCATTTTTGTTCATATTATGGGATGAATTGGGCCGCTTTGCTAGTCCAGTGTAAGCACCCTGAAAACAGTAGCATCAGTGGTAGGTCCTCTGTGCTACTTGTCAATGACTAGGTATCCTGGACACACACTGAATCACGTATTCATATAACTGAACGTGTATCCTGGAGGAGTTTCCTATTCCTTGCGAGGAGTTGGGGTTAGATCAGGCAGGCTGGGGCACATCTCCTAGTTGACTGAAAGCATCTTTGTTTGGGAAGAATCAGACAGCAAACGTGGAGCGATCCAGTACTGCATGGAACATGAACCTCTTGGTGCTCTGCGTTCATGTGGCATGGAAAATGTCACTACAGAGGCTGCTGCTGTGATGGCCAGTGCCCCATAACTCCCCTGCTTTATCAGAAAGCAATTGCATCCCCAGAATACCAAACACATTGGTTTTAATGAGTGGGAAGATACAAGAAAGTTGCTAATTTGGCTTCTGTTGGTAAATAAAATTCATCCTTTCTCAGAGTATACATCAAAATAATATCATAGTTTCCTACTTAGCTACTTATCTCCATTCCATTCAGTTTTGCAAGTAGTTTCCCAGGTATCAAGTATGTTAACATCTGCCCAAAATGCTTCTGGAGATAGGCCTGAAGCCTTCCCCACCCTGCCACCATTTGAGTCCTCAGTATTGAATCTGAACAGTGAAGCTGGTGTGGATGGAAATAGAGAAGGGGAAATGTGAATATGTAAGAACCTGGAAAATAAGCATTACCATAGCCCTCTGCACAATGCTAAATGGAGAATCTTGGTAGTAATTAGTGGCCACCCCATCTCATGGAACTGAGTGTCTGTTTAATTTTTTTCTCCTCAGTGATACTCCTGTTTACATCCCTGTGAAGTATTTTCAGAAATAATTGTGTAATTCAGGAGCAGAGGAACTAGCTGACTGACCAGTCACTTCACTGGTTTGCTGGGTCACCTTGTATTGGTTCATTTCTGGGTGATATTATTCCTCCATTGCTAAAATTTATTTGAGAATAAATTCTTCTTCAAGGATTTCTGAAGTGTAAATAATATTTGCAAAGGATTTTGTTTCACGCAAAAAAAGCAGTGTAACAGCATCGTGATATGACACATTGGCTTTTTACATTTATTATTTGTCTTCAAATAGCCTTTTGGCTCAGCCAAATGAATTGCTGGATGCAAAATTTCAATGTCAGCAATTTCATATCGTCCCTACTGCCTTATTTAATTCTTGCTTGAAAATCTCACTTGTGTTCTTAATTTTACTGGGTGCTTGCTGATCAGGCTGCTCATCATAATAGATGAATTATGCTCTGCAAACAATACTTCGATATTTGTTGGTGGCAGGGATGGAACCGTCTTATTACTCTGGCAAATGTGATCTAGGAGACCTTCAGTTTGTCTTATACATAATCTCTGTTTTCCAATTATTGTTTACTCTTTCTTTAACTGATCTTTTAAAGAGCACCCTTTCCATACCCTTTGCATTGTCCTTTATATATTTTATTTATTTATATATTTTTTTATTCATCAAGAAAAGTAAAGCTGACATAAAATGAATCTGGTGTAAGGTGCTGCTCTGAGTGGTGCTGCTGTATCAGGGAAGGAGGATGGTACAGTGCCATCCTCAGAGAAGTTATTCCCACTGCTCCAAGGGTTCCTATATCGCATCATTCAGACACTGCAGAAATCACTGGATGATCTTCAAAATACCAGCAGCAATGTCATTAAAGATCTGCAAAGTACAATGGTTAGGGGACAATGCAAAACACTATTCAGGACTGATGGAAATTTCCATGAAATTGGGAGATGTGGAAAAAATACTGAGAAACATCACAGGTTGTAAACTAAATGTTAATCATTTGTGGATCTATATGGATCACAGAAATTTGAGGAAGCTTTTGATAGAAAGACGATAAGATTATGCTACATCATCTGGTGCCTGGAATACATAAAACAAACAACCAAACAAAAAAAAACCAACAGTCAGGGATTTTCCATGCATAATTATCTATACTTGTATTTATGTAACCTTCTACAGCATATAATGTGCCAAGTGTAAATTGGACATCTTCCTTTATTCCAGATGAGAATTTTCTCTATTTTAAACATGGTTGCAGCAAACTAAAAATTAAGAACACACACAGGGCTTGTTTCTCCAATAGGAAAGGGCTTTGTAAACCAATAGCAGTACTTAAGCTTAATGAGAAGCTAAGCAGAATATTTCTGCCAGCTATGCTGGTGTAAGGGGTTCAGCAGCAGTTGTGTGGCCAAGGAACAAAAGGAAGAGTGACCTTGGTATCCTTAAATCTCATTCTTCTTCTTGGTTTTGATGAAGCTATGCTAATTTGGGGAATTTATATTATTGTGACCCAAATGAGAAATAATATACTACCCTAAGCTACATAACAAAACTAAGTACTTTTTGAAGTGGTTCAAATTATTATAAATTCAGTTTTGAACATTTGTCTCAGTACTTGTACCCCTAAAGAAAAAATACTGCATATGGTTATATTTTAAAAGCCCCTTTAAACCCAGATTTGATACTTTGTTTGCTTTACTTGGACTCAACTTTCTTTTCTTTTTCCTTTTTTTCTTTTCTGTTATGCTGATTTTTGTTTGTTTGTTTGTTTCTGCTGTAATAATGTGAATGAAGCTGTTTCTGTTGGTTGTTACTTAGACGGCTTTTTATAGAACTTGCTTCTTGGTCAAGCATTCTGTATAGTTTTTTGATTCTTTCTCCCTTCAGTTTTAGCTCTTCTCCTCACCTTCCCCTCCTAAGCCCCACTCCCTTCTTCTTTTTCTTCTATCTCACATATTTATATCTCTTTTTCAACACTTACTTGTGTTACTTTTTTTCCCTCTTACCTGCAGCTGTTGAGAACTCCCTAAATATAACTATTATTGTTCTACATTTTTAGCTATATTTTAAAATAAAGTATTAATGATATGTGTAAATATGTAGAATATATAGAATCATACCCGTGTATCTAATTCTAATTTAAAATACATAATATTTTTCTTTTAACTTGCATAACAGAGAGTTTGTCAGTTCTTAGAGTTTGACTAAAACAGAAATAGATATTTTTTTTTTTTTTAATTTTGACATGAGGGACATTGTATATTATTCCAGAAGGACATAAAAAGATAAAGTTAGTGCCTATCTCTAAAGGGACTGAAAAGGAATTATTATCGATGAGTCAGCTTTGCTTCAATGCATGGAAAAATACTGGAACTGAAAATCAAGCCAACTATTTGTAAGAAGCTGAAAAAAGCAGAGCTTAAAAAAAAAAAAAGAAAAAAAGAAGAAGAAGAAAAGTTGTAGTCAACACAGGCCTGTCAAAAATATATTAAATCTATTTATCTTCCACCCAGGACAGGCTAAATACCCTTCAGTGGTAGAGAAAAGGTATTGCATATTGTTACATTATTAGAGCTGTGGATATTTTCACAAGCAAAGTAAAAACAGCCTAGATGCAAGATGCATCATTAAGAAATGAAGTGAAACTCTAAGACTATACTCAGCAATTTTCAGTGGTCTGCTGTCAACTATTTAAATTAGCTAGTTGGGCAATGGTTTAGAGAGTGTACTCGCTAAATTATCTTTGTAGATGCTATCCTCCTGAGAAAATCAGCAAGAATTTTCAAGCACGGGTTGGACTTTAAGATAAACATCGAAGCTGGACACTGTGGTATTGCTTCTCTTTCATCTCCACTGAAGTGGGAGAAATCTTCAGCATAGGAACACCATTGCTTGCAAGGGTTCAGTTAGGCTGATACTGATCACAAATGAGTCTCGTTCACAGATAAGGTCACATTAAAATAGGTCACTGGGGAATGCCATAGGCGTGATACGGTAAACAACAGTTTCTGCTGAAAGGTGCAATAGCCTTGAAGCTGGTTTATGGTGTCAGCCTTGGGGCTCCATGTTCAGTAAGGACGGGCTTTTTAAGATGGCCATTGGGTGAGCAGCCAAAATGGTCAGAACCTGTAAAACTGAAAGGACTGGGCTGGTCAAGTCTTTGTTTAGTCTAGAGGAGACAAGAAGGAAGCACATTGTCTTCAAACATGTAAAATGTTATGTTTCTCCTAAAATGCTATGTTCTAGGCAAAGCAAGAAGCAATACAGGAACTGCAGCATGATAGGTTTCTGTTAGATTTTAGCAAAATATGATGGCTAATTATGAGGTTAAATAAGCTTTGGGATAGATTATTGCAAAAAGATCTCATTACTAAGGGCTTTAACAGTGAAGTTAGAGAAATCTGTCAGAAATAGCTGGCATGCAGTTTGATCCTGCTTGGTGGAGGTAGATAGCTTAATGAATGACCTTTTTATTTCCATTTCAGCTTTATTCTTTAAGATTTTTTTGATCAGAAGAAAAGATTCCAGAGCAAAAATAGATAGGCTTATATTTCAGTCCTGCTGCTCACTCAGATTTGGATATGGAGAGTGTTCTGAAGAGCTGACAGTGGTATTTTGAAAATAGGCACATGTGGAGTTTGTTTGACAAGATATAAGAAAATTTTAAAGATGGGCCTTTAGAGGACCTCTATCTCCTTTTCTGTAGTATGATAGCAATTAGGGTGACTCTTCTTCTCTGTAATGCCACAATGTTGTTTGATTTATAGATTGGCTGATGTTTTTCTCTTTCAAAGACTTTTTTTCTTCATCTATAAAAAATGCTCTCTTGGAGACTTTTGATTAACATGGAACAAAGAAACATTATTTCACTTGTGAGAATATTTTTGTGGTACTAGAAATATTCTCAAGGGTGTGAATTTTATGGGGATTGTTTAGCAGCACAGATTCCACCTAGTTTCCCACATTTCCTTTGTAATTTGAAGTCTGAGATTAAAATTCAAGTATTACCAGTCAGTTTTCCCTAGTAAAACCCTATTAAAACCATATTTCTGAAACAAAAATTACAGTATGACCAAAACAGTTGGAATGTTCTCACTAAGGCGTATCTGCAATACTCGATAGCTATTGGCATTTTAGATTTATGAAGAGCCAGCTGTGAGACTTTCACAAAACAGAGCTTTTGATTTATTATTAATAACAAGCAGAAGCATGCATTGAAAAACAAATTGCACAATGTGATAAGCTCATGAAAAAAGTATTTTTTACTAATTTTCTGTATCAAAAGTGATTGTGAACGTGCATAATAAATTAATTTGCCCATAAGTAGTCAGAAAAATGACCCCTCTAAGGGTACAAAATTATTTTTTTTCTTGTATTTCGTTTTTTTTCTTTTTAATGTTTACAGGATGGATAAAGATGAAACTGCCTTTGAGTATGTACCAGGAATTGGTTTTGTTGGATGCTAGTAATCCACACTGAGAAGGACACTGATTTATCCATGTGATCTTTAACCTGAAAAAATAGATTTTTTTTCCCCCCTCACAGATATGGTTAGCTAATTACTGCTTAACTGCTTACAGAACTACCAGGAGAACTATTGAAATTAATTCAGTCATTCAAGACATTTTGACATGAATATTGACATTCATCCAATTTCCTTCTCACAGGGATTTTCCTTTCTATTCTTCACTGGTATTTAGTTTTACTAAATATCAAACCGATTTCTCATTGAGATTTATCAAAAAAAAATTAGCAATACTATTTTAATAAATCATTCTTTCACTTATTTTTTTTAAATGTATCTTTGGTTAGAATGAAAAGGTGGAGCATGTAGTAATGTGTTTGTAATAGTGTATTTCTGTACATGGCAATACATCATTATGGGACAGTAGGTGAAGGAGGAACAGTGTGAAGAAAATAGTTTATTAAAAACGTCAGTCCACTTGTTTTAGGAAGAACAATTTGGAAGACCAAAGTACTCCCAGGTTTCTAGGTTTGCAATGATACTAGCTGATGTTGACCTAGTTTCTATAACCAGGTTTATGTAAGTGTTCATCCTTTATTCTTCTTTTTTCTTTCTTTTGTTTTATTCTTCTGAGGGAGAAAATACATGTGATCCAGTGCAATTCTGTCAAAGTACCAGGAGCCCCAGTAAAATTTTATTGAATGTATAAAACAGATTTAATTGATGAAAGGATGTAGTTGAAACTCTGAGCCTATATATATACACACACACATATATATAATCTTCAACAGGTTTAAGTACTGTAAGTTATATGAATAATAGAACTGGATTATATTTTCAAAATATCTTGTTTATTACAGCATGGTATTTAAGATTATGATACCAAAGTATAATACTATCAATATATATTTTGTCACATAAATATGAACCATCAGTAAAACTGTTCATTTTGTAATTAATAAAAATTGCTGCAGATTTGAAGTTAGTTTCACATCAATATTGTTTTCTGCAGCAAGTGTTACTTGCTGTCTTTCTGGGAAATTGTCCACCCTTTATCCCAAGGAATAGTCCTTCTTTTTCCTTACCGCTGGTCTGCAGTGGCACATTCTCTTATTCTTTTGTTATGTTTCTGGTTTAACTTTAGATTAATAGTGGGAACTATAGGGATTTTTTTTTTTTTTACAATGATGATGCAGCTCCCTTTGATGTCAGCAAATACATATTCTGTTATCCTTATATCTGTGTTTCAGGCATTATATGGGTAGTCTCAAGTAGGTTTGTGCTTGCTAACTCCAGAACTGTAAGCTTAAAGTGTTGAAGAGGTGCTTATCAAAGACAAACTTGAAGAAAGTAGGACTAGATGGAAAAAATACATGAAAAAATTAGGACTAAACATAAAATTATGACTATAGTCCTACAGGACTATCTTTTTTAGACTGTCAGTCTAATTTGGCTTTCTATGTTTGCACCTACAAAATCAGTAAAAGACTGCATAAGTGTTCATTCTGAGTCTAGTCTCAAACCATTTCAATCATGTCATACAATGTCACGTATCTTTTGAGGTCATTGGGCTCACACCGTTTTTCAAGCCTATGGGGGTTAAGATATGTAAAACAGGTGAATACGTAGGTTTAATGGGCAATTGGATTAGACAAAATTTGCCCTCTGTCGTTATTATCTAGCTATGAATTTCTCAGCCAGTGTCCATACAGTAGCAGTCTTTATATCTCTAAAATCCTCGTGGAAGTTGCATGAAAGTTTCAGAGCTATCCTTTCTGAGTGTTCCAGCAAAATGCTTAAATCAGGTAAAGCTGCACAATATTGTTGAACGGTTTTGAAGTCCATCTAAATATCTGTGTGTGAATTTATTGATTTGCATGACAGCAGTCAAGGCTGTTTACCATTAAGTGGACAGGAATGTTGCATTTGATTTTAAAAAGAAAGCCAACTCTTCAAGGAAGCAGGTAGAGAAGTAAATTCAACTGCATAGGATATGTTTAGTAAGTACTCCTGAAAGTTAAATAAACAGAGCAGTCATAAACATAGTTTTCAAATTCTGATATCCCTGATGCTTGAGAAAAATGTACCAAGAATATTTTTGTCAAAGTCTTGTGTCTATATCAGGTTTAAGTTTTAATGTCTCCTTTTTGCATGTTAGGCCCTTAACATAAAGTACTGAGCTTGCTGCCCTTTATCTCTGAATCTTCATGATCCAATAAATGCTTTTGATGACACTGATGTAAATTTTCAAAGATAAAACTGCAGTAGAACTACTGATAGATATTTATTACAGCAGTTTGTCTTTCCAGACTTGGTATCTGTAGACACATGAATCAGTTATTTCTTTACATGAGGGTCTGGTCTGTCCCAATCTCCACTGAGATTTTGGGAAGCTTTAGGCATGCCTCTCTCTTGCATTTCTCCATTTTCTGTCTTGGAAAAAAATGGTATCAAGCAGGTCTATACTGTTGCTGTGCTGGTAGAAAAGGAATATTTTGGAGAGTAGGGAACATCTCAAGGATATTTAGAACCTACCTTTTAGATTCACTCCATCCTAGCTGAGAAATGTCTTGGTGTTAACTACTTGTGTGGAAACTACAGTAATCCAGTATAAGATAAAATGCAAAGAAACATACATTATTCTTTCATACATACTAAACAATATATTTTTCAAATTTTATTCAGACAGATAAAGAAGTGAAAGAAAACCCCACCATTGCAATCTACATAGTGACAGATCAAACCTAAAGGTTGCCTCATGTGCTCTTTCTGTCACCCGTGGCCATGGGCTTGGTGCTAGTTGCTTTTGACTTTGGGGTAGGCATTTTCTCACTCTGTGGCTGCCTTCCATGGAACCAGCCACTCCCTGTGAAATGCAATTGCTTTTATAGCCATATTCTTTCCTGGAGTCCATTCAGATCCAGATTTTCCCTCCTATTTATTTCTGAATTTTCAGTGGAAAGTTTTGATGTGCCTCACATTAAATTACATAGAGCCTCCTCTCCCTTGGGATGTAGAAGTTTTGTCTGCAGACCAGTCTTCATCCTAGGTACTTGACTAGCTTGCAGGCAAGCTATGACTGGAAGAAAGGCCTCATCTTCCTGTTAGTGGCTGAGGGTATCCTCTCCTTCAAGGAAAAACTGATGTGAGAGGCTTTGTTTGGTTACCAGAACCATTCAGATTTGATTTGCTGTCATCTCACTTGGGGTTACAGTCAATTGTGTAGATATGTTATAAAATGGATTACCAAAATATATCAGGTTAAGAGTAAACCTTCCGAAGTGTTATTATTCAACAGTATTATTTCTTTTTAATGTGTGTTTCAGTGCAAAGTGTCTCAGTCTTCTGAGACTTGTAATTGATTGTCCATAGACTATAAAAAACGTTTTGTGTATGCATCCAGATGAGATAAATGTATGTGCACCACAACAGGCTCTCGACTGCTGTTGACTGAGCCCGGATACATTAGGAACTGAACGCTTCTGGAGGATAATGTGTGTGAAGTGACCACAGCCAAACGTTACATTGGCAGAAGATGAGACCAAGAGCAAGGCTTCAAGATCTTTGCAAGTAATTGCAACACTGATTACATCTGTGACATAAACCATAGTCCTTAATATATGGCACCACATACCAAAAAAATATGAATAAAATGTAAATGACATAGGTTCTCCTTTTATTTTTTTTCTTTATTTTTTGAGCATCAGTGGAATTTTCACTCAGATATATTAAAAAAAACCCACAACACATAAGGCCTGAAATGAAAGTGCTGATAAGAAATCCCAGATCAAATTGTTTTCAGAGCCTGTATAAATTTTCTCTCTCTATATATAAATATATATATTTTTTTTCTGGTACACCCACACATATAATTCTCTCCAGCTTCCAAATCTTGTACAGTCTCAGAATAACATCAAATCAATACACATCCAATACTTGCTTTTGCCTCAACAGAAAAAAGCTAATGGTGCTGACAGTCTTTGAAAAGCTTTCCAGTTGGCCCAATATGGAATAAATTATCCTCAAAAAGAAGTAGAACTCTTTTCCAGCTATACTATTATTGTAGTACATTCCATCAGCAATACCTTTAAGTGTTTAATAATACATTATAGCACAGAAAAAAATGCTAATGGAGAAATCTACCTTTATTATGGAAAAACTGCTGCATACTTTGTTTCTTCAGCATTTTTTTAAAAGAAAAGTACTTCTCAAAGCAAAAATTGTGGTTTTTACATTGCAGCGTCAAGCGTTGATTCTTTAAGAAGTAAAATTCTTATGTAACTTATTTAGGAAATAATTTAGGAAGAAAAAGGGCTGTACCCATTATGTACAATTTCTAAACATGGGTGCTAACTATGACTTTATTTCAAGAGGGATCTTAAGCATGTGTCTCACTTTAATTCTGTAAATCTATTGATGCTATTATGACTTCTTATGTATTAGGATACCGTACACGTGTGCTTAGGGATGTGCTCTTGCCACAAAGGGGAAAGGATTTAATCTGACTCATTTCTTTCTCCTTTCCTCTCCTATCTTTTCTTTGCAAATGTCCTTGCCTTTATATCTTCAAAGATTTATTTTTATGCCCATCCAGTACTTTTACTTCACTTATTTCTCCAGAAAGGTCACCCCACACATTTTGTGGATCAGAAGTATCTGATGCAATACCAGCTTAGGTAGTATCTCTTACCTCATCACTATTCCCAGCCATCAGTGTGTTTTTACCACTTAGCTGTGCCACCACAATTGTTTGTGGAGTTGTGCAGTGAAACTCCTCAGGGTGAAAAAATATAAACAGAATTTCATAGATATTGATAAAAAAAACCTGTTTCAGGTTATTTGTCTGGTACATAGTGCGGTCCCAGACCTGGCTAACTGGCACTACTGCATTGCAGTTAACTACAGCACAGCAGTAGAAATAAATGGAAGGGCCAGTGCAAATAAATTCATGGAAGCGCCAGGGCTGGCATGGGGCATTGCTTAGGATGATATTTCTGTCAGGGCTTCATACCTCAGACCAAGGCCTGAGGACAACACTGTTTTAAGTCTACTGGAAATTAAGGTAGCCTATTTCCAGAAGAGAAGTCTGTGGGGTAACTGTAGGTATTGTTGAGGACTGCCTGACCTCTCCCGTTAAGGAGGAAATTACTTGTATAGCAGTCAAAAATCAAGAGATAGTCTCTACACATGATCACAAACGGTTTAAAAAAAGATTAAATTCATAAGACTGTAGGCTATGAAAAATTGGAGTTTGCTTGCTTATAACTTCTTTAAACTTGCACCTATATACAGTTGAGATTCACAATGTTCTTATAAGCTCTTTTTGAGATCCCGTGTGAAGTCAAACCTTGATATTGTGATGCAAAGGCACAGAATTGCCTTGAAAATCTGGGCGGCTGTTAGAGATACTGTAGATCTCACATGAGGGTGACACTATCACCTTATTCCCAGAATGAGTGTTTCCTCCAAACTCAGTATCCAGAAGTTAGAATCCTGTTGCGAAGAGATAGAGTAGGTAGATAAGTCCATGAAAACAGCTGAAAAATGATTGTATTGATGAGTGATTTTGAGTGTGTACATGAATCTTTCAGTATGTATTTTTTCCTATTCTTTTTGTATTTTTTTCTAATTGTACAGTGATCTATCTAAATGTGCATAACAGTATTCACCTATAACTTTTACTAATAATAGTTTGCACCTAAGGATGGTGGAAATTCTGTATGTGTAACTTCTCAGAGCATCTTTCTAAGTGAAACTCGACAGATAGTTATATAAAAAAAGTACTGTCCTTTGTTATGAATCAGAAACCTTTCCCATCAAATATTATGGTATTTTTTTTAAAAAAATTGGAATTGAATTTTATTATTTGTATGTTATCAACCAAGGGATTATTTTCAATTTCTTGTTTACTTTGCATGTTATGAAGAGAAAACATAATCAGTCACAGGATCAAGTATTTATTCTGGCAAAGTTTTAGCTAAGACCCTTCCATATATTTTTTTAAATAAGAAAAAAGATTTTTTAGATGTGTTTTGTAGTTTTTAGTTGCTCTTGCCAGGAAGGACAGCCATAGAGAAGATATTCTACATGAAGCTGTTTGCTCTCAGATTTTACCATTTTTTCTTAATCAATAGGTATTCAGACTGGGAGAGCAAAAGAATACCAAAAAAAAAAAACCAAACACAAAAAAACCAAACCAACCAACCAAACAAAAAAACACCAAAAACAATCAAACAACAAAACAAACAAGAGAACAATTCAACTATGCACAACCTAACAAGATTGTTTGTAGGGGCTGTAATTTAGATGATGGACTACTGTAAAAAAAAGACCTATTATTCTTTATCAGTTAGAGGGTGGCAAACATTTCATTTCCAGTTATGTAGCACTGCTTTTGGATTGCAACGAGACAAAAGCTATGTTTTACATTAGAATTCACATGTGTAATTACACCCTATTAGCAAGGTAAAAAGGGAAATGAGAAAGAAAGAACGGGCAAAATAAAAAGCACTGATGCTGGTTTAATACCAAGAATGGTGAGAAACTGCTTGACCTTTACAGTGAAATTGGAATACAGCCAAGGAGATGAACATGTTGAAGGTGTTATTCCTTCTCTTTTCCATGGTTTAGGATGAGTATCTTTTTTTCACTTTTTTTTTTCTTTCCTTTTTCTTACAGTCTGAACTGAAATAGCAAATTCAACCATTCCAACCGCTATTGTCGGTACGTTATTCATGTCTGTGATACCACATGCCTATCATGGTGGTATTCACCAATTCCTGGATATATTGCCACATTTACCAATTCCTGAACATACTGCCACGCTGAACAAGTTTCTTGAATGCTAATCATAAAAAAGCCCCAACAGATTTTCCAGTTGTAGCAAATCCTAGATGCAAGTTCTCCTCATGTTAGTAAATTCTGGTTTGTTGCACAAAACTCCACGGAAATGCTGAATACTTTACATTAGTTGATTTTATTTCAAAGATATTATGTTATGTTATATACTGATATATGACATCTTCCTACATTTCAAGTAACTGGAACACCTAAAAACCTCAGACCAAGAGACTTTCCGACTATAGTCTTGAGAGCTTTTGATTGATTTGACACACATCTAGCTAAAAAACAATATAAAAATCCCTTCTCGCTTAGGAAGCCCAACTCTGGAATTAATACTGAATTAAGAATGGGATATGACTGGGATAGATGATATTAAGGACTGAAGAAGAGAGACATGGGAAACGTTGAGGTATTTTTCTATGATTTCCATCACTATATCATATGTTATTATCACATAAATAGAATCAACATGTTGGTCCAGAGCTCTGGTTCTGAGTCTGTGTTGCAGTCGATGTTTACTGTCTGTGACCCTAAAAACAGTGAGCACAGAGCAGACTTCCCAAGGTGCCTGATCCTTTTCCCTTACAGAAGCGGGGTGACTTCTCTAATGAAGAAGTTGTAATTATCCAAGTGTTAGGGGGAGGAGACTGCTAGTCATAGATATACAGAGGTCCAAAGAACAAAAAGTCTAAGTCTGTAAAGTATTGAGTTTAAAAAGATCCTAATGAGGTGTTGCAAGTTGGGATCTAATTTTTTTTTCTACCAGGTATATCTGTATGCATTCTCCTGATGAATATAAATTTACTTCAGTGACCTAGCTCCTTCTCAATAGCAAACTATATCATGCCTCCTGCAGCACCTTTCACTCCTTCCATTATTTTAAGATTTACAAATCTTAGCATCTTGTTATAGATGATAAAATTAAGGTCACAGAATATTTAGATAGTATTTTCTTTTTGCTTATCTGTTCTGCAATTTCCACAGTTCAAGATAATGCTTTTTATTCTTCCTGGTGGTAATTGCATACAGTTATTATTTACTTGTGTTGGTAGTTTCTTGCAAAGATGGATGAAAATAAAAGGACAAATATCTGAGGGGAAGACCAGCTATGTCTGTATGGCTATCAGCCAGTATATGACGAGAGCTTTGTGTATTTTGTTGTAATATAATATAATATAATATAATATAATATAATAATAGTAATACACATAATATACTATGTATATTTACTATAAATATAAATATAGTAAATATATAATATATATTTAATATATTAAATAGTTGGAATAGATGTTCAACCTTTTTTCTTATTAATTTGCTTTTTTAAAAATGAAGCATATATCAAATTAAGCATTTGACTAGCACCAAAAAAAGAAAAAAAAAGACAATGAATTAAACGTAAGGAGAAGGAAAGAAAATATAATGAGACCTAGAGGAGAAGAGCTGAAATGCAAGCAAATTCATATCTCTGAATTTTCTTACTCATGTAAAATTTTGTTTCAGCTTTCCACACAGGTACTTTGTAGGACTGAGACAGTATTATGTTTGCTAAAGCATATACTTGCTATCTTTTCTACTTTTTTTTTTTCTTTTTTAAATGTCGATAGGATGTATGACTGTCAACTCATCTCCCCTGTACTAGGTCAGCACCTGAAAGTGAAATTGCAGATGCAGCTGATAGTTTATTATTTATCTTGGTGCTGATGGCTACCTTCTATTTCAGCCAAGGGGAGTTCTTTTCACTGCTTTGATTGAGAATATTTGCCAATGAATCTTTTTCTTATGTTTCTTCATCACTAATATCCAGCTGTTTGCTGAGTATGGGGAGAACATCTGACTGCCCAAGTTTAAAGCAAGAAGGCCATTTTGCTCTTGTTGCAAAGCTATCTCTGCTTATCCAAAATACTCTTATTAAAAGATATTTTCATTCCACTTGACATTCATGCATCTACTGGTGGTAGTTACATGTTAGAGTATGATTCTAAATCCAAGGCAACCATGAAAGCAGATTTATTTTAACAAATCAACTCTACTGGAAACTCAAAAAATTTCTGAAATTTTTGACATCACTTTAAGGTATGCGTTGCCCTTTAGTAGCAGCTATTAGATACCATTTTATTTCAGAAATGTTTTCTGTTTAAGATGACACTAGCGTGTCATCTTAAGAAGAAAGACAAATTTGAGATTAATGTTCTTGAAACAAATCTGATGTTCGATTCTTGTCAGTGAGACTGTATTCAGCTTGAGGATCCTCTCATTAGAGGTCAAACTTGAATGAACCACAGTGTGGGTGTAAGCAGTGAACAGCATGCTGTTAGTTATAGAAATCTGAAACTGCACTGCTTTAAGATACTGATAGATATATATATATATTTCAGCTGTTAGAAATTCTCTAAAAATACTAGGTAAAAACAATTATCTATATAGGAAAGAAAATTACAGGGTGACAAATACTTTATGGATATTACTTAAGCTGGTTAATTTCTGGATAAGTACTAGCTAAAGGTTTAATGTAGAAACCTTGTAAACTTGAAGAGTTTTGTCAAGAAAGTGGTAAGTAGCCTTTAACTGTGAGAGCAGTCAAGGGTCTGAGGAAAGATCCAGATGAATCCTCATAGAGCTACAAATATGAATAGCCTCTCTTTGCCCCACTGATGGCCAGTTTGATGTAAGTTTGACGTTTGGTGATCTGTATCCAGACCCTTCTGCTCAGGAGAAAGAGGGCCAAGAAACGTTAACTTTCTAATGTTGCCATAAAGTTTCCCTGCAACAGACCTATGGAAGCAAGTCGCTTTAAATTCATTAGCTCCTTTAATGGCTTTGCTATAAGAGTTCTTTGGTCTAAGATCCTAAAACATCTGCCAGAGTCTAACCACAAATGTTCAGAATCCCATGTGACATTTTCCCCCTCTCTTATTAAAAATACTAAAATGAAAACAAACAAACAAACCTTTTTGCCTTAACTCTACTATTATGATATACTGAAAGCAGATGAAAAGTTAATGCAAAAAGGGAAAAGTATAAATGTAAAGAAAATATTTTGGCATGTGATTCAAGATCATGCTGGTTAGTGAAACAAGGTCTTAATATGGAAACAATGCCAGCATGGTACTGATTTCTTGCAGTTAACTAATAGACCTTTTCCTGCTCTCTCTGTGGCTTTGCATGAGGTTGATTTTAAGATTAACATACGCATCAAATTGAAATTTGACTCTAGACTTATGTTTGAATTGATGCATGTGATATTTGCTTGCCAGTGCTACACCTGAATTCAATGCCATATGACATACTGGCTGTAAAGGCACCCCTGAAAACATTGTCTTTGGGAGATACCTAACAAATTTAGGAAGTAAATCCTGATGGCAGACCAGTATACACCTTGCAAAAGTTGAAGGATGACAATGGTGATGACAAAAGACTGGCTACTGCCTTTATACATAACTACAGATGTTGCTTTTACAGATTGAATTCTAGTCTTATGAGACTAAATTCTTGCTAGAGTGTAAAACACTAACCCATTTATATCACACATAATTCTAATTTAAACAGTTTTAAATCAAAGCTGATTGTTTAAAAATCTCTTAACAAGGTTCTGTGGGTAATGATTGTACATGCCATGAGCAAGCTTCCTGCCAGTAAAGTATTCTTTTTTCTAATGCTCTTGATGTTATTTGGGGCTGTCTTTACATGGGGGATATATTTCCCTAAATCTCAGTTCAATTTTCATTAAGAATTAAATAATAAGTAACTTTTTCCTCCAGTTTCAGTGAAATATGGACTAAGCACTGAAATTCTTGCTTTTGCATTGATGCCCGTAGATCATACTCATGTTTTCACTGTACAACTCTGACAAATAAAAAGGAGTTCCTTTTATATCTCATTATCATATTGCTTGGCTGAAGTTTTTTTTTTTATTAAGACTGATTAAGCTGGAGAGGATTAAAGACTAAACTCTTATGCTGGA
Organism: Anser cygnoides; assembly: GCF_040182565.1. NCBI lineage: Eukaryota > Metazoa > Chordata > Aves > Anseriformes > Anatidae > Anser > Anser cygnoides. Next base: position 52,045,272 of record NC_089876.1, read on the forward strand.
AAAGCTGCATGTTACCCTTTGCAGTAGGATGCTCCACTTTGCCCTGTAGCTATATGTCTCCACTTAAATTACATGCTAGCGAATACATGCAGTTCAGATTTGTCACCATGAAAATTTGAATAAATCATAGGCATTGCTTCATTTCCATCATTTGCTTGAGGCTCAACAAGCATTGCCACATGATGATATTCCTAACCTGGCATCCTGGAGATCTTTGAGCATCTCAATATTTAAGCATGAATAATGCGTAGTGAGAACAAGTTGGCCAATGAAGGACCAAACATTTTTGAAAATAAAATTGTTGTGGAGAGTGAATCATCTTCATTTAGTTACACTGGTATTGATTTTCTGTAAACTAACTGTTGTCAGTTGTATGTGATCCAAGGTTTCTGAGCAGTGATCACCTAATGGGGTTAAGCACACAGCAGAATGTCTAGGTATACTGCATCTTAGAAATGCAGTTTTTAAAAAGTGAGAATGATTTCTTAGATGATGACAGAGGCATAAAATACTAGTGAGTTTGACTGCTGGCGGTGAATTGTGACCCATGAATATATCTGGCCTGAGATGCGGGTAACTAGTTTAAAACTTGAATTGCAATTTAAGAATTTAAGAATTCAGTAGAGAATTTCCATCTACCAGAGAAATAATAAGAAAGCATCCAGCATTTTAAATGCAAGATCAATTACTGAGGACAAAGCTTACACAGTAAAGCTGCCATTTTCTACCTTTACTCAGCAAAGAACTGCTTCCTCAAATGGTACCAATGCCAATGACCACACTCTAGCTTAGTAAAGCCAGACAGTTTTGCCAGCATTTCACTTCCATGTTGGTATCTAAAGAGCTGTAGTAGCTAAAAGCAGAAAGAAAGCTTTATGCAGTGAAAAAAGAGCCCAGCAAGGACTTGGACTCAGTTCATCTGACGCACCCAAGACTTCTGCGTTTGACACAAGTTCCCCTCAGCTGCACCATGCTGGAACATTCTGTCCCTCAGTGTGGTGACATGGGCTTTTCCCTTGTCATTTCCCAAATGTGTGGTTGTGCTGCTGTCAGGCTTTACTTGCGCACGTATCACTAGCCTCTCACCATACTGATCAGAGCTAAGTTTGTGTGGAGCCAGCTCAGCCATCCCTGTACTTGTAGGATTGCCATGTCAAGGGTAGCGAAGTGCTCCAAGCAGCAAACCTCTAAGGGAGAAACTTCATAGAAAGAATAAGCTAAAGTGATTTTAGATTTTAGTTATTCCTCCTTGCAGCCTTCTTAAAAATTTAAACACTTGGTATGAAATAGTGTTGCTATATATTCCTCTAAACAGGATTAATTATTGATGGGAAGTGCACATTTTTTAAATAGAAGTCTTAAAGATAATAAGTGCATGTAATTACAGTGCAGAAACAGTGAGTATATTTGAAAAAGAATGAAACTTTTTTTCTCTGTACATTGAATGCAAGTTTATATGCACTAAAATGTTACCCTAAGTCAGTGTGATATGTTCTTTCTATTCAGTTTAGTATCATATTAGAAAGCATCACTTTTGGTACCTTCATGTAGATTTAGAAATTCATATGAATTTAAAAACAGTTTCTTAAGTAACAAAACTCATAAAAGAACCAATTATTTAGCAATACTTTCTGTGTTTCTGATCTTTGTCCAGTACAGTACAAAATTAGCGTTTGGCAAATTTGTTCCTTATTTGTAAGTCTTGGAGATCATATCAAAAGTCAAACAATTAAACCCATTGCTATTTAGTAAGAATTTTATCTTAAAATCAACTAATTTTTATTTGGAAAAAAATGTATTTAGAGTTGATCATGTATGATATTTTACCTAAACCACATAGATTTTTTTAGCTCAGTCAAGTAAAGAGATACAGTAAAAGAAGTATTTTTCAGAGATGTTTGTATTGACAAAACCAGAAATGTTATTTATAAGACTGTTCAAAGAAAGCAGAAGTCATAAATGCTAAGTGACTTCGCGCTTCTGATTAAAATAACTTTTCACAAAGCTTTTTGTGGTGTTCATGCAGCTTTACACTGGACCTTTAGACTGCTGCTCATGCCTTAGCTTTATTTAGCCTCTTGAAAAGAAGTGGGGGAGAGAAAGATTAGACTTTTCCTGTGAACAGAGAGGGTCTTGTGGGTGAAGTGGCAATTAGTGGTCATCTTGGCCACAGTAACCATGAAGTAGCCAAGTTTAAAATCTTTGGTAATAGGAGGAAAGCTGCCATCAAAATGTCAACCCTGGAAATGGGGAGGGCAACCTGAAGTCCAAAGTCAAGCAGGTGGGGCAGAAGATTCACATAGCTGGTCAGGGATGTTCTCCTAGAGCTTAGGTGGAAAAATAAAGTGTATGGCCACTGGAAGCAAAGTTGGGTAGCATGGGAGGACTAGAAATATGCTATTTGCCTTTGCAGGGTGAAAAGTAGCGTGGCCAAAGCTCAATTAGTTGAAACTGGCTAGTACTGTGGGGGACAACAAAGTTTTTTTTAGAAATATGTTAACAGACGAAGATGAGAGAAAATTAGTACTTTACATTAGTGGTTGACTCCGTCGAGAGTAGAGAGGCCTTGCAGAGAGATCTTGACAAATTAGAGGCCTGGGAAATCACTAACTATATAAAGTTTAACAAGACAAGTGCTGGATTCTGCACCTGGGAAGGGACAACCCTGTACAGACCGAGTGATGAAAGGCTGGAGAGCAGCTCCACAGAAGGGGATCTGGGGTTTATGGTCAGTGGCAAGCTGAATATAAATCAGCAGTGTGCCCTGGCAGCCAAAAGGGCCAGCTGTTTTCTGGAGTGTATCAGGCACGGCATTGCTAGCTGGTTGAGGGAAGGGATTGTCCCGCTCAGTTCTGCGCTGCTGTAGCCTCACCTTGAGTACTGTGTGCAGTTTTGGGCACCACAGCATAAAAAGGACACAAAACTATGAGACAGTGTCAAAAGGAGGGCCACAAAGATAGTGAAGGGTATAGTGGAGAAGACATATGAGGAGTAGCTCAAGTTACTCAGTTTGTTCAGCCCAGAGCAGAGCAGGCTGAGGGGAGGCCTCATGGCGGCCTGCAGCTCCCTCACGAGGGGAGTGGAGGGGCAGGCGCTGAGCTCTGCTCTCTGGGGACAGCGACAGGACCCGAGGGAACGGCATGGAGCTGGGACAGGGGAGGGTCACGCTGGGTGTTAGGGAAAGGTTCTTCAGCGAGGGGGTGGTTGGGCACTGGAACAGACTCCCCAGGGATGTGGTCAGGGCCCCAAGCCTGCCATAGTTCAGGAAGTGTTTGGACAATGCTCTCAGACTCATGATCTGGATTTTGGGTGGTCCTGTGGGGAGCCAGGAGTTGGATTATTGATCCTTGTGGGTCCCTTCCAGCTTGGGATATTCTGTGATTCTCTGATTTTCTTGTGAAGTTTATAGGCTTGAATCTTCTATTTTCATCTGACTGCCTTTTGCAGATATGGCAGAAAGGATCCAAGCTGGTGAGGGAAAACAGGTTTTTATATTTCTAGGTAACATCTCCAGTGTTATTTATGTTGTTCCTTCATCTTTCATTTCCAAAATGAGTAATAGTTGCAATAAGTAATCTTCTCAAGTTTCAGAGAGCATTATTTGCTCTGTTGAACCTCCTCATTGAACTTGATTTCAAATATCAACTTTTCATGGAGGTGAGAAAACCTTTTAGTTCCCAAACCGGTGAAACAATTTTGGTGTTATAGCAATACAGCCAGCTTTGCTTACAGAAAGGAATGCAATTATCCAGTCGCTATGATGGAAAAAAAATTACAAGTCATCTCTGCTGCTGTTCTTGTGGCTGTGGTTTCATTTTCATGGTTCTGTTTCAATTGCTGTGACCTTGCAGCTGCTGCAGCCATGTTGCTTGGTCTCAGAAATGTGGCTTTAGCATTTTTTCCTTTATGCTGTGAAGACCGTGACCCAATGACTTGTTATGATTTTTAAAAGCTCTCCATAGAATTTAATCCAGTTGTTCACATCTGGAAAGTAGAAACAAAACCGTCTGACTTCTATTTATTTATTTATTTATTTTAGCGTGGGGGATGAGGAGAGGAGGAGATGTAAAGAAAAAATCTGGATTTGGATTTTAGTCACTTGCTGAACTAGTATTAGTGGTTTGTAGAAATTTAACCTACATAGAAAGAGAGGCCCCATTTTATTCTTCAGGCAACTGAAGTCTAAACTAAAGGATGAGAAAATAGTTTTTAGATGGTATTGCCTGCTCAGATATGGGTGTACCAATGTAGAAAACAGGAGAAAAGGTAGCAGAAGATTCAGGGGCTAGACAAGAGCCCTCAAGAACAATCAGTCCCACTGGGTCCCCCTGCATCCCAGACCCCAGGGCCACACAGTAGTGCCTCCTCAGTGAAGGAGGATCCCTCTCCATGATAGAGGTCTCACAGCCTTTAGAAGCTGCCAGGCTTGTTGCAATTTTCTGGGGGGGGCAAGGTAATAGTTCCTGCAGAATTTATTCAACTGGACTCAGGGGAGCACTTTTTGTCTTCCATCAGTGTGCCTCAGCAGTGCAGTGCAGCTGATGAAGCAGGGGATGGTGCTCTGCTATCATTAGCTGCTATATAATCCAGGAGGCAAGCTGCACGCCCACCAAAAACTACAACAGGAAAGTTGACATCTAGTTATCATACTGAAGCAGAGCAAAATTCAATGAATGTGAAAGATAGAGCAGATACCTTTAAAAAATAAATCTTGAAGTTTCTTAAGTGATTGAAATATCTTTACTGTACAAAAATCTCCATAGACAGAATGATATGGCTGCCAGCTAAAAAGAAAACACACCAACATTAAAATATGCCTTCATACAGATGTACTGCATCTCTTTGAGGTTACTAGGGGTTTCTGCTTAAATAAAGTGTCTGTCAAATTGGAACAAACATCTCCTTAGAACCCTTCGTTGGTGGGAATAGGCTTTACAGGGCCTCAGCCCCTCAATGGCCATGCTCCAGCCAGTCAGCTCCTTCAAGCTTACTCAAAATAAATTCAGACAGGTAGCAGCAAAACATATTTTTGTTTTTGTTTAAAATTACTTGTCCACTTAGCACTGACTCTTCTAACCCCTCCCTCCTGCTCCATCCCCACACACTTCCCCCCATTTCTGGAGGGGAAAATCAGTTACAGTGTGAGCCAGTGAACAGGACAGTGAGACCACATATTTCTCAATCCAGATGTTTTCATTGTGCTCATTTGCATGTAAGACTTGTAATTGCATTGCTGATTGTCAGTGTGTTAACAGCACAGGACAGCATCACATACTTCTCCAAGTATTACAAAAAGCAGAAACAAGAAAGAGAATGATTTACAAACAAGAAATCTCATGTGGTTGACATTCATTGGCGCTATCTAAAAGCTGACGCAACCTATAAATCTACAATGTTGATGAAAGTTTATTTATTACTGTGCAGTCGGTGAAATTAGTAATGTTCTGGGCAGTAGTTTCCTTACTGAGGCAGTAAGAAAATTAGATGCTTTTACTGGCAAACAACCTGAAACATGAGGGAGTTGTACAATGAGATCTAGGAAATTTAACAATTTGTTTGTAGTATAGAAGTGATGGAGTTAACCTGGGAAAATGTTAGTCAACACAATTATTTTTAGTGAAATAAAAATTTATGGTACAGCATTGAGCTTAGCATCCATATAAGACCTGAACTTTCACTGTGATAAGAAAAAAATAAGATTTATTTGGCTGCAACAGTGGGGTGGTAGCTATTACAGTAAAATCAGATGTGTTAATATCTACGTGAATGTATTTGATTCTGAATAGCAGAAAAGCAGAACTCTTCTTTTACCTTTAAAAATGAAAGGAATAGTCAAACATATGCATATTTGAAGGCATGGATAGGTGGCAGATATGGGAAGTGAGATCAGTACAGCACCATGAAGAATGCTCAGCAGAAGAGATACTCTTATATTCTATAATACCGTAGAACTGTTAATCATCAAATTGTCCTCATCCTCTGAAAATGAGTGAGTTGTGATATTCCTTAGCAATAAAGTGGCAAAACGTAATGAAGTTAATTTTTTTCCCCTAAATTGATGGGAGATGTAATATTTTCAGAAGTCATAGTAAATGACTAAATGAAACAAAATATGCAGTGACATCCCTAATGAAGCAGAGGAAACAACATGGTACTCAGTTTGAGGCTTTTGATAGGGAAAAAGAAAGCAGAAGGTTAGTAATTATAGTTGCTAGTGATGCTGTATTTTGTTCTGAAGTATTGTTCATCCCTGATCACTTTGAGTCTAGTACTAGAATCTTGAAGGAGAGCTTTTGCACACATCTTCAGAACAACTATGTACATTAACTAATCTGATCTGTTTTTATTGTGCATATTTTAGCAATTTATCCATTGTGATAACTTCACAAGTCAATCTCCTCTGCTTTATATTTGTGGTAAGACTACTTAACACACTTTTGACTTGACAATCTAATCTGTATGGGAGAGCGGTTGTGGAGTTTAGCTGCCCAGCAGGGTAAAACCACCACACAAGTTCTAACCCCAAAATCTACTACTGGTTTTATGTTGTATGTATAATAAAGTGAGGCATTATGAATTATAATAGTCAGAAATTGTCAGATTTTTAGTAATGCTAGTTTCTAGCCCTTTCTATGAAGCTGGTTCTATATGTAAGTCATTAATTCCTGATATTTTATCATGATTCTTTCCAAGCCTTCTCGCATGTTCATTCATTCTGAAAATAAGAAAACTTATGGTTGACTTGGATTTATAGTAAATGTACTATATACAAACCATTTGACAGGGCCTTACACCTAGATCGTATGCTGGTTGCACCTGCGCTATTAATAAGGAAAAATTCAGGCCCACTATTATTCCAGAACAATAAATATGGGATTCAGATCTTATATGTATAAAAGGTGAATTCAAACAACTTTAGAAAGAAGCACTTATAGTATATGGGAAAAAAAAATAAAAGCCAAAGATATAAATATTTTTGTTAATGTATTTTTATTCTCTTGATTGTGAAAAAACTAAGAAAATCTTATATCAAGAAGTGTGTTCTACACGTTAAAGTTGATAGATATTAATATTCAGTCTATTTGGGCAAGAAAAGCTCAGAAGTGATAATTCTACTCTGGTTTTTCAAAACTATATACATATATTTTTTGATATATTTTTCTGACAGTGTTCACTTTTTCCAGTAAGTTGGACATAAAAAGTTCTGTAGGTGCATAAACATGAAAAATATAAAGAAAATATTTGATTTTACATTTAAATATATGAATAAAAAGTGGGTTACATGATGTGCTAGAATATATCTTAGTGTGTATTACTGGGAGTATGGATTAATTTGGGAGCACACAATGTTTCAAGTGTGCCATCTGTTATTTTTAGGTTATGCCTTTGTTAATGAGAAATTTGCTGGAGAAGATTTTGAACAGAGCCTATATAGCACAGTCAGATGCAACCCCAGTTCATTTAATTGTGGTATAAATAGCAAGTTTATTTTTTTCACTGACTGGATCAGATTTGTTTGAAGTATGTGCGGTGACTCTATAAAAATACTTGTCTTGTCAGACATGTTTCTGAAACATCACAAGATCTTCTTCTTCAGATCTGAATAAATGTTTAATATTAAAAATAGAAGTATTTCCTCTAAAGCCAAGTTTGTGAATAGCCATTGTATCCTTAGCGGTATGAATACTATAACCTTTGAAGGCAATTAAAAACACTATCAGAGCTTGAGGTTTTGGCTTACCACTACTTAGTCATAATAGCAAATTAAGATTTGGTAAAATTATTCTGTTTAACAGTAGCAAATTCTTTGTCACTTCTGAGAGAGTAGGACAGGAGTGAGCTGTTCTGGTGGCTGCAAAGGCTATACATTTGCTTTGCGTGCATTTGGGGCACAAGCAGCAAAGCATTAACATCATGTCTGTGATGTAATAAGAATAATAAGCAATTCTTCTTATTTCAGGTAGCTCCAGGTTATTACTGTGTATCAAATAGAAAAGGTCCTTATGATTTTATTGGTATGGAATCAGTCAGTGAGGTTTGGGAAAGCATTTTGCTCTGTGTTTCGTTTTGCTCAAAAATAATTGGGAACTTTTAATTCTAAATGGAAAGACCCCGTGTTCTTTTTTCCAGGATTCTCTACAATTTTATTTTAGTAAAAGAGCAAGTTAATGAGTGTTTTATGCAATTGCAGATGTGAAGTTTAAAGTGAAACTTTAATCTGAAGTCTGTAAAAGTAAACACACACAGGAGATTCAGCCCTTCAGATGAAAATTTTTATCACTGGAATGAGCAAAACTGAAATTATTGTTGCTAGCATTATGACAGATTTTTCTCCTTTCTAGGCTTTCTAAAATGAATATGATAAGGAAAAATCTTATACAACATTTTTGTATAAAACTCTAAGAATACTTTAAAACATATGCATGACTTTAATGACCTATTCATGTTGCACAGGTTTTATAAATATTACTTAGGGGAAGAAACTCAGATATAGAGAGACTGAGTATCATGTAATTGAACAGAAAGACAGGGTTTTGAACAGTCAGTGCTATTTGTGTCTTCCCATCACTTCAGGAGGAAGATGGATTTTGATTTTTCAGATTTTCTTGTAGAAGTGTTAGTAACAATATTCTGCCTAATATTGTTAACATAAGCAATTAAGCCAGTGTGGCAGGCAGAGTCCTTCCAGAATGCTTAAAAATCAGAAGAGCTTTGCTACAAATATATTTGTCTTTTTTTTTTTTTTGGTTAGGTTTCATGGCTTCTAGAATTTTCTTTTTAACTGTGAGGTCTAGGATTGGTGAGGATTGGGGGAGGGGCCATTTCTGCTTTGTTTTATTTTAAATAAAATCCCAGATTCTGCCATGATTGCGTGCTCTTTGAAGCTGTCTATTTGCAAAACACCAGCCACTGTTTTGAGATGGCAACTTTGGCAGAAGGAGGAACCCCCACTGTGAAGACCTCGTGGCAGGGAGGGTGCTGAGCACTCCCTAGAGCTCTTCAGCAGCTGGGAATGAACATGCTCCTCCAGCACAGAAACAGGAGGGAATATTCTCCTGATTAAAGGAAGGAGTCTCAGGAAACAAAATGACGTCTGAATTATTTTGGTAATGCTGTTGCACACACAACCGCTGATAGGCCTCCAAAAAGTGAAGTAGAAGTTTCACAAGTCTCTGTGTATGTTATCTGCTCCAGCATGGATGGAAGATGGATTAACTGAAGCAAGTTATTCCAGTCTGCTATTCTCCCATGACTAGATAAATAACGATAATAAAATTGAAAGCAGTGCTGCCCTGGGGACAGTAAGTCTCTTAAGATTACTAGTTTGTATTTTCACTGCGTCAGCAAGGATGTAGATTTGTAAATATCCCAGACTACCCAAAAGGGCAATAAGTTATTCATCTTTTGTTGTTTTCTTACGTAATATACTTCCTTATTTTCAGTAGAGAAGGAAATATAATGCTGAGAACCAGTGCTAGAAGTTGCCTACTCAGAGTCCTTCTCATAAATACAAATGAGTCAGAAGTTGCCAATTTGTTCAGGAAAAGCTATGTAACACCACTACACAGAGATGAAAGAAGTGCATTTTCTTAAGGACGCCTTGTACTACTAGTGTTCTAGAGAAAGATTAATTATGAAGGTCACAAGTTAATGTTTGTTTTAAGGATAAAAACTCTGTGTTGGGAAAACTTGAGTCATTTACTGTACAGTGAAGGCTTGGATTACAAATAATTTATAGTTTGTTTTCTGCCATATGTTGTTGTGAAATATGTTTCCAAAGTGGTATTATGTTGAAATGATGGTGTCATAGGAAAGCATGTTTAATTGGATCTGTGCTGAAGGATGTAGGAATCATTCTAGCCTCATTAAAGTCAAAGGAGATTTACTGTTGACCTCAGTGAAGTTACGATTTCCACTCCACACCATCTCTAGTAGACAGCTGCCTGTCTTAAGCTGACAAATCAGGCAAGGGTTTCCAGTAAAATCTTCCTCAATTTTTAGCTAAATTCCTCCTTTACATGTCTTATTTCAACCATCGTGTTAGCTATAGTATCCAGGAAGCTTTTCGGCTGACTGGCTGCTTAAATGCTTATTTTATGTCTACAAGACTCCTTGAGCTCAGTTTAGTTGCCTAAATTTCACTGTATAGTGATGTTTGGACCGTTCTGATGTATCTCAAACATTTGGACAAAAGAGAGGAATTGGAAGATTCAAGAATATGTGTGAATTTAAGCCAGTGAGTCCTCAATGAAAGAGCATGGTTAATGTATAAGGACATTAAAACAATAACCTGCAAAAATGTACAGTTTCCGTAAAACTTCTGTGTTTTGTTCTGCCTTTTTCTTTGGTTTAGAGTCTTTCATGTATTTGCTTTGAAATGAGATTTTTTTATAAAATGAACACAATTTCCATCAAATAGTGTGATTTAAACTCTGTACATAATACTGAATTCATGGAAGATGAATTCTGCTTTTTATTTTTTTTTTAAATGAACTTTAAAAATATTGACTTGGTTTCAGTCTGACCACATTTACCACATGATATTTTATAGTTCAGGGCTTGAATTAATATAAATCCATCATTTGCTTAGCCCTTGACTTACAGCAATTTCTACTTTTCCACACAAATACTATTGCAAGGAGATTTGGAGCCATTCTTGTCTATTTTTTTTCTAATCTGGAGGACCGGTAGGATTTAAAGCACTGGTAGGATTTAAAACACACCTTTCCATTTTGTCCAGTTTGAAGACAGTGTTTTGAGCCACCACGTTGTCCTGTGGCGTTGTCAGATGCCTGTCTCCTCCCCAGCATTGTGTTAGCAACCTGGGCTGCTGGTAAAGGGCTGTGTATTCCAGGGGCTTTCTATTACCTGATCATTAAAAAATAAAAAAATAAAAAATCCTCAAGTGATATTGAAGCTCTCATCTTGAATTTCTTTAGCTTCTACTCAGCCCTGGATGCTTGGGCTTTAACTGGGTGGAATGAGTCCTGTTGGAAAGTGAACGGCATAGGTCTGCTTGTGATAATAATTTTTCTTTTATGGCCTTGGTGTGAAGTTCTGATACTGTTTAATAATAATTTTGCCTTTAACTGAGGGGATTCAAGATCTGCTCTTACCTTTTCTTTTGAAACTGGAGCTATGTTGACTTATCTATATTGCTATTACAGAAAGTTTTGTCGAGCTTTTGCCAAGATAAACAGCTTTCTTCGTAACATAATTAAAAAAAATAATAATGTCATGCCAAGTCTAAATGATCTACTGATCTGTTTACCTAATCAGCCCACTTTCTTTCAAATCTTTCACACTGACATCTGATTGTGAGTCTATTATATGATAGTTTAAACTTTAACAAACTGCCCTCTAACACTTTGCTATTCTCCTCAAACTTCCCTCTCTGCTTCTTACCTACAAAAGATGTTTCAAAATCTTTTAAAATATTTGAGTTTTAAATTACAGGCTGGCATATGTGTATGTATTTGATTCGAGCCACATGTTTTCAGACTTCGTCCCTCTTTAAGTAAATTTTCTCTTTAGTTAATATCTTTGCAAAAAATCAAGTTTTGATTAGTGTTTTCAGCTAGTGATACTGTTCTGTAGAAATGCTGGCATTATTAAATATATTCAGCTGTTTACATTTTAAATCATTCTTCTCATCTAATTGATTTTATTTACAAAAATCAGAAATAGAGCACTCAATTCAATTTTTGAGGGAGAGGCAAAGCTATAAAAGCACAACAAAAAGAAATGGAAAGAAATGCAGTTCACAGTGAAAAAAGTTTAATTTTCTCAGTGCAGTTGTACAATGCATTTACACTTTGTCAAACTTTTAGCTAAGGTATGCTAACTGAAGACCTAGAGTTATTTTAAAATAGATACAATCCTTCTTATTGCCTGTTTCTCATTGTGTGTTTTGTTTTGAAATCTGACATGTTAGGTTCCACCTTTCTGCCAGCCTTCCTGTTCACCACATTAGGGTAACTTTTCCTCACTACAAGTTATTCACATATATATACAGTTTAATTCTTCTAAATTTCTCAAATCTCCCTATATTCAGAAGGTTTTGAGTCTATGAGTTTTATTCTGATTGTATTTTTTTTCTGAGGAAATAAAATATCTTTATGAATAAAGAGGAGTTCTCATATTAAGATAAGGTGTAAAAATCACCGTAGTTGATTTAGTCTGCAGTAAGTTCTTGCATCATCCTTAGCCAAATCTGCTTCTCTTTTGGAAAAACTAGAAGATTTTTGTTCTGCCTTGAAAAAGAAAAGTTTATGACTTTACATTTACTTTCCAAGTTTCCCGTGTTACCTCTGTAGTAGTCTGTATATCCTGGCTTCTAGTCCCCCAGAAATGGAGGGAACTATCCACTGAGGTAGCAGTCATAACTTCAAACAATGACTCCCTACCACATTTTAACTGAGAAAACAATACATTTTTTATTCCTGCTTAAAAGAGTTCAGTCACAGAGCCTGGATACTTGTGGTTGTATTTACTGTTCTAGTGTGCCTGCATTTACTCTTGCCATATAAAAGAGACTGATAGTGTTCACATGTAGGATTAATGTCAGTAAAAAAATAACGAGGTGAAAGATGCCATGGAACTGGAAAATATTCTGGATATATTTCCAAAGTCTTGATTTTTGTGTTTTTCCCTTTGGTTATGAGTGAATTTCCTGACTAGATTGTAAGTAGGTCAATGAGTAGATAATTTGTTCACATGACTGCAAATATATATATATTTATATACATATATATTTAAGTTGTTAGTTTCATTGTTTTTCTTCCTGTTTATCATGATATGTTTTTTAATGATACTGTGATATGCTTAGGTAGTTTCCATTGCCTACTGAGTATGGCATCATTAACTACTATTTGTAGCAAAGAGCAGGTCTTGCAGGGTGCTGTCCGGTGTAAATTTTTCTTGCGCCTGGTGAAGTTCAGCACATTCATTGCCTCCCATAACTGCAATGGAAGATATGAAAATATTTGATTCCTTCATTATATTATTTATAGACTTGCCTTTCATGTGATGATATTTGATACCACATTACAAAGAGATAATGAAATGCAAAACTTGCAAGAGTTTGACTTTTGTATTGAAGGCAGCATAGTGTTCGTGTTCTGAAAAGTGGTACTGTGCTGCAGTTAGTAGCTGAGTTGCAGAGAAAAAGCAGTTATTCTTCTGAATACAGAATGGTCATAAAAAATATGCAGCCCAAGGAGTTTTTATTGGTTGGTGGCCACAGAACTGTATTTTAACCAGATCAGGGCTCTGTTGGCCTCCTGGTATTTTTTCTTAATGCTCTTCAACTGCTCAGTTTAATTTAATTTTGGTGTTTAATATTCTTTTGTTTAAATAGTATCTAGTTTTAAGAAAAATATTTTAAAGGATATAATTGAACCCTCAGGTTTACATGAACATCCTATGAAATAAGATACACTTTAAATTAATAGTGATCAGAAATTAACTACTACCACGAGGCCACTGTGTTTCATCTTGTAGAGTTAACCTGCAAAAAGGGTGAAATTCAGGAAAATGTCCAAATTCCAGCTCCTTTTACCAGCACAGAATGCTTAATACTTGCAGCAAATCTGATGCCATTTGAAGCCAATACGAATGACATTTCAATACAAAAAATGAAAAGGAATACTGTGTTTACTTCAATTAGCTGGAGAATGAAATTTGTTTAAAAGCCACCTATGAAAGCAGAAATCCTGCATCTTGAAAAGCCAGTACCCTCCTGTACGATGTTTTCATACAGTCTCACTACACCCTATGACAAGAACTTGAAGACTAAGACATCATATGAAGAATCAGGCTCTAGTCTGGCACATGCTGAGGCACATGTTGTCATTCCAAGACCACATAAATCAAAAATTAGCTTATTTGCTACTGGCTATATATTTGTAGTTACAACACATCCCATTCAGCAACAGAGCAAACCTCACTTGCCAAACCTTGCTTCTTCCCCTCCCTTTCCTCCCACCCCCTAACTTTAAATAATGGCCTTCCAGGATGTTAGAAAATATTTGGATTTTTGGAGGAGAGTTTTGGAGTACCATCAAAGAAAAATGGGAAATATAAATGGGAAATATTGAAACTATTTTGTTTTTATCAAACGGATTTTTTTTTCTTCTGGGATTGCCCCATCCAAGTGTAGCACCTTGCATTTTGACTTGTTGAAATTCATTAGGTTCATGTGGGCCCACTTCTCAAGCTTGTCCAGGTCCCTTTGGATGGCTTCCCTTCCTTTTATTGTATCAACTGCACCTCTCAGTTTGGTGTCATATGAAAATTGGATGGGGGTGCACTCAATCCCACTGTCTATATCATTGATAAATATATTAAACAGTACCGGTCCCTGAGGTACACCAATTGTCACTGGCCTCCACTTGGACATAGATCCATTGATCACCACTCTCTGGGTGCAACCTTCAAGCCAACTCCTTATCTACTGAACGGTCCACCTATCAAATCCATCTCTCTCCAATTTGGAGACCAGGATGTCATGTGAGACTGTGTCAACGGCCTTTTAGAAGTCCAGGTCGATGACAACAGTTGGTCTTCCTTTGTCAGCTGATGTAGTTACTCAGTCATAGAAATCCACCAGATTGATCAGGCACGATTTACCCTTGGTGAAGCCATGCTGGCTGTCTTGGATCACCTCTTTGTCTTCTATGTGCCTTGACATTGCTTCCAGGAGGATCTTTTCCATGATCTTGCGAGACACAGAGGTTAGGCTCACTGGTCTGTAGTTCCCTGGGTCCTCCTTTCTACCCTTTTTAAAAATGGGAGTGATGTTTCCCTTTTGCCAGTCACCAGGGACTTCACCTGACTGCCAGGACTTTTCAAAGAGGATGCGGAGAGGCTTGGCAACTACATCAGCCAATTCCTTCAGGACCCTGGGATGCATGTCATCAGACCCCATAGACTTGTACGTGTCTTATTTCATCAGGTGGTCTCAAACCTGCTCTTCACTTACAGTGGGTGGAACTTTGATCCCCCGGCCTCCATCTATGGGTCCAGGAAATCAAAAGACTTGGGAATCCTG
This sequence comes from Anser cygnoides, assembly GCF_040182565.1. Taxonomy (NCBI): domain Eukaryota; kingdom Metazoa; phylum Chordata; class Aves; order Anseriformes; family Anatidae; genus Anser; species Anser cygnoides. The sequence goes on from NC_089876.1 coordinate 52,060,324, forward strand.
ACTGTCAGTGAAGACGGAGGCAAAGAAGTTGTTGAGTGCCTTAGCCTTCTCCATGTCTGTCGTTACCAGTTCACCCTCCTCATCCATCAGAGGAGGTACACTCTCTCTCCTTGGCCTTTCTTTTATGAACAATGTACCTATAGAATCCTTTCCTGTTACTCTTTGCATCCCTTGCCAAGCTCAGTTCCATTCATGCCTTGGCTTTCCTTATCCCACCTCTGCACACCTGGACTGCATCCCTGTACTCTTCCCAGGCGACGTGACCCTGCTTCCACTGCATGTGCATTTCCTTCTTGTGCCCCACTTTGACCAGCAGGGCCTTGCTCAGCCATCCTGGTTGCTTGCCCTCCCTGCCTGTTTTTTTTTTATGCAAGGGGATGGAGAGTTCTTGCACTCTAAGGAAAATATCTTTAAAGAGTTGTCAGTTCTGCTCAGCTCCTCTGTCCCTAAGGATGGTGTTCCAGGAGATACTGGATATATATACTATATGTATATACTGGTTACAAGTGTATGTATATGTATATGCTATATATATACACTATATGTTTATACATAAAAAAGAGTAGGCCAAGAGTCTGATTTTACATTCTTACATGTGTGCAGTTTCCATTGGAAACCATAGTAATACTGAAGTTAAAAAAACAGAAAACAAAATGAAAACCATTCCAAAGTAATTTCTATTCAACAAGCTGTAGGTCCTCAACTTTTCCCACAATATATAAGAAAGTTCTCTGTAATTTTGTATAAAATAACTTATTTCAAACAAAGCTCTATTCTTTTTGATCTCATGTAAATTACATTATAATATGTTTTTAATTGGAGAAAGAAAGGTAATGGCAGGCTTCCTGTGTTATGTAAACCAGACCTTTTAAACATGCAGAATAATTTACAGTAACTTGAACTTTTAAAAGTGTAAAAAGATCTCTTGCTTTTTATTTGAGCTTATTGAAGAGATCAACATTTGAAAAGCTTGTTATAGTGAACTAAATGCTCTCTGTATATAAGACTGTTTCCCTCATTTTTGCCCCCTTTTGTTCATTAAGGGCAAGAAGTTGGGACAGGGGAGGTTCATGTTGGGTATGAGGACAAGATTCACTGAGAGGGTGGTCGGGCACTGGAACAGTCTCCCCGGGGCAGTGGTCTTGGCACTGAGCCTTCCTGAGTTCAAAAAGTGTTTGGACAACGCTCTCAGACATGGTGTCTGATTTTTGGGTGGTCCTGTGCGGACCCAGGATTGGACTTGATGATCCTTGTGGGTCCTTCCAACTCAGGATATTCTATGATTCTATGATTAACTTATTTCAGTCCTTGAAGCTGTCTAATAACACTTCCACATAGGAACTCAACACACGTCACAAACAATAATTGATTTAGTTCAGCAATATTTTGTTGAAGTATGCAATTGATGTAGTAATTGATGATGTAATTGTATTTGAGGAGCTCTGCCATAATCACTAAAGAACTGTGTAGGGTCCTTTGGCATAAGATGTAAGGCACTCTAACCCCAGACCTGTTCCTTAGCCACAAGATAAAGGAATGGATGAGATTAAGGAAGGTGGTAGGTCTTTCATGTATTTACAGAGCTTTAGGATCCAGTATGGCTAATATTTATACTTGGCTCTGTGTTCTAATTTTCAATTTCGTATCAATCTCTTTTTTTTGACAAAGGCATGTTTCTGCCTGATTTCTTCATCTGAAAAACAAGCACATACTTAATTCTTTTACTAACAGAGAAATATGGAAGAGTATTAATATTAAATGTTTCGTAGATAGAAATCACTGCAATTGCATTCTGCCAACCCTAATGGATTTACTTGATGGAATATTCCATAGAGACTAAAATACTGATTTTCTACGTTATTTGTATAAAGAAATTTCTTGCTGCTTTAAAATAACACTGCTCTTGGTATAAGTATTACTGACTCAAACAAACTGAGGAAAATGAATTTGTCGTGGATACTCTGTTGCTAAACGGGCTAAGCTCTTTGTGAGTTCAAAGGCTAAACTATTGCCAGAATGAAATTTAAACTTGTCTCTGTTAAACATCTGTGCTCTCAGAGTTACCAGTGATGTGTCCCTTTGACCTGTTTCATTTGAACTTTGCTGGAATTGAATTTTCAAACTACTAAATCTAACTTCAGGGTGTGATTCACTGCTGGGTGATGATAGGTAATTGGATGGTGAACTCACAAGGGGCATGAGAGTACCGGAGCTCCCCTGTTCTCAAAGGAAAGAAATCAAAAAAACTGTAAATGCAAGTTGGGAATGGGTGTTTCTCTTTAGTACCAAGAAAGCAGATTTTGTGGTGTGTTTGATAAATGACAGTTAGTTTTTATATCAACAGGTCAGCTATCTGTACAAAATTTTTACAAATCATGTAGTGGTACAAGTAGCACAGAAGCATACTGTGGTGGATGAAACAATCTTATTCTACTTTTGCAGGAGTCATAATATTTCAGAAGCATTATCAGTTCTGAATGACTAGACTCAGGAGAGGGTAATCCTTGTCCACAGGCTACTTTGGCAGTTCTTTTTTTTTTTTTTTAATACGTAGTGGATAAAATAGGTCCTAACTTGACTGAGAAAGCAATTGGATGTGGTACACACAGCCTTATCTTGCAACACAGATGGGATATACTGTTCTACTAACTTTATCTGTAGGTGAAGGAGACTGATGAAAGAGACTTTGTGTGCCTATGAAATTTGCTTGTAAAATCATTTTTGCTTGAACTATCCAGTACTACTATTGAAATAAATTTTACCAATACCATTTGAAACTTGGGAAACCACATAAACCTTGGGTTTTCTAGCATTACAGTACTTGTGTCAAATTCTCCTCTTGGTAACAGACCTACAGCCCTACTGAAGTGATGGGTTTGTTGGTGTTTGGAAGCATATGTGCTATCTGCTATACATGTCTGCAATCTTGTTTCAATCTCAAATGACTCGTGTTAAGTATTTTGTCCCTGATATGATATAATAGCCTTCTGCTGGGAATGTGTTATCAATGTGTTTCTCTGTAGATTAAAGTTCTTAAGTAAAGTGTCTATTGCTCCACAGGGAGAAAGATGGGTGAGAAGTGGGTGAGGTTTATTGTTACAATGAACTATACTAATGGGGATTCAAAACATAGCGGAAGAGGACACTTTGGGATTCATTCAACGGCATTCATAACCTTGGCACTGATCCCAGTGTATTGGTGTTGAACTGAATAAAACAAATATTGGATTGCTGAACAGAGCTTTCTGAAGTGCCTTGCATGTGTTTCTGCTTTACATGGTAAATATTTGTGGATCTGTTTTTAGTTAATATTATTGACACAGATTAGGTGAGGAAAAGAGACCCAAACTCAAAAAACATTCAGAAGCTTGCTTAAACTATTACTTTATCCCTTCTAATGCTCTGTGGTACTACTTCAGTATGTATTTATTTCTGTAGAAATACCAGAATGTCTGATGTGTATTTCCTAACCCTAGCGCATTTAATAGCACTTCTGAGAGAGAAGCTTACTGTATGATTGATATCATATTTTACTGAAGACACAATGAAAAAGAAAAGAAACAAAAAGTAAGAAATTCCGTAGTGAATCTTTGAATCCTATTTCTTTAATGATGTATTGCATGCTTAGAAGACATAAATAGGAAGTTGTGCAGGTATCTTCTGCCTTCTAAATAAAAAAATCTAAATAAAATGTTGCATTGAACCTCTCCTCCTTAGAAGTTTTTTTTTTCCCTTTCTTTATTATTATTTATTACTATTATTATTTTTCTGAAGAAGTCCACTCTGGTCCCTGAATATTATGTTAGTACAGGTTTTCCTATTATGGAAGCCCATCTGTACAGATTTTCAGCCAGTAACTCTGTGTTCTTATCTAACTGAAACAAAATGGCTTCAGCAGCACCTTCCTTTCTGTTACCTTCTCCCACACACGAGCACACTGGGCTGTGACAGTATTTGGCATTTTTTTCAGTTGTTTCTCCATAATTATTTGTGCCTGTTTTCTTTCTCATATTTCCCTCTTTGAGAACAGCTTACAACTTGGTTTATAGAAATAATGCTCTTTAGAAAAGATCCAAAAATAAAGTAAATGTTATGTTACTAATTTATTAGCTGCTATTGTGAATTCGGAGATCGAGTTTTATTAGTAGCACTTGTGCATGTAACAGCGGTTCAGAACATGAAGCCTGAAGCTTGGTGTGTTTAAAGCCCAGAGCTCCCAGATCTGTGACACTAGTCAGCCTGTCATTGTGGAGCATCTTTTGTAGGTTGGAGAGCAAATGGTAAAAGTCATTTGTGAAATTTTCTTGCTTGGACAGCAAGTGAGCTAAAGAAGAGACTCATCTCAGCCATGTTTTACACTATCTTACCAGTACAGAAAAGCAAAAGCAGCAAAAAACTACCTCAAACACTAAGCAGAGACCAACATTCTGCCCTACTTTCCTCCCTAGTCTCTGCACAGCTGTGAAATTAGCACTGCTGGAGTGGTGGTCCCACCTGGACACTGAAGTTGGTAAATAGTTCACAGGGAGATTTACAAAAGTCAGAAGCAGATAACTCTTCTCCCTCTCTGGGCTTTCTCTGCAGCAGCTGTTGTTGATAAGACTGCTTTGTTCACAGAGGTCAAGCAGGCATTACAGATGATGGGTAGACATATCTCTGTAGGGATATACACAAGAGTAGTGTTGAAACATGACCCCTTCATTATTAGACCTCGTGTCTGACAGTCTAAAAATAATTCCTTTTCAATCTTCTGCATTGTGAAACATGTAGTCAGTATGTGAGCCGGTCAGTGAGCTGCCAACCTATGTTTCACGACATCACACTTCAATTATTCCCTAGTAACTAAAAAAGAAAATCACAAACCATCTAATTTTACGTCTTAAGGGGAAAGACTGTTCCTTTTGTATTGCTTTCTCAATTGAAACTATGCAGCAAAGTATATAATAATACATCAAGATCAAAAGAGCCTAAATACAGTTCTTTCTCTACCAAGAATATGCTGGGGCAAATATGATAGAGAGAAGTCATACTAGAAGGTGCTCATAGAAGAATAAATAGTGAATAGAAACCATATTTCCCTTCCCCTTCTTGCTAAAGCTGCTAACGAGAAATACGTGTTAAGCTTTCACGCTGTTACATTCAAAATTATTTTCTCTGTGTCTATATTTGATAAAATTATGATGTTCTGAGGTTTACAAGCTAGAAAACAAGTGTCTTGGGAGGCACACATTTTTGTGGAATGGAAAACAAGGAATAAATCACAGGAAAGGATTTCTCTGGAATATAAAATATAAGCTCATGAGGATGAAAAAACAAATGTGGTAGGCATGTCTGAATTTCTACACACATTCACAAAACTTAACCTTTATCACACTTTGGTCTCCTTAGTAGAAAACCTGCTGAAAAGAAAGCTAAATTTAAAGTTCAATTGGATGTGTATGATATTGCACTTTTAAAAGACGAATATTCACCGTTTCCTAACTTGATAAGTGTTTAAATGACATTCGTGTATTCAACATCAGATAGGGCTTACTAATAGTTTCTAGTCCTACTCAGGCTATTATTATTAGCATATCCTTCCACCAGCACATAATCATTTCAGCAGAGTATCGCCAATAGAGATTCTGGCCGATGGGTGTAGCTGCAAAAGAGTATGTAGAAAAAGTTCATTGGTTAATTAGAGGCCTGTCAGAATTTCCATTACACATTGTTTTTCTGGTAGAGCTTTGAAGTATTGGTTTTTAATAGTTTCTTTTGGGCTGAAACCAGTCATCCATGAGTCTTGCATTGTTTGCAATTAAAACCAAGTAATCTGGGACATGGAATAGCACGTTTCATGATACAAATTGTATTTCATAGAATCACAGAATGGCTAAGGTTGGAAGGGACCTTAAACATCATCTAGTTCCAACCCCCCTGCCATGTATTTGCATCTATGTAATCTGAATTCCTTGTTTTCTAGAAACAGATTTGGTTTTGATTTTAAATTTGTCTAGAAACCATTCTGACTGTCAAAGAGAGTAACAAAGATTTCCCAATGTGTTTATTTTTTTTTTTTAAGTGACACCTAAATCAACATCGAGGAACCTGCCTAAACTAACTGTAAGATCAAATTTGGAACCTCAATAAATGCAGTTTCCAAAAGATTGATGTATGAGGAGGCCATTCACTGAACAGTATTAGTCAAATCATGGAAGAGTTATGTGAGGAAGTTCTCTTACTGAAGTATCTTCCCTTGTAAGGGATGACAGTCATTAGTGAAATTCAGAATCCTCTGGTATTATAAATAAGGTGTACATCCTCTCCTTCCCCTGATCCCGCAGTCCCACAGCAACAGCTGAGGTTCTTTCATGCACCTCAGCTGGGACTGAAATGAGTGGTGCTCACATTCAGTAGGTTGGCCAGGATGACAAGAGCTCAAGGATGTGTCTGGGGATTATATCTTCAGGGTCTGCTGAGTGCTGTAGTGATTGGCAGGGCTGTGGAAGAGTCCCTGAAACCTGCACAGTAGTAGCACAGGAGGAGAGGGTCTCACAGGTAAACACAGGGCCTGCTGCCAACATGGAGGACAAGCCTGGTAAGTTATCTGCACCCACGACTGCTAGTGATGGTATTCCTAGAAAATGTTGTCATCTTGATCTGCTGACCAAATTTCATGGTTTAAACTTTACTCCTGAAGCACCTCCCAAACCAGGATTAGGCCAGCGGCACAATGGTGTTGATTTATCTTCCAAATCTAGTTCTGGGTTTATTGAGCGAAGGCCTATCCCAGTGGATAAGCAGTTTCCTTCTGAAGATACTGCCTACCTCTACAGGCTGCAATAATCTTCAGCTTGCAAAATCTGCTTTGTCTTGTCCCTGTATTTATTAAAAAAGCAGTAAGGTCCAAGTTCAATGGCAAAAAATCAAACATATTAAAAAAGCAGTCCTAAGATCAGGTCTGTCTAGCAGAATGGAAAAGAAAAAGAAGTCTAATGTGTCACCCCCTTACCAATTGTGCTGTTACTCAGACAATGTGGGGAGAAGGGTTTATAATCACAGGATGTATTGCACTATTTTAAAATTGTTGCCATGGCATCTGGTCTGTCTTGGGAAGCCTACAGTTTGGGTACACTACTCAGTGCTTCAAATGTGCATCATGTGACTTGCTACTCACAGCCTGGCCTAGTGTTTGGTGTTACAGCTGTCTGCAGGCCACAGGCAAGACGGGCATGAAATGGCTCCCTGAAAGTTGAAATTTCCTTTCTCTGAAGTTGGAGTGATTTTGCAGTTTTATGTCCACCTCCTGACTCACTCTACAGTTCATGTGTCTCATTTATGTGTATGTGCTGATGTTTCCTTTGTCCTTTTCTTTCCTTTCCTTGTCCATACTCCTCCTCCATGTACATATGCCACAGGATCTAGACTCATGGCGTTTGATGCTTTTGACTATCAGCTTTCCTGTGACTTGTCAGAGGAGCGGGGTGACAGGAAGGTGGCTTTCTACCCATGATAAAACACATCTTATGTTTCAGTGCTGAAATACCCAGAGGGAAGGCTGGCTTTCAGACTCTGACTTGTGCAGCTCTAGCTCCAGCACAAAGGATCTTGCATTAGTATAAGATGCATCCCTACCATAATACCTCTTGGAAATATTGAGCTGCACACCATTGCTGGCTTGTGTCCCTGGCCCTCCATGTCTTGTATGTGGCTTTCAGTTTTAGACTTGCACCAGCATTGTTTGAGCAGCTTGCCTGTGCCAACTCTGCTGAAATCTTCTCATTTTGCTATTTGGAAATTCTCCAGAAAGCAAGCCTGGAGATGTATATGGTCACAGCCCTAGTACTGAGCGCCTGCTGGGCAGGATCATGATCTCTGGCAGTCGTGGAATACAGTGAATGCAAGGGGAGGGAGTCTGGTGGATGTGACTTTCAGTTGCATGTTACTGCATTTGGGCATGAAGTCAGGTCATGCAAGGGAGTAGCACATTATAAGACTCACTGTCATATGAACTACGGGAAGGCTGAATAAAAGAAAAAAAACTGCAACCTGCAGCAGGATGCGTTGACAGCTTCTATGTATTTAAGGCACCAGCGCATACTGTCCTCTGGTTAACATCTGCATTTCCTTAGCATGATATCTCTGCGTTTCCCCATGAGAGTGGAGTCCAGATGAAAAGTCATAGTTCCATATTGGTTGGCTGTGGGAGCAGGGCATGTGTTGCTCCACTATGACAGTTTATATGTAGCTCAAAGCTACTACAGAATTTCAATTACTGTATGTGCAAGTGGCTGAACATTGGTTTCCAGATCAACACTTGCAGGATTCTGCGTAGTTCCTTTTTTTTTGTTTTGTTTTGTTTCATCAGATGCTTGGGAAAATATCATAGTTATTACATTAGGGAACTTAATTTCACCAGCCATTTGTTTTTAAACGTGGAACAAATACCACACCAGTCAGTTTAACTCTAAGCATTTGGCCCCACAGCATAGTGCAAAAATCTGTCCATGTGGTGGTCAGTCAAGGGCAACTAGACTGTGTGAAAAACCTGTGTGTGAGGAACACGAGGGTATGCTTCTGATACCTACACGGCTCATGATAGTGTTCTCGTGCAGTGCAGGTGTACTCAAAGTACTTAGGCCAGGGCAGGCATTTCAACTTCCAGTGTTTAGTAGACTAGTCCTTCTGTTTTGACTAAGTAAAGGAGTGCATTAAACAGTATGAGTCTTTTGGTGGTTTATTGAAATATTTAACCTTGTAAAACATGGCCACTGAACACAGGTATTTTTGTCATTACTAGAGGTGCGGTCCTCATCACTATATCACCAAATGTTTCTCACAGCACTAGTAACTGGATGTGTTGTCCTTACCTCTTTAAGCAGAGAAGCAATGGGATTCAAAAACCCTAATATTCACCATAATGTCTAGACTTTTTGCTAACGCACTTTTAAAGACATCACGTAAAATCCAAACTCTTTGTGACAATTTTCTATATTTGCATGACATTCCCAAGCTTAGCTCACACTTGGAGCTAACCTTGTACTTCAGCATCCAATCCATTTTAAATGTATTTCACAGTCTTATTTTCCTTGATCAGAAGCACCTAGCTGCAGCTCAAGGCATTTATACATTATTCATAAAAGCACATAAAAATTATATAGGATCAATATTCACAAACCAGCAAGGTTTCAAATAACATGTAGGCATTTAGCTCCAAGCTATTATAGTCAGTTCAAATTTTGAAAGACCTATTACTTTGAAATCCTTGTAAATCTGTGGGAAATGATAATATTGATCCTTTTATTTTTGTCTTGCTGCACATTCAATTTGTATCCCACAGAGTGCACTATGTAACTTTTCCTGAAGCAAAAGGGACAGGATCATCTATACAGAAAACAGCTATGATATATTGCATATATAAAATAACTTTATAGCTGGACAGTGATTAAAAATAAAATGTGCATTGAATTAATCTCATATTTCTGTGTTCTTACACATTGTCAAGAATCCCTGATTAATGTGCTTATCAAGAATTGACAGAGTATTATGCAAACATTGACTTTTTATTGCAGCTTTGATTTGGATTTATGCCAAAAAAACTCTGTTACTTTGTTATTTTGAGTAACAAGAGACATTTATAATGCATTGAAGCATGAACAAATTTTGGAGGCAACTTTTATGTCTCTCCGAGGTCTTTATGCTGAGACTGTGCAGTTTAAGTCTTCCAGGCACAAGCTTTTCTACAATGGTAAGAGTTCAGATTTTTTTTTTTTTAAACTTAGAAATTAGAGAATTTTTCAGAGTGTGGAGACAGGTTTTAGGCACTTCCAGTCATTCTGAGAAATATCTAGGATTCTAGATTCATTCAAAACCAGAATCCCAGTTTCCTGGAAAACTAAAAACTATGCACATGTCTGCATGAAATCATTCTAAAACAGAACCATGGAATGAGATTGTGAAATTTTGGGTGCAGTAGAAGGTCCAAAGTTTTCTTTCGAAGAAGTCATAGCATGTTTTCCAGCTTCTTCCAAAGGTTCTCCACAATGTTGGAAAAACAACAACAGTATAGGAAGGGTTTGAATCCTGGGGCTTCTGAGCATCCATGTCATTACTGAGTCCATTAGTTGAGCAGTTCTGGAGCCCCAAAGTAGGCAGCTGGTTTTCAGGCTTTTACTTCTCTAGCAGTTTGCCAGAGGAATTGGGAAGGAATAAATCTGGCAAGGTAGGAGGAAAACAGGTACCTCTCTGATCAGTCCGGTCTTGTTTCCATAGGAGTTTTGCTGGAATTGATGCATTCCTGGGCAACAGTTCTTTTTCAAGGAGTTGGCATTTTTGTTTAAGAAAAAACATTCTATCAGAAAATATAGAGCTATCTCTATCTCTGGGTTTTGTTGCCATCCTTAGAAATGGTCAGCAAAAATCTCAACATTTCTGTGTAGTGTGTGATTGTTTTCCTATGAGTTAAACAGCAACATAGACAAAAGTTTCAGACTCCTTTACAACAGTGTTTGGACAGCCTGGTCTCTTCTGTAGCTCACAATCATGCATTTGGAAATTACAATTTTGCACACATCTGCTACAGGGAAGACAAGCACAATGTTAAGCATTTCTCTAATCATAAGCAACAGCAGCAACATTTTTTTTTCTTGAGAAGAAGAGGTGGATAGCAGCTTATTCTCCTTCACTTTATTTGTAAATAATTTCTTTCTATTTATTTTATAAATAGTTCCAGAGATTCTGATGGCTCTAAGCCCTATAATAGTGACTGTTTTCCCCAAAGTTTGAATTAAATCTGCTGTACAGATGGGGGTAAGTACTCTCAGAATTCTGAACAGAAAGAAATTGTGCTTAGTGTTGCTTCAGCTTGGTCTTGTGCTGGCAAGATAGGATGGCTGCTTTCTTTGCTTGATAATTCTATTATCAGACATTGCTTCTCTTCTCAGCACAATTTTATCAATACCTTGACAAATTTGAAATGATTTAGACCAAAAGATATCTAAGTTACAAAGTCATCAGGGTAGGACCTGTATTAGTTTGTAAAGTGCTCTGTGTACTTGCAATGTTCATATAGAAAATAATGCCATCATAATGGTATGCAGGTGATTTGTCGGTACCCAGCTTCATAGCAGATTAAGGGATAAAATTCTGTGCTCTCTCTCTTGAACAAAACCCAGTGTAAATACTTCATTGCAGCACGGACTGATCACAAGCTCTGTACTGAATGCCTGTAAATATGGCATAATGGTTTTAGGCATGCCTGGCAGATGTACCTTGTTCATTTTACAAGCAGAAAGATGAGTGTTTTATTCATTGCCAGTAGTGCAACTGAGGCTGGAGCTTGAAATTCAGGAAGCTTATGTTGGGCCACATGCCTCCAGTTATAAAGATACTGCTGTTAGAATTAGAAGAGCTGTTCTGATGTACAACTAGAACAAAACCATTTCATTTTGTTGCAATTAAGGAAGCATTAATTGGTTTTATTTTGTCTTATTGTTGGTTTAAGTAAGAGCTGAAATTCAAATGGTAAGATCAAATGGTCACTTTGATCAACTGCCTGATTTACTAATGTCTTCTTCACATAGCCTTTTTTTTTTTTATTTTATTTGAATGAGCCCTGCCTTTTGACACTGACATAGTCATCGTTTCTAATTCTGCTGGTAGGTGAGGTTAGTTTTCATATCATCTCAGGAGTTCTCCCTGATAGGAATAGATCAGAAATATTTCAGGCTAAATTAGATCTGGTTAAAAATGTAACAACATGTTTCCCATGGATAGTGCAGGCTTTTTGGAAGTATCTTCTCCCTTGGTAAATACTGCTTTCAATTTATTTTTTATGGGAAACTACAGTAAAATGTACAGAAGGTTGTTAATTTTTTATTTTATTTTATTTTATTTTAATTTGGAAGCCCTAAATCTCTAGTTTTGAATTTTGCTTCCCTTTTCTCCCTCTTTTGGGTATGGAATAAAAAAAATATATGTCGTCTGGGACTTCTGTGTATGCATTGCCTTTTATTCTAACTTCTCGAAACTTTGTCAAGCTTAAGAAAATAAAAATGGGAAAAAGAAAAAAATGTTTTGAAACTTTGCCACTCTGTACTTAAAGTATGGATACAATTTGAAAAGACAACGGGAAGAAGGAAATTATAAACATTATTAATTTTACTGTAGCTAGCATCAAAGTTCAGGGGAGATGACACAAATGTGATATTTAAACATTTGTGTTTTCAGTGTTTTGTAATTTTTTTGCACTCTTGTTTGAAAAACAATGAATAGCTTTGAAAATTTTACATGTAGTTGCTAAATTATTTTGCAATAACTTAACGAACAAGTTCTTCTAATTGAACAGGAGCCATTTTAAGATCCTTAGCTATGAGCTTTACTTGGTCACCTTCTCAGTGCTGTCAGGTCCAGTTCTTCAAGGACCAGAAAGTACTTAGCAGTGAATGTTAAGTGATGTAGCTTCATTAATATCAATTAATCCATAGGAATCTACCCTAGATGCTGATATGACCTGTGTTCAGTGCCAGTCACTGACAGTTATGAACAGGTTTTACACTAGTTATCGCTGAAGGACCCCACAGTTAAATTAAATTGGTTGCAGCATAGAACACACAAGAAATGAAATTACTTCCATGACTGAGAATTTGGCCCAATAATGGCTTTTGAGCTGTTCATTAAATTATATTTGGCTTTATAGCAGGACCAAACAGAAAGATAAATAATTCAATTATATTTCTGCCAGGCAGTCTCAAAAATGTTGAAGACACATTTTTATTTTTATTTTTTCTATGAGAGAAGACCACAAGAAACTGAGTAACTTGTCCATGTCTTTTTAAGCAGCCTATTAATGTGGTGTACTGACACTTGATACAGCTTTTGAAGTGGTGTTAGCTGCATACTTGGGAGGAGAAAAGCTTTTTCACTATCTTGTTTTGCTTTGCAGAATGCAAGTTATTTTCATGGAGGGGTCAGAGACTTTTGTGTTTTGTTTTTCACGGGGTTGTGTTCGCTCATCTAACATGACAAAATTAAATTTTCTTTTTTTAACTTGCATTAAAAATAATTCTGTCCAAAGTTAGGCATTGCAGTGTGGAGTGTTAGAGATGTGGCAGATTATTATGGACTTAAATGAATCTGCAGTGGTCAATAATGATCACTTTTGTAGTGCTTGGTTTTGTATAACAAAGGTTTCCCTTAAGACATTCTGAAGTAACATTAAACAAAAATGTTATTGAAACTGTTTCCATCAACTTTTTAAGAGGTATGGATCAAAAGGTAAAAGAAGCCATAAAACTCATGCAGGATGGTAACACATTTCCCAGAATGTCAGTACTGAGTTCACCTGCAGAATCCACCATAGCCATATTCCATGCAGGGCTAGCTCCACTGTGTTGCAGAGTCAATATTCTGTGTATTTTAACTCCACCTCACATTGAAGTCCCTAAGTACAGTTTTCTTTGACTGTCATTCACTAACCAGAAGCCAAGTCATCTGTGTTTGTGTAACTTGGTAAAAGAGAACTTTTTAAGTCTATTCAGTTTAAAGAAGCTTCTGCTTCTAGGTCAGACAATAACTCTTCTCTTTATTGTAAAGCCTTACATACTGGATCAGTAATTCTAGGCCATCTGAACTATAATATCTGAACATTATTGTATCATTTATGTATTCCCAAGGAACTAAAATGATTGCCTGAAGTATATTTTTCAGTCAGTCTTCAGTGAGGTCAATTTTTTTTTTCCCCTGAATAATCCTCCCTTGAAAATCTAAAGCAACATAAATGAATCACATATGTAAAGACTCAGATTCACATGTCAACTTATCTCAGCAAACACTCAAATCTCTATTCACTATCCAGCTATGGATATACAAATGTAAGAATTCATTTGTGAATGCAGACAACTCAGGGAAAAAGATGCCTACAATCTTCAAATTACACATAACTTTTTCTTTCCTTTTTTCTTTTTTTTTTCACTAACTTTCTATGCATAAGCATGTATATGATTCTTTTGACAATTCCTTGATAGCACTTCTAAATTAAATCCTTGTTTAACACAACTCAGGTGTTCTTTATATCTTGCATATAATAGATGGTCATCTTTCCCAATCAGAAATGTCTAGGTTATTCCTACTCTGTGCAGCAAAGGAGATTTAATACCCCAAAGATTTTTTTTTATTTTTTATTAATGATGCCTCACCTTGTCAGTCTGGCATGCAATCAGGTTATGAATCATAAAATCAGGATTCAAAGGATGATCACAAAGTATCTGTATCCATGTTATAGATAAAGATTTTCTATGGGTTACATTTTATGTAGCTTTAGAATGTGCTCTGACTGAACAACAAGCAGCAAAGTTTCTGGATTTTGAGGCTGCAAGCCAATCTGAGAACTCAGTTTTGGTTTGTAGGAAAACTGAGATTCATCAGCTATTGGTATTTAAAGCACATTTCCAAGGCTTGCTACTTAATAATGGGCACCCAGAACATTACATGTCACTAGAAAATAGGAAAAACTGATTCTGAAATATCTACCATCAGTGTCTTGGGGAGAAAAAAACACAGAACAAGGTTCTCAAATCTTGCTGTCACATCTAGAGATGTAAAGCAGCTTTTCTAGTCTGTTAAAATTTTACTCAGATGTTTTTAGTCTGGACTGGATGGATGCCAGGAATTTTCTAATTTCTGTTAGAAATTAGCCAGAATTTCCAAGAAAACTTTGTTTTGGAAACATCAGAGCATGCATGGTCTTTCCTAAAGGAAAGTTGTTATACATTCTGGCTATCCAGCTATGTGCTGCAATTGCTCTATGAAACTTGCAGGCATGTCTGGTTTATCTCTGTGAATGTGATTTTCAATGGGCAGTAGGAGGAGGTCCTAAAATCTTTCACCTCTAGTCCTGAGTAACTTAATTCAAGGAGAATTTGTAGCATGTCCACTATCAAGCAAGAATTTTCACTCACCAGAGCTCCAGAGCTTTGGGCTGGTGCTGGATTTTCCAGACTCTAAATGCTAACTCTGCAACAGGCAGCTCCAAGTGTAATTCTCTGTAAAAAATAAAGGAAAGAAAGAAGGAGCTGTCTGTCCAAGAGCCAGGACCCAAGAACAGGCTGAGCAAAGGTTTACTTGAGCCTTGTCCTGGTCCAGCATCCCTTAAGACCACAGATCAAAATGCTTAAGCCCAACTTTTTTTTTTTTCTTTTCCCTTCTCTTGGAGAATTTCCACCTAGCCCTTCTGTAGAGTGAATTCAATTTGTGGGATGCATGCTGGTCCTGCTATTGGCTAGAAGCCAAGTTTCCTTCGATATTCCATAAATGCTTGGAAATAATTTCCCTGAACAGAAAATCAGTGCTCACCAGAGTGTTACCAAATGCTGGACCTCACTCAAGAGGATATAGAAGAGTTACTCATTGACTTAAAAGAAGCAGTTGACCAGGTACTAGTGACTGCATTTCATAAAAATCAGTCTATATATCTGGAGCTTTAAAAGGACCAATTTCCCCAAATTTAATGCCATATTGCTCTAAGTGACAGAGACCATAAATTCAGAAAAGGAAATGTTAATGGAAACTGGCAGCTGATTAGAGAGCCCACTGGATGCTCAAAAAGCCATGATTTCATAGACATAGAGAAGTTAAGCTGAGCAGAAAATAGCCTGGTTGTAAGAAAGTGTTAGAAGGGTGCTACAAAATAGAACGCAAAATAAAACATTTTTTTTCCTGATGAATTTAAGTAATTAATGACAAAGAATATAATCTAAAAGTTTAAAAATGTTTCTGGCTACCAAGAAACTTAAAGCCTGATTAATACGAAGACAATCAGAAGATGTTTAGAACACAGGAAAAAAAAAAGCAATTGCATTTCTGGAAACAGATGGCAAAATCATGGGCTATCAATGCAAAACAGATAGAAATAGTCAATAGATATTTCTATTCTGTATTTGGAAATAATATGTAACTATCATAAATTTATAGAATAGAATTACATTATAAAATGATCAGAAAATTTACCTCCTGCAGTAGAGGGGAGTATGAAGCAGCATCTGTTTTTTCCCCTGGATCAATAGACCTAAATAACTAACTCCCATAAACATTTAGAGAACTAACAGAGCCATATGACAAGCCAGCAGTATTTGTTTGTTTTTTGCAAGCTTTACTAAAACACAGAAAACTTTCCCAGAGCCTGGCAAACCCCGGAATGAGTCTAATGTCTAGAAAGCGAGAACACAAAGAACAGGCTGGCTGCTCTGATGCAAGTCCTGGGCAAGACAGTGAAGTGGGACTCTTGACTCTGTTAGCCAGAGGTTAGAAGCTAAAATATCGCTAATAATACAGTCTAAAAACCCATAAACATTAAATTGTTCTGTGAAACTTTCTACTGACGTTATTAACAGGGAAGCTTCAGCATATGGGGCTGTTCTTTTTGGGATTCTCCACTTCCATTTATGATATTGATTATAATGTATTTGGTCCATCAGTGACTTTTTTTTTTTAAAGTTTCATAAATAGATAAATATAGCTGTTAAATGTGTCTGTCCATTTTGAGCATTTGTTCACTGGCACCTGAAACTGTTGGTCACACACTGGATAATTAGTTTTGGGAACCAAATGGGTGGTCTCCTTCTAATCCATCTATCATTTATTTAAGAAGCCTTAGTACTTTGGATGAAGTTTATTGCAGGCCTGTCTTGGTATTTTGTGCAAATGCAGCCGAATAGGTTTCTCTTTTTGATCACAACTCTAACTGTTATCACCTCTGTTTAAGGAAAGGAAGAATATATATTTATTCTAAATGCCTTTCAAAAATTGCAAGTTGAACATGAACAGCTTGCCAGAGAGCTTGTTCAGACTCAACAGCACACAGTGTCTGCACAGAGAAGCAGATAAGTTTTTCAATTTTTCCAACCTTAATGATTCTATGATAAGTAGTTATTACGCTATTATACATTTTATTTTTTAGTCTAGTGCCTGATTTTGCCTACTCATTCCTTTGTTAGGAAAGGTTACTCTAAAGAAATTTTACCCCGAGCTACAAAACATACTTATTTTACAGATATAACTATCCCATCCATTGAGGGATATTCCCCAACATGTGTTGAAGCTGGTGGGCTGGGTAGGTCAGTTATATGAGCTTTCCTTTACTTTATCATATTTCTCTATTTCATATTACCATTCTGTTCCAGGAGTATTTTGTGGCGTATAAGCTTACATTCATTTCTTTGGTCTGAAACTGCAGCATTTCCTGCATCACTGCAGAGTGAAGACATTGAATTCCATTGGCCAGGGGACTGTAACCAGTTAACAGATGTCAAATAACAAGCCTCGCCTATAAGAGTTGTGGAAGTGCTAAATTGGCAGAGAATGAGATGAAGTCGCTATATTTAACTGATGCTTTGCTGTAACACCCTTAAAGTCCATGATCAAACACATCCCAACGCTTTATGCAGCCGCTCAAATATATTGCTGCATAGACAGTGGTATGTTTATGTTGGATTCAAAACATGCAAATACCCTTTATAGAGGTAACATTTTGCACAAATTGAACTAATTTCTTCCATGAGCCGTGAGGCTGGAAGTGAAGTCTCTTACAGGAGAAATAAATAGGATCTAAGATCGCAGTTTTTATTTATTGCATTTCAGTCAGAAAAAAAAATAATTATTGCATTACTGACTAAAATAAATGCCACAGGAGTCTAATCTCCATTTTCCAGTTGTTTCAGCTAGAAATATCCCTGCTATGCTGTGCTTAGATCCTGACCTTCTTGTATTTTGGAATAAAAGAATGTTCTTGCCAGTGAAGTCTCTATTCGACTTGAAGAACTACTGTTAAACCTTATTCCCACTGTAAAAGGTTTCTTTCCATGCCTGTCTGCCACGTCCTTTTGAGCCACTGCTATGAACTTTGTAAAATCTTGTTTCTCATGCTTTGCCACTAGAAATAAAACTGAAATAGCTCTTCACCTAATTTGTATGATAAATTTGACTACATTTCTCTGAGGTAAAGAGATGGCAAGTTTTAGGTGAAGACTATAATGAAAAGCCTAAGCTGGTAAAGCCACTTGTATTCACTTAATTAAAAGATTAAGAACTCTTCACACGAAGAAAGATAAAAATGAAGTTGAATGGTGGCAGTGTCGCAATCTGGTAGGCAGATCTCAAAGTGACAGTCATGGAAAAGGAGTATCCTAATGAGAATATGCTGCCTCTCTTGTAAATGCTCACTGTGGTTAGCAACCTAATGCAGGCAGCTGTGTGCCATCAGTAGCTTTGGCCACCTCCATGTGGAGCATGTGATTGTGATCCACAGCCACCTGCCTTCTACCTATACTGATGCTTGCCCAAATAGGATTTATGGCAGGTTAAAACTTCTGAATCTAAGGCACCCTTCAGCTGCACTCACACATTTGCTATCCTTGCAGATAGTGTCATTATTGCAGTTATTTTTTGCATTGTTTCAGTGATATGTTTCCCTGCGTGGTGTCATGTGCAGGTGCTTCACCACAGACATAGACTAGAATGTAGGGCAGGAAAAGGAAATGAGCATGTGAAAGTGCAGAATTAGAGGGTGTAAGCTTGGGAAATGCTTGTATTAGCTTTGTCACTAGAGAAATCATATTGTGGACTCATACTCTGAATGTGGAATTAAATATAGTTGTAGAATGCTTCCCTGAACCCTGACAGACTCCTGTGAGATGAGTTCACCTGTAACTAGAAGTGCTACCAGCATGGATGTGACTATGATCCACATGTGGGGCTGGATTGTTGGAAAACTGAGAGCAGTAATGTATTTTTCAACTGTGGAAGATACGTGCAGATAAGCTTCTGCAAAAGCTACTGTAAAATAGAGGGAAGTTTTGCTGCAGATACAAATCTTATCTAATGCTTAAATGTGGTGCAATATGTAGTTTGTATCCAGCAAAGTAAATTGTGCTCAAATGAGCAAACCTGCTCATTTGAAAGATGGTTGAAAGAACATTGGCACAAGAAAAGTCTTGACTGATTATTTAAAAATAAATTATTATCTTATATACTCTTGGAGAATGTGGTAAGCATTGTGATTTAGCTGGTTTAATGTTTCACTTTAAGACCTTTCCATCAGAGTCTCTTCCTGCCCAACACATTCAGCTAATGCTCCCCTGGGTTTTTTGATTCATAGGTACAACAGCTTCTCTGACATGTGTAATGTCCCTGGCCATAGGAAGCTTTGGCGTGAGCAGGTACAATTCCCAGTGAAGCCCATGAGGATATCCACTGAAGTCAGAGCTGAGTTTTACTCCTGAAGCATAACAGGACTGAAAAGTACTCCATATACTGTTGCTGAGAACACATCTTTAATCTTATTTTTTTTTTCTTCCTTCTAACAAGGAATCATATTTGTGACTTGCTATGGATATGGTGGCATGGTACAGGGTTGAAATTGCAAAGGAAAATATGATGAATGACCTTGAGTACTACCTCCCCCACTGTTTAACTTTGATGGCTTTACATGTTATTATTTTCTCTCTAACAATTGAATCTTATATATTTGCCCTTGGATTTGACACTTATACATTTTTTTTTTTACCCTAGATGGACAATATCTTTGTTACAGAACAAAGTCAGTTTCTTAAAAAAAAAAAAAAAAAAAAAAAAAAAGCTGCTGTCATTATTAGTTAGTAAGCTCAAGGGGCCCATAAAACTTTCAGTGGTTCCCAGATGAAAACGTTTGCTTTTGGCTCAAACTGTTATTTTAGATCTGTCTAAAATTTAAATTTAAATAAGATGTGTCCTCAAAAAACTGTTGAACTGATATTTTATTTAGATATTCTTTGTCTTCCATTGAACAGAGATTCTCCCTGTAAATTATACTTATGGGAAATAGTTTGCTCTTAGCTCCAAGCTCTTTTGCATTTAGGACAGCGAATGAAATCAGTAAGAGTTCTTTTGCAATGTACCTGTAGTAACTGGACTGTATTTTACTTTCTACCTGTCCTACCAATCAGTACTTTCAATATTTAAAAGCGTATTTCTAATTTTAAAAGGTGGTTAAGCCATTACTAATAATGTGATAAAGCTATTAGCCTTTCCATTCAGCATTAGAAATTCAACATTGTGCTTCTGAGAATGTGGCCTCAATAAAAATTAGATCAGGAAGAACAAAACCCAGAAATTCTCTGGAAACAAAAGAGGAATTTCTTTCTTGTTAAGTCTGTTGCCAAACAAAAACAGAACAAAGCAACCACCACAACAACAAAAACAACTTAAAACAGGCTAATGAATTTCATTAGCTTTAAAAAACAAAACAAAATAAACTTACCATTAGTTTCAATATTCTCAAGATTAATCAGTTGCCTTCTTAATTGCAGAATATATCTATTGTTCTTTTTTCCATTCTCTCTCTACAGCATTTCAAGTTTTGCCTTGGTCTCTAAATTTCGCAGGCTGATGTTTTCATAAAATTGGTTTTAAGGGCATCTTTGCTTCCCTGGACAGTTTCTCCCAGTTCTGCTCTCCTGCTATTCTTCTGCTCATCTACAAGACTCTGCTCATGCATTTCCTTCCAGTAAATTTGTTCCTCAATCTTGAACCTTTCTTTCAGGCTGTTAGCATGTTAATCTTACCTAGAAGGATGGACAGATAAGTTGGGATTTTTTTTTTTTTTGCTATGATACTACCAATCAAGCATCCAGTCTTGACTACTGAAGATAGTACTATTTTCCTTCTCCATTTTCCCCTTAAAATTTGTAGGGCTTTGCACTTGATTCTTAACATTGATCACATGTGTTCAGTGGCTGTTATGAGCACAATGGGGTAGATGCCCACCGTGAAACTATTAGTGGAGAATTTATGTTTTTAGTGCAGAAACAGAGTCTGCCTACTACACCAGAAAGCAGCTGGTAGAAGAGAGATTTTAACATTGGCTGCAGAGGAATTGTATCTCAATGGCTTCAATGTTTTAGACATTTAGTTCTGGTTTAATACAGCATTAAATATGTAAGTAATTCCTGTAGGAGGCAACAGGTTTTAGTTACAGCAGAGCATATTCCTGAACACAAACCCATACTTTTAAGTGATTTTCCAAGTAAAAGTGTTTCCATGAATAAGGGCCTTAGAATGCAGGGCAGTAAACACTGTAATTTTCCCTGCTGATGTGCTTTTTGGGAGGGAACAGAAAGATCTTTCCCCAGCCTCAGGAAGCACTCGGTTCTTGCCTGTTTGCCTTGGAGATGCATGCAGTTAGTGATGTCCTACTTTATGAGGACAAAAGTAGGGACCTTCTCTCAATTACAAAAGACAACGTGTTATTATGCAGACTAGTAAATAATGCATGTTATTTTTTCAAACTGATGAGGATTTGAAATGAATGTTGATCATATAGCTCCACTGGAAAATAATTTCTTCATCGTAGATATTTATTGTAGATGTTGATGTATTTCTGGAGATATTTCCATGTTGCATGGACATTTTCCGTAGGGCATTTTTGCAAGTACTAGCTCTACTAAATGGTGAAGATATTTTGCAGAATGCTTTGTGGTGTTTCTGGGTAAAGTCCCTCTTTTTCTTGTTGGATTGCCTGTTACTCTTACATACATTTTAATAACAGTTTGTGAGGAAAAGTCTTCTTTGAAATTACCACTTAAAACTTAATAAAGCTTGAGTCAGCATTGTTAAATACTTCCTTTTATTTAGAAAACCTTTTATATCTAATATAATTTTCCAGAGGAAGCTGAATACAAATATACAACATCCATGTTCTGCATGGTCATTTTTCATCATAGCCTTTGATGGCTATCAGGATTTTCTTTTGGTGACTAACAAAGCCAAAGCTTTAAATAAATCTTTTAAAATAAACAAGTATCTATTGTTATGTTCAAGTGCTTGTGTAGGCAAACCCTTCTACTGAATAAACTTTGCTTAAATTTTTGTCACTTATTTATGTGGAATTTAACTGTTTGAATATTTGAATCTGATGTTTCCTTCTGGTTTGTTGAGTTTCCACAAGTACCAAAATTATACTACCAAACACTTATAGCTGTAACTTATAAATACATCTGATGTGTGCAGAGACCAGGTAAATGCACACCAGCTCATGTTTCTCATCAGCATTTCTGATGTTAGATACTGAAGTAGAACAACAAAATGAGCAGTGGACGTATGTGGCAGTGACTTAGAAGAAAAACTACTGACAACTCAAGGGCCTTGTTTTTCAGCGTGGGTCCTCTTCATACATAGGTGGATCTCTTTTTCAGACAAATATGCATGAAGATTACATAATAGAACAGCTTCTCTGGTGAATGTGTATAAATTTTGAAAAGTTACACTTTCATTTGGTAGAGTAAATCTACCTTCTGTAAGTGAATGAAACTCTCCCAGTAAAAGCACAAACATTGGTCAGTATACTAAGGGTCTGAAGAAGAGTTTTTAAAAGGCAGCTGCTAAATCAACATCCATTTCTCTTCCTGCTCTTGAGCAATGCATGTCCACTGGCAAAAATAGATAGCAGGAACATTGCCTAGTATTGGTTCATACTACGCTGTTTTGCTACTGTCAAAAATTAGCTGTTTCGTAATATTTTAATATTTTCCTCTTTTAGTCTGACCATGTCAGGAAGTAGAGGTCTACCAGCAATTTTCCAGATTTTGTTAATTTATTTTGTTCTGATGTTATCCAACGATTTGTTAAAACATAAATAACTGGTTTCTAAGTAGTTCCTAATAATTCTTACTTGTATTTAACTTATGGGCTTTTTTTTTTTTTTTTTTTTTAAGGCCTGTAGATGTAAATTGATAGGGATTTGACAATTAGCACTTTCACACAAGCATCCTGATACTGCAAATCTTTTCAGAATTTATCCAGTTTACAAGAGTGGGTTTACGGGGCAGCCAGCAGAAAAGCTAGCAGTGTTGTTTGATGTTGTATCAGAACATCTGGGTTTAGCACCAGCATAGTACGGTCTTATGGAAGCAATATATTTCCTTAAAGTGATATTTGGCTCTATTTTATGGAATTCTTATTACAGAATTTATGGAAGATAGTAAACATAAAAGTTTTTTTACTTACAGCTTAGTATAATAACTCCTGTATGGTTTATTTCATTGTATAATTTTATTTTCTTGCTTGTTTTCATGTGCTTTTAAAACAACAAAGACACAAACCTCTTTATTGAAACATTAGTTAGAGGTTTTTTTTTTTTTTTAATAGTAACTGTTAACAAAACCTGTTTCATTCCACTTGCAATTAAAGAGGGTCCTAAGAGTGACTCTTTTCAGGGGTTGTGTGAAACTGTTATCAAAGCACAGGCAAAAACGAGTTTCCCTAGAGCGCTAGAGATGCTGTCAGTAGGGGAAAATACCTTAGGTATATAGCCCATGTCCAAACCTAAAGCCAGACTACAACGAAGGAACAAGTGAACAAATAACCTACTTCACTGATTTTCTGAAATGAACAAATCCTAATATATGGCTGGCAGATACCTTTGTCTGAATTGTCAGAACTGAACAACACTTTTATACTTCCTCTCTTTATAGTCTCTCCTTCTCTCTGCTGTATGTGCTTGTGCATAAAAAAGGTTGTACTAACTGAGGTCTAGTACCACGTAGTGTCGTGGTGATAAGGGTAGTCTCTGAAGGTAGGAACAGTTGCTTAAGCTCTATCCAAGTTTCTCTAGCTCATAGAAAAGAATGAAATAAGAATTTTTACTCTTCTTGGTGAACAGCATAATATATGGGCAATCCATATTTCACAGTAAATCAATAACAGTTCTGTAGTATTGTTTGTAGTCACAGAAAGCTGGAAACTTAAAAGCTGTCTCAGGCTGAAAATGAGAATGCAGTATAAATGATGAGTGAAGGTAGCAGCAGCTCACTTTTATGTGCAGTAATGAGAGGTGGGCTGCCTTCTTAATTTGCTTTACGGACATCTGTTTTCACCTTCAAATTTCTTGTACCTTTATTTTTAAAAACAGGTTTAAAATGCCCCCATTTGATGTGTGTGTAGGGGAAAGTTCTGGGTGACTTTTTTTTTTTTCTTGTCTGGGATTAAAAAAAAAAATTGTCTCTTTCAGACTGGCCCTGGATATTTTCAATTTTCAGTCCAAACATTGGGAAAAAAAGTTGTCTCCAAACCTGCCCCAGATTCCCATCACTCTTTGTGTAACTGTACACCAGAACAGAGTTATGAGCCAGCGTGTTCTCTGACTAGGCCATGCTCCTAAGGGCAGTCTCATCTTTTTCAAGTATCTTCACATCAAATGAAAACTCTAGCAAAAGAAAGGCATTTTTCCCTCTCGTAATTTGAAATGAAGATAGAAAAAGGGAAAACCAAACCTGTGTGTGCTGAAGAGCAAAAAAGGGGTAAATAAAATTGAAAGTTTGCATAGAGTAAAAACAAGGCATTCGAATAAAATTATAATTATAAAATTATATATTAAAATATTCTTCCTTTAAACTTCTTGCTGACTAGGATTTCAGATTCAGTGAGGCTCAAGATCTTGCTAAAGAAACATCTTTTGCTTGTTGTTTGTAATGGGAGAAAACAGTGTCATTAATGCTAAGGAACTATTAGGGAAATATCTTGGCATTTTTAATGTAAGAGAGGAAGCAAATCATGCTCATATGTATCTTTTGTCTGGCTTGGAATTATCTCTATCATGTTGGAAGTTTTTATTCGGAAGTCTGTGTTGACTCTCATGATTAGGGCCAGAAATCTTACAGCTGACAGGAAAGTGACCTATAAATAATGGTCTATGATGGACTTATCATATAGTCATTAAATGAAATATTCTAGTACCTGTTTCCTTTGTCTTGTTTCTCAGTTTCCGTCTTCTTCAAAGTTATTCCTTTTGACATATCCCACTAGTTATCTGGTAAGTGTAGGTTTTCTTTGTCTTGTAAGTGAATTCTGTTTTTACCACAAAAGCAACAATTTTGAACATATTATTGCAATAATTTTCATGAGGCATAACTCCACTCAAATATAATTGGCTCTAGCCAGCATTACGTTTCCAAGTCAAATATGTTTTAATGTAAAGATTTATACTTACATGTATATGCATATATAAAAAATCAAGAAAAAAAAGGACTAGAAGGAGTCGTTTGCAATGCAGCGTGGATTCTGGGGTTGTGAGCAAATGAAAAAGTGAGAATTTAGTAAGACTGTAAATTCACAACACATCAAATGCTCTGCAGTAATTAGATACAAGCCTTCTATAGCTGCCACATCATACAAAGAAAACCAGGCAGTTCATGGTAACAGCCCATGTTCCCTCTTTTAGCTAATAATAAAACTCTTTCAGCAAGAATTATTTCATTTTACTTAGTAATGGTAAAAAATGCCCATATGGAATGTTTATATGATGTAGTGGATTCTCTCTGAGTTTGCATCCCAACTTTTTGCACTGTAACTTACTGTTTGGTCATATCTTTAATAGCCTGTCCACAGAAATGGGACATGATTGTCATTGAGGTGGAGGAAGATGTTAGAGGAGAAAGACGTTCTAGCTCCACTATAGTCTATGTGAATTTTACCATTGAATTAACTGAATGCAGGATTTCACCCCAAACTTGCAATTCAGATCTCCCTTGTTTATTCTGAGTAATGAGGCAAACAGAAACACTTGTGCCAAATGTGCTTTGTTAACATGAAGCCTGCCAAAAGTGAACTCCCCTTGCAATGCAGTTCAGTAAATGTTACATGTGTAGCCTTAGTAGTTGACTCTGCTTAAAAGGCATAATAGAACACTGTGTGAAAGAAAAGCCATAAAAACTGGGGTTTGTGCCATCTGTGTTTCTGTAAAACTTGCAGAAAATTTATGTTGTAAAAGAAATTAGGGTAGGCTTAATGACAAGTGATAACTCAGTTACTTTGACATCTTCTCTGGACCTTTTTTTTAATTAATAAGCTTACATCATCTACATGAAGAGATGGTATGACTGCAAGATCCCCATTGTTGTATCTGCCAGTCCCATCTTCTCTACTTTTTGAAGGAAAAGTGAGTTACTACAGGAAAAAGAATTACACATTTGTCTAAGTGGCTTACTAGACCAGATTCTTCCCCTTGAGATTATGCTTGGTTGATGGAATGAATCACAACAAACATCTTTTCTTTCTAGTTGACTCTCAAGGATAACTTTTAGCTCATGTAATTCATCTCACTATGCTTGAGTAACTCAATACCTACACTGTTCACTCATCACTTGAATCCTGATTTTTTTAACCAATATAATTTTTTGTTGACCTACAGTAGAAAATATGCTGTGATCTGTGCCATGGACATTACTTGTAATGTTTATAAAACAATTAGAGTGACGAACACAGATCTTTGAAGACTACTTATGTATGCAAACTATGCCTATGATTTCATTGGCTTTAGCAAGGTTGCACATCTGCTTATAAAAATGTCACTTTTTGGCAGAGCTGTAAATGATGTTTTTCTACTGTAACGAAGCAGTTCATCTGCTCAGCTGGCTGCTCACACACTAACCGTAAGGAAGAGGAATCATAGTTCATAAACAGGGATGGAGCTGTTCCACCTCTTTTTTTTTTTTTCTTTTTTTTTTTCTTCTTTTTTAGCTAGCTTCAACAAATAAGGAGATACAGCAATAGACTGTGGAAGACATGCTTGTAACAGTGCTAGTATTAAGTTTTACAGATATCAATGTGAATCAACCTTCTGTTTTCTTCCTTCTCTAATCAGCTTTACAAAGCTGTCCTGAAAAGATATAGTACATCTGAAATAAAGCAGATAGAAATATAGAATAGTTCATATAAACAGGCCATACATGTGTACAGTGAAGGAACCAGAGGTTTCATACTTCTTTTGCAAGCATTTTCTTTAATGTCCACCACTGTGTTGGATTAAGTCAGCTACATTTCAGTCAGACTCTTCATATTGGTTATTTATTATTTGTGTCCTATTTACATACTTATTTTCATTAGAAAGAGTGGAGATCTCATGCTACTACATGGATTGACTAAACGGCACGTATAGTATTCAAAATGCTATTAATATAAGTTAGGATCACTCTGTGACAGCAGAAGAATGAAAGCACAGGAATGTTTCCAATGCACCAAATGTGTCCTTTCAGACTGTTCAGGTATTACCTGGAAAGCTAAAGGAGTTTGACTGAGATCCACTGCATAGAGTATCTGATCTCTAACTCCTCATCCTTGTGCAAAACAAACCTCTTCACAATATGCTCAGCAGTTTACTATAGTGAAAGCATCCTAAAGGTATAGTTTCTTGTCAAGTCGTCTAGAGTTTGTTGGCTGTGAAGGACACGGAAAATCTAATATTAAAAGTACACAGACTATAAGGATATAATGCAGTGCATGCATATGTTAATCTCTAAAAAAATATTTAATAGGAAAAATAAAAATCTCTTTGAAGGAAATAAAACCTGTGTATTTATCACCATTTTCCTAGGTGAGAGGTCCTAAGGTTGCTCAAGCTAAGGTTCTTTAGCTTCCAGGATAATAGCAAGCAATTCATTTTAATTTTAGGATACCTCTATAAACACAGGACCCAAAATTTTGGTAAGAAAATTTGTATAGGGGTTCTTGGCCTATTATGTGTATATTAGTAAAGAACACATCTATATACTTTCAAATGATGGCTAGCCATTTACTCATTTGGCCATCTGCTATTGCAATCTTTTATAAAAGGATTGGAAAAATTCCTGTTTTGTATGCTTAGCTAAGAAATTTGAAATTCTGAACCAGTTCTTGGTCTTCTTTTAGATATATGACCTAAAAACAAACCTAGTAAACTATTAGGGGTTAGTAGCACACCAGAAATATGTAGATTTTCAATGATGCAGGAAGTAGAGTTTGACCTTCTTGGTCTTACCATTTCAGACTGTTGCTCAGCAGAATATATTTGTTTGCAGTCTGGAGCTTTCTTCTCGAGATGTGGGTTTCAAGGTGTTGTCAATACAAAAGTCTTGAAATTCTTTGCCTTTTTAGCAAAACAGTTTTAATGGATGATTTTCTAATTATCTTACAGCACTTGCCAAGGCTTTTGCATAATTTTCCAGTTCTAATATATTTGACTGAATGGTAGCCTGCAGAGTAATGTCAAATAAACGCATGTTTCAAACAAGAACTGGGGGAAATGTAATTTTCCACCCACTAACAGGCTGACCATATATTCAGATGTGGTATTTGGCAGGAACTTGATTCAATAAGTTATGAATAGCTGCTGCCCACTGTTTTACTACACCCCCTACACAGAGCTGAAGTGAGGACCTGCAAAGTCTACAACTGCAAGGGGACCCAAAATTCCAGGGTTGTGGGAGTCCAATATTTCAGATCAGCAGGAGAACTACAAAGCTGGCAACGAACAGGGAAGAAGCAGAACCCTAATTGAGACTGAATTAATGCTGATGTGATGATTTGAAATCCAACTTGAAAAATAAAACAATAACAGATCTGGCTCTATATGGCCTGATATTGCCACCCAGCCTGAATTACTGTTGACAGCTCGTAACTTTATTGCACCAGCATGCCTGATTGCTGTCATTGTGCCAAGGATTTGATACTTCTGAAATTCAAACTGGGAAGGAGAGCAGATCATATCTGAAAATAAACAATCAAATTAAACTTTCTGTGGCAGATGCATGTTTACCACATCTTCATATAAGTAGCTGAAAGACCCTGGAGGTTGCTGAGTGTAAGCTCCATAAGAAGAGTTATACAGTACTATTAATACATAGCAATTTCCGTCTGTAAATCTGTACAATGAAACTGAGCTTTTTTCCTCTACCTTATATGTTTAGAAGCCAACATGTACAACATTTAAGAAGAGATTTTTCAAAGAGGAAAGTAAAAGGAGTTTGAATCCTAACTCCCAACTGTGGCAGAAACCCAAGACTATGTAGGTCTTGATCTGGAAATAAAAGCCCCAAACCACTGAAAAGTCTTCTACTGATTCCAACTGGATTTGAGACAGACCTATAACAAGTCAGCTGGAGATCTCAGAGGCAGAGGGTCATAACAGAGCCCTTCCTACAACCTCTAGTTAATGGCCAAAGCAAAACAGTGCAGCACTAACTGCTTTGGACAGGTATAACTTAAAACAAAGGAGTTAGTTTCTCCCTTAGACACTAAAACTTGTTCTAATATAGTGAGAAATATGAGCTGATTTTCCCATATTAAAAAAGAAGTCCTTATATACATAACCTTTCAACCTTAATTGAAATGGACACTGTGAGGATGCTGCTGAAGAGAGAAGCACCTGCCATGGATTTGGGCACCATGAGTTAGTGTGGGTCTATCTTTACGATGCTGTACACCCTAGCTGCAAGAGCAGTCCCTCTGAAAGTTCTCTCAGTTGCTTTTGAAAGGGCTTAGTCTTGAGAACTGTTGTTGGTGTGTGTGTGCAGCGTTGGTTTGCCTGTGCAGCCTCCCATCATGGTGTTGCTCTGGTGCATGCAGTTCTACTTTCCTGTTAATGTTGTATGTTTTTTGTGGTGCAGTTCTTCTCTTCTAAAGGTGCTTCTAAAATATTATACTGAGGGGTAAAACACTTGTGGGTCCGGTGGGAGAACTCAGTCTTTGTTTAACTGTATTCTTTTGTAATCATTTGTTTAACGGCAATCTCTTGTTTAACAGTACTTCATGAGTAACGATGAGATGCTGTTTCCTTTAGCACAATTTATTGCTCAGTGTTTCACAGAAAATATCCTTAAGCCAGAAAAATCCACGAAAGGACCATTATTTCTCTTCATCTTGTGCAGAAGTGGAAAAATACACATTAGAAATGATGCTTTCCATGTAGGACTCTGTGCACAAAGTGCAGTCCAAAAGCCACTGTGAGGTAAAAGACACTTGTACAGAGCATTGCAGAGAATAAGGTAACAGTACCTATGGGCTAATTATATTGAGACAAACATCCATTAAAATGTGTCAGATTTGTGTAACCAGTTATACCCCTTGTATTTCTCAACTTTGCTATCTTACCCAATGAAACTGTCCTTTTGTCTGGTATCAGTTTGGCTTCTTGTCTAGTGCAGCACAACCTCCAATTCTCAGGCACTGTCAGAAATACTTTACTTTAAAACAAGCTTTTATGAAACAGCTTCTATGTCTACAGGTTTAGGAATGTCAGCATTACACTGCCGATCTTTTAGGTGTTTGGCAATACAATAAAACAATTACAAATTAGGTGGGGTTTCCCTTTTGCTGTGGAGATCTTGAGCACTCCTACTTCCATCCTGACAGCAGCTACTTGACATTCAAACAACATTAGGGGCAGCTAATGTCATAAGAACAACTGCAAACCTAGCCCGAAACATTTCGGAAAAGCAAAGGACAGGACCTCATTGCTTCAGCTGTGTTGGTCAAAAAATCTACAAAATCTAGGTCTCACCTTGACCAGTTGCTTCCAATGACTGGACCCAGCTCACCAACACTAGGTACTTTGTTCATATTTTGATGGCAGTACATGGTTCAATTCACATGTCACTGTATTTATGGTGAGAATGTGCATTAGAATTCACACCGATGTGGCATGCAGACATTTTAAAACTGGGTAAACTATATCAAAACTGGGGAGGCATATGAGGAGCAACATGTTACTATGATAGGGTAAGCAGAGAAAAAACAAATGTAATTTGAAGAAATAGCTCTTAAAAATAGTTTTCTTTCGTTTTACATTCCTGGTAGTGGTTTGCTTTGCTGTATCACCTTCCATGTCTCATACGAATGAGATCCAATCTTACTGATTCAAACTGCTCATCTACCAGCAGAATTTTGTATCAGGTTCCTTCTGTCTTTATCCTGGCCTGCTTGTTTATATAATTATGGTATTATGGTTTGTTTGTTTTTGAATATATCAGTTCTTCGAAATGATTTCTATCTATAGTCTCTCTACACTTTTATTTATATCTGTATGTGTGTCTGTAAATATAAAAAAATTATAAGGAGCTTACACAAGCTGAGTTGTAGGAAAATGTAAGTTAAACGACTTTAAGTTCATTTTGCATACTTAAATAGGCTGACTTTATAGCTTAAAACCTATATACTATTGATATCTGTCTGATCTTCATGTATAGCAGGTGGTTCAAAGAAAAATGTTGCTCTACTACATATTAGCTTTGGGTTTTCTATTTCTAGAGAGAGGCACAAACTTTGTAAAACAGATGGCTGTGTTGACAGCTTGCCAGAAACTGAGGGACCGCACTTAGTCTCCATAAAAACATGAAGAAAAATCACTGTTTATTCATAGCACCTCTCTAGTAACTGCTGTTTAAACCCAGTAGTGATGGGCTTTATTTAAAAAAAAAGGGGGGGGGGGGATAAGTAGTAATGTCAGTCCTGGTTTAGACTTTTACAGGTAGCACCTTAGATAACCCTTTCTTTCTGGGGAGAAAAAAAAGAGGGAGGGAGGAGACATTAGCAGAAACCATTTAATCTAGTGTGCTGGCAATCTATGCTTCAATCCTCTGAAGTGAGGAAATGGGATTTCCTGACATGGTGTGCCAATGCAAAATGCATTATGTGCTACTAAGGGAACCCCTGGCCCACCCAGTGCCAGGAGGCTCATTTAACAGTTTTGCTAACATGGTTTTCAGTGCAAGATGCACTGCTTCTCTAGCTTGTTCACCTCTTCTGTGTTCTGAATATACTGGACACAAGGCAAAAATATACAGCAGGTATATACCAGGTATAAGTAAGACCAATAGCTTCTTCTTTTTTTATTGAGAGTAAAGCAAGAACTAGGAGATGTAACAACTTTTCCTAACTACGGGTTTCAGCTGACATTCAAATATGGAAAAGTTTATTTTGCCTTCAAGTATTTTAATTATCCGGGCAACAGTGAATGTCAACAGGAAGAAACACCACCAACATTTCAGAGTCATATACAGCAGACTATAGCATATTGTAGCTGTTGCTTTTAACCAGCTTTTTAACACTGAAACTGAAGGAATGAAATATACGTTAAGCAAATGCAGCAAGACTAACCCAAAAGTTTTGTCCTAGAGAGAGGCTGAGTGTACTTTGTATTATAGTGTTTATTCCTTCTGTCTTTTCCTCTTGTTCAAACAGCAGGACTTCAGGCAAACAGCCAAGATGGATGTGGCCCTTCCCAAGCCTGCTATCCTTCCAAAATCAGGAGGCTATGCTTTTGTAGAAGAGCTTGACTGACACTTCAGTGTGATCAAGTGTAAACTCGATATTTGGATGTTGTATTTACTGGTAGCATGAAAAAAGGAAAATTCCTTACTAGTGACTTCTGAGCTGTGTGAAGTCTCATGTGCAACCTGACCTAGAGCTGACCTTGGGCAGATAGTGTGGAGGTTTCTAGTGAGCTTGGTAGGCAGTGAAGGAATCTGTCTGCAGGGTGAAGCCTGGGGCTCCCGTGCAAAGTCCAGTCAGAGGAGGGATCTTTGCTGAACTCTATCTTTGAAATCTGTGCGTGAGAGCTGTCATTTAATGGCTGATGGGAATTGCAGGCAATCTTGTTGCTGCCATCCTGGACGTGTATGCAGTCCTGGCCTACTAAAGTATTTCTGGCTGCAGGGATCAAATGGATGATAAGCACCTGGTTTTGCAATGTACCACACAGTTCAGAGAGTGTTTTTTACCTCAGTCTCAAAGCTATGATCAGTTCTCTACATGATGAGACGAAGTATCCCTGGGCGGTCTTCATTGGTGTCTCAACCTGCAACAGAGGAGCATTATTACCGTTGGTGAGAATTGATTGTGCTGGGAGTTATCTACCAGATTTTGCAATAACTATTGTTCCTGCCACAAGTGCTCTGACCCCTTAACTCCCATTGCCCTTTAAGCTCTATAAATTTTATTGTTAAGGGATTTCCAGCCCATCCCTACTCATTACCTTGGAAACAAAAACAGAAGCATTACTGAAAATGTCTAATAATGAATTTAGCCTAAGCACCCTACTGGGAGGTAGAGAACCATTATTATCCCCATTTTACAGTTGAAGAATAAGTTCCAGAGTTCAAGGCTGTCCACCAGATCTCCTTCTGCCAAAGCTGTCCTGCCTATATGACTAGGCTATTGACTTGAATTCCTCTGCTGACCACTAATACAGCAGAATCAACTGTCAAGATAGGTGGTCTCTCAAGTAATCACATTCGAAACCTTTGAGGCTCACTCTATATTAAAAACAACAGTTTAAGTCCTGCCCATAAACTTGCCAGCAGTTGCTACAGGTTTCTGCAGCATCAGTTTAATAGTCTCTCTGTGTGATACAATACTTAATTAGAAGGTAGAAAGCAGCTGCTGGAGCTTAAGCTTCTTTATCATCTCAGTGTGCAGCCCCTTTGCAAAGTCCAAAGTAACAGTTCAACCTGACTGTGACAATTGCACTCAGACCTGTGTCCTTCCCAGTCTTTTGCAATGGAGATGGAAAAGTCATGGCTATATCAGTTTTCATGTAGCTGTGGCTAGTTGGACAGCCAGCAAAGTGCAGCATGCTTATACCAAGCACTGAGAAGCCAAGGCACTGGTTTAAAAACAATGAGATTTTAAACAGATACTGCAGTTTCAGTTCTCTGAATTTGCCTTCATGTTTTATGTGAGAAGGTTTTATAGTTCTAAGTTTTTTTCCACAAACAGATAACTTCATTGGGTGGTGGTGGTGGGGGAAGGGTTGTTTGTTTTTTTCTTTTTAATGAAAGTATTTGAATAGTCTCCAAGATCCTATTGCGTTGACTTCAACAAAACACCACAAATCTGACAAACTTACAAGGCATGGAAAAACTTCTCTTAAAAACACCCCAAGATCTGAGGAGGCAGCCATGGAAAACTAGATGTTGCCAATAGTATAGAAATTAAGAAAATATCTCATGTGAGAGAACGGAGAAACTAAAAATCTCATTTTAGTTGAAACTCTTTGGTAAACTATAAGACAAGTGAGCCAAGTTCAAAGAATGTTTGAATCTATATGGTCAAGCAATAAATGCTCTGCAAAAGGAAAATATTTAATGTTATTTTGTACAGTTTTCATCTACTTAATACTTTTCTGTTAACTCAGATAAAATGAAGCGTGAAGGTATAATTATGTACTTGGCAAGGAAGGAGAGTGAGATGTAAGAGACATTTTTGAATGGATAGAAAAGAAGAATTCTATTCAGAGCCTGTGCTTTTTATGTGAAGAGAAGTACAGGTAGCAAAGGGATTCACAACGTAAAGCTGAAGTAAGCTTACACTGACAATATAGGACCAGACTATCTTCAGCATGGCAACCAAAAGAAGTTATGCAAGTCACACATCTGGGAAAAGAAACACACTAAATGTCGTTAATAATAAGGATAATACTCATCATGAACAAAAAGGACAATAGCATCACCAACTCAGGTGAACGTTTGTAATTGCAAGCAGACACAGTGTCAGTGAAAGGTTAGTTTACTACCAACCGAAAGTATAGCCTTTCTTTTAAAATATTAATTAATAAAAAATAGACACATGAATAAATATAAGAAAAGGAAGAAGATGGAGGATTAGGCAGATGACACAT
Source organism: Anser cygnoides (assembly GCF_040182565.1). Classification (NCBI taxonomy): domain Eukaryota; kingdom Metazoa; phylum Chordata; class Aves; order Anseriformes; family Anatidae; genus Anser; species Anser cygnoides. Next base: position 52,094,759 of record NC_089876.1, read on the forward strand.
ATTTGTGTCCCCTTGATAAATCAGTAGAATTCTGGCAGGTACTTCTTGAAAAATGAGACCCATGTTTCTGCATGCATCCCTGTTTAGATCTTTCATTTCCTTACCCTGTCACTTGAACAACAGGGTGTTTAAAAGGTTTCACAGGAAAAAAAAAAAATAATCAGGGTGCTAGGAAACCAGTTCTCAGAGACAGGAAGAACCAGGTAAAGTTCTATAAAGAAGGACTATTTTGGAAAGAGATCAAGATGCTACATGAATAAAAAATCCAGGGTGAATTTATAAGTAAAATTAAAACTGCAAGTTGTGTAAGTAAAGCTGGCAAAAGCCATGGATTCTGTGGCTATCTAAAAGGATTCAGTAGTAAATTACACAAAAAAATATGCTTACTCTATTTGCTCTATAGAATAACCTGAGTGTGCTATTTGGAATAGATATTCAGGGTACATGAGAAACAATCCTTATTAAAGAGTTTGAGAAATGAGATTTAATTAAGCTGCAGCCAGGAAGGATGTGGAATATGGTGTAATTAACCTTACCCTATTACGCTTGTGCTGGCAGTTAGGTCCAGGAAGAAGGCTTAAAGTGAGAGGTACTGGACAGCTTTAGGAAACAAGAAGCTTGTCTGGAACTACTGCTTGCCTGAACCAATAGGTCTGGGAGTTTGTATACAAGTGTCAAGATAGTCTATTGCAGCTGTGGGCTTGCCTGGGAAGAAAAGGATTGGTTAGGCCAAATATTTGTTTGAACTGTGTTCCTTTTAGAATCTATCTTGAAGACTTGGCTTGGGCAGCTTGAACTCCTTGTTAGGAGCCAAAGCATAGCTGGAGTGGTTGGAGGCTGAAGATTGAAACTTTGGAACAGTGAGACAACTATTTTGCTTTTCTGTACAGTATTTTACCAAGATCTTGTATATTATAAATGAGGCCGTCTTTTTTCTTCTGCTGTTTTTTTTTTTTTTTTTTTTTTGGTGGTATAGCATACTCTCCTGCACGGACTCAGAACCAGTAGGGACAGATTTGTAGCCCTGATTCATGGACTAACTATCCTCTGGGGAAAAGGACTCCTGTTAGAAAGGCACATCCTACCTGAAGTATTTGATTCACCTGTTTCTGCATTTGGGTGGCATAGTTTGCAGTGCTGTAGTCCTAAGAGAAATTAAACAGAAATAACAAGCTGAGCTAGAAATGAGCTTCTAGTCAGAAAATCAAAGAACTGATTTGCTTTCCTATGTTTAGGAAATTTTTATTATTTTATGTCTATGTTTAGAGCTGTATACCTTATATACAAATACTACACAGATAGCAGGAAGTGTAAGATGAAAAAGCTGATGGAAATGACTGGGAGCCAGAAGTGCTGTTCTCACTCCTCTGTGAGGACATTTGCACCACTTCAGTGAATAAGTGTTCATCTAAATAATAGAAGCTCACCCTTGCCAGCTCAGTGTCTTCACCAGTTTATGCCTAATTCAGAGTCATAGTTTGTGTTATTGCTTCCACCTAACTACCATTCTGTCAGGCACTCTCTGTCCCTCCTGCATGAGCTTTTTAAATCTTCTTTAAAGCTATAAATACTTGGATATTGTCCTGGTTCCAGTTAGGACAGAGTTAATTTTCCCTCATAGTAGCTGGTAGGGTGCTATGTTTTGGATTAGGGTGAGAAGAGCGCTGATAACATGCTGATGTTTTAATTGTTGCAGAGCAGTGTTTACACCAGGCCAAGGACTTTTCGGCTTCTCGCTCTGTCCTGCCAGCGAGCAGGCTGGGGGTGCAGCAGGAGCTGGGAGGGGACAGACCCAGGACAGCTGACCCAAACTGGCCAAAGGGGTATTCCATACCATCTGACGTCATGCTAAACAATATATAGGGGTGGCTGGCCGGGGTGGGGGGCCGGCTGCTCGGGGATAGGCTGGGCATCGGTCAGCGGGTGGTGAGCAATTGCATTGTGCATCACTTGTTTTCTTACACATTATTATTGTTAATACTATTATCATTATCACTATTATTATTATTATTGTTATTATTATATTCCTGTCTTAATAAACTGTCTTTATCTCAACTCACCGGCTTCGCTTTCCCGTTTCTCTCCCCCATCCCAGAGAGGGAGGGGGGAGGGTGAGCGAACGGCTGTGTGGTGTTTAGCTGCCAGCCGGGTTAAACCACAACAGATATACACATCTGTGGTGCTCCCTACTTCCTGTGTAGGGTGCCTGTGTTTAAGTGCTTAACTAGATGGCTCATTACTTGTACAACTGAGAGTGCTGTAGAGACTGAGAACACGTGTAAGCCCTGCACCTGCTAGGACAGGTTAAAGGAAGACATCCCCCCACCAGTGGTGATCGCTAAATCTTGATTTTCACCCACAATCAGAGCGTTTACTTTAGCTTTTCTTACCCAATAGCTGGAGGATTAATATCTCTCACTTCTTAGTTTCTAGAAAGCAGGAACTTTCTAGATTCTATAAAAATAAAACTTTTATAACTGGAAATTTTAAATATATTAGAACTGAACTGATTAGTCATCTGGGATGAACAAAACTACATATTCATGGTAAAGGTGCTTGCCTGGTTCTATGTGTGAGTCTTACTCATGTTTTCATCCACAAAGGCAATAGTCAAAACCTTCACAATAATGATTCTTGTGAGGTAAAGATCTTTGGTCATGTCGAGGCGTAATCACAACGTGGCTTTTGATGCACTGTGTCCCTTGAAAGTGGTGTCCAGCATATAAGTTACTTCAAGCATTTGCAGTCTAAAAGGACAAATAAAAAAACAAAAGTTGAGACGGCCAGTCTTTACATCAATATTGCTGTTTCATAAAGCATTCAGCTACAAGTCTTCTGATAACAGGGAACTTGGTGCGCTGTAAAAGCTGTACTATGAGAAATGATGATGCATACTGGCAGATGATACAAAGTGAAAGGAATGGAAAGCTCATGGGAGGAAATGATGACATAGATTCAAGAGCAGAGCTGAGAATTTGGCACTTGAGGCAAAGCCTAAATGAATTGTGAAAGTCTCCTACGGTAAAGGATGCAGCTGTCTCATGTTATCCACCTAATCTTCCATCTTTAGGAGCAAAAGATCTTTAATGAATAGTGCCAAACTTGTTCTCCTTGTCTTGCATGTGTTGAACAACACTCATAATATGGAATCTGTCCAATATTTCTCTTTCTAAATACCTTAAGTCAGTCATCCTCAGATTTCCTCTGGTCTTTCTCTGGAGGGAGGCTGCCCATTCACCAATACCTTCTTCACTGGGGAAGCTATATACAGGCTAGGTCCACCTGTATCCCTTACTGTTCTTACAACGTAATTAAAAAATTAAAAACATTGATAATATATATTCTGTTCTTCCTGAACATCTTCTATTTCTGCAATACCAGTACCAGCTAAAACTGAACTTTGCATAACTAACTAACAAGACTAGAGTTGTGCCACATATAATATTAATGTCATTTTTTGATAGAGCAATTACAGATGTGTAATACAAGATAAAGATTACAAAGGTTTAATTTTCATAGAGCTGAGCATACTCCTTACAATATTGATCCAGCAATTTTATATGCTGGTAGCTGTGGGTATTCTTGCTGTTGTCAAGACAGAACATTTGCAATAATACATATGGTATTCTGATAGCTAGCAGGTCATTAATCAGAGATAAAGGACTGTCTTAAGCAGTAAAAGAGAAATATACCATGTGTTTTCTTGTTCTTGTTAGTAAATAGTAGTCTGGATTTTGTCTTAACTCTTGGTCAGTGCTTGGCTTAGTGCTCGGCTCAAAATGGAGGGAGGATGACGTTGAATGAAAATGCAATGCCTACAGCAAGTGGCTCTTCCTGAGCTTTGAAAGCTTACCCCTTTCATTTTCAAAAAAATTAAATGGAAAAAAAGGGTTCTTGATTGGGTTGGGATTTATCGAATTCAGCAATAACTTAGCATATAATATTAATATGACTTTTAATTTTATACGCCTAATTTATTGGTGAAGTCTTCTCAAGCATGCAAACACAAAGTCTATATATATTGAGGGTGCAAAAATAAAAATGTTGGGTATCACAGGTGGTGATCTTAGTTTGACCAGCATATTAAAGCTTCTTGCCTGGACAGATAGGTAGCAAATTTGTGTGAGTAAATAGCACATTTATTTATCATCTTTTGTACTTACAGAACCCCATAGAACACACACAGCATTGGTATAATTTTCGTGAAGACTCCTAGGGTCATGAAGGACTGTTTCAACTCTGAACACTCACAACAGAACCTTTAATTGACTAGCAGAAAGCTGGTCTATGTGCTTTCAGGTTTTTTACAAGTCTGCTTAAGAAATGAGTTTTGCGAGGAGGGTTGGCCAGAAAACAAGAATTCTATTTGCACAATAATTTGAGGTTTAAAATATACAGCAATTCTGCAATAGAACATTCACATGACCTTTTAGAATTTCTTACAAGTATTGATTCATTCTGGCACTACTAATTACTGTTGGGTAGAGAGCTTTCCTTGGAATATGGGGGGATACATGCTCAAAGTCTTTTTCCTTTACTGTACAATATTTGTCTTTTCAGTTTTAATATTGGTGTTATCTATAAATGAAATGGAAAAAATGGAACTGCTCTTACAGAACAAAAACATTCAAGCCAGGCATTAGGTGGAATCTAAAGCCTGATTCACCCACAAACCCTTCAAGCAGCTAGAAACTATTTTGTATACTGTTCTCTGATTCTGATTCCAGAGTGAAGTCATCTAGCCAATAGCACTACATGGTGATTTCGTAAACCTAAAGAATATTTAAAATTCTTGAGCAACCTGAAAGTGTTGCTCAAACCTGAAAGTTTGTCTTCTGAAATCATAGTTAAGCTAGATTTAAGAAATTGCTAAGTTTTTAAGAATTTTAGAAAAATGTCAGTCTATTTTCCTTCTGGTTTGACATGCCTTGAAAAAATATGAAGGACGTAGTTCTTGTCCAAGCACAAGACTTGTAGTTACTGCAGTCCAAGACCAGAAATTGATTAAACTGGGCTTATGATGTCTGTGTAGAAGTACACTATCGAAGACTTATCTTGTCCTTCCTTGCTATAATGAAGAAAGATTTCTTTCTGATTGTTACCTGGCGTAAGTTTAGTATGAAGAAGGAAAAGAACTACTTAGAAATTATAAACTACATTAGTTTTGTACTTTATAAATCCTTTTAAACATATTCTCAGCATTCAGCATCCAAACTGCTGATGTTTCCTCTGAAAAATTGTCTCCTAAAAAATAAATAAATCTGTCCTTAATTGTGGGTGTGGAATACTTTGCTGTTTTGGCTCTGACCTGCATTATACCTAGTGATACTCAAGCACTGACATGTGAATACACCCTCACATCAGCATGCTATCTCTATTTGGCCCAGTTAACTCTTAGAAAAACAAATATTCTTAAACCAGCATAATTTTCCTTGATTCTGGCATGAAATAACTGAGCCACAGCATCTGATGGTGTGAAAGCACTCTGCTTTCCCTGCCTTGCCCATGTCAAGCGTCAGTCTTCCACATGTTTTCGTGACACAGTCTTGCAGGAGTCAGCAGAGTGCTGTATAGACTTTGGCCCAAACAGCTGGATGAATGACTGAATCTGCTCACTGACTTCAAATCACATGTTATCAGTGAAACCTTTGCTGCTGTGTTTCCTTTCATTGTGTCCTTAAGCTGACCGTTTCCTGCTCATGTCCTTTAAGCAGAGAATATACAGAAGATCAGGGTCAGCCCCGACGCTGCAAATGCTTCACTTATGGTTTGGGAAGATAAAGCTGTTGTTTTAATAAGGTTTGAACAAACATAAAAGTTGCCTACACTTCTTTTTTCTAATACAGTTGCAGGGAACTGATCATGAAAATTTCCCTCATCATCAATTTTTAGCCAATATTGAACTAATTCTTTTTTTTTTTTTTTTTTTTAAATGTGGTGTGTGGTTCCAGCTGTGATAAATGCAAGCTATTGCAATCTGGTGGAGGAACCAGAATGTTTTTTAATGACCCGACACTGTAATCTAAGCCAAGCAAATATAATGATTCACCCAGGGAAGATAAATTATTGCCTGGAAAAATGCCAAAGCTTTTTAATTTGTAACTCCAACATGTCTCTCTTAGAACCCACTGTAAACTGTCTGGGATACGAAGTATTTTCCAAACTGTTATATAACTTCATAACTCACAGTGTTTTTTTTCCCCTTCCTCATCCAGCACATGCATCCATATGCTTAATTTAGACGAAGAATTGCTTTAAATAGCTGCCTGAAAAGCCCTCTGCTATGACCACATGGGGAAAAAAAACCACCTTAGCTGCAGTCGTCAATAACATTCAAGATTGTAAGTTGGAGCTGCAGCAGGTGTCGGGGGGCACTTGTCACCACAGCTTGGAGATGTGACAAATCATCAGAAGCATTTGGATTTCCTAGGCTGTCATTAGCCATCTGTTCGCAGATCTGGGCGGGTCAGCTGCGTGGACTTGACCAAAGCCACCTGTTAATTAGAGAATTTACAATTCCAGCTAATTTAGAGCTGATTTTATTTATTGTTTATAATGGGAAGATGTGTCACACAGTGTGGGACAGGCTTGTTTCTGGGATTTTGTTCAAACTGTGGTATACAACGTAGGATTCAGCTGCTGGAGTTTCCCCTCTGCACCAAAATTTCATTTGTTTAGAAGCCACTGTTTGCCTGTTTGTGTGTAATGTATGTTGTCTTTACAGTGATCAGACCCTATGGGTTATTCTTGCAGAGCCCTTTCTCAGCTCCAGCTGTTGCAAATGCTCGTCTTTGTTCCCATAACAGCTCCCAGAGAAGTCTCTCAGTCCTAAGACATACGCAAGGTCAGTAACTAAGAAAGAGTAGGATATGATTGTGTCCCATTCTTCTTGCAGACTATTAAAGTTTCATCATGTTCCTAACATTTCCAAGGCCAAACAAGCACTGGAAAATAGGTTAGAAAGACCTGCATTTTGATAGCTCCAGCATGCTTTCCATGAAATACACTTGAAGACGCTCTGTAGCTAATTGGAGTTAGTCTGCATGCCAAGAGAAGTTTTGATGAGGTAAGGATAAGGTTAAACAAAAATATTTTCTTTAGTTGTATTGTATACTTTGTTGGTTACCTAAAATATTTACTGATATTCAGTAATACAGAATATTTGAAGAATATTTGTAATGCAACTTCTATTTTAAAAGGTTTCTTATCATACTAATATGACTTTTAAGAAATTAGTGGTGCACATAAACATCCTGAAAAGTCATGTAAATATTTTAGTACTAGAACAGCAAAAAGTAAAGTTCAATTTGATCCTCACTTTTTGTGCCATTGGTTTTCTTCTTAGGAAGAACTTTGGGCAATGTAAAAGATTCAATAACTATAATAACTGTTACAGTCTTCTATTGCTTATAATATTCTTTATACATGAAGTAATAAAATGGACAGGGACATGTACTGTGCCTTGGACTGGGCTTCAAGTTCACTCTCACGCCTCTTTCCTATAATTGGCCAGCACTACAGTTGAAAACAGCTACTATGAATTTAAATAACTCTTTATTATCACCTCTTCCTTCTGTAATTATAGTCTTTGGAATTCTGTTGTGGTATACTAATGCAATATGTATTGACATGTTCACCATCCCTTTGGCTGGAAGATCAGGCAAGAGAAAGCTCTTCTAATCAAAAATGTTGTACAGAACACATTTCTAGAATAAGCTTGAATTGCTCAGTCTAATTCTACTTTTTCTATAATGTGTCCCTGGAGATATATATGTGTATAAATATATAAGCATATATATAAATATGTATGTATAAAATGTATATAAAAATATATCATGGGCAATTCTGATTTCAGAGAATATAATTGATGGAGAGAGTATGCTAATATCACAATGTAAATTTTGAATGGGTTACACAGTTTAAAGGATTTTTAGGTGTAATTAAAAGCCCTTAGCTAAGGTATCCAGGTTCAGATTTTGCAATGGATGGATTAGACCTATATTCAGTGTACATATATGGCTCTGCACTTCCTACCTACCTCTCAGTGCAACTCTTGGTTTTGTGAAACCCACATGCAAGATATAGCAGTCTTTACTTTGAGGGTCAAACCTCACAGATTTCTTTGAAGTGGTGCTTTTTTCTTTACTGAAGTTATTCTTCCTCACCTTTTCCTGTGCTACGCATTTTCAGCTTCTATAACATTCACAGAAACAGGACTTGGGAGACTTTCATTTTCCTGCACTATTACTGCTGTGGAAGTAGAGTGTGACCACTATGCTATCACATAGCAAGACAGCCAGAGTTTTCCCTGGAAGAGGTGAATAATGGTTGGAGGAGCAAACATTGCCCCAGCAGTTGATTGCCTCCTCTCAGCCCAGCACCCAGACCCTATTGCTTTACACAGGGATGGAGAGAGCCAGAAGCTCCAAAGGGGAGGTGAGATGGATCTGCAGTATCAGTGGTATGCCACCCAGGCAAGTGCAGGAGGACAATTTTGGCAGCCAATGGAGGAGGGAGAAACAGCGTCAAGCTGTACTGCCCTTGCAATTGCACTGTACTATGGACAGGCTCCACAGATCTGAACTAATCTGTCTCCTGTGTAACAGTGGCTGTCATGATGGTGGTTCTTGTTGGGTGATGGTGTCATACTCAGTTGTGTGCAATGCATAAAGAACAGTATTTTAACTTGTCCTAAATTATGGGTGTCATGATGACATGTTCAGCTCTGGGTTGTGTACATGCTCTCAATTTATGCTTTCCTTGTGGCTTTTCCTGTTTTCTGTTGCTATATGGAAAATTTCAGAAACATGTCCACGTTAACAAATTTTTTTTTTAAAGGAAAAGATGAAAAGTACTTTAGAAAAGTGCAAACTGAACTATAACCCACCACTGATATTTTTCATTATTTTAATATTAATCTATATTGTTATGTAATTTATATTTATTCTGGGTTGCTCCATCAGGTAATAGAAAAGAGCATGTTTAACAAATTCTTTAGGGAAAATTTGTTGCATAAGAGGATACTCAAAAGAACAAAAAAAGATTTTTATATTAATATATACTATATATACTTATATTAATATATGATATAGATATGTTCACATGAGGTGAATGACAGCTCCTATCTCTAACCTTTTGAACTATTTAGGTACTCTCAGCCTGTTCTACCTAGTAATAGAGAAAAACAGAGATGTATACAAAACATCTAGTTTTCTGATGCCTATGGAACAATATTTGAACATCTTGGACCTTCTTCGGGCAACCAAGGATGGAAGAAGTCTATATTAAGTACAGATCAGATAAGAAATAATAAATGAATTCTTGCTTTTATTATATTAGTTGAAAAGCTGAGATTCAGTCATTTAGTCTACATAACCTGGGTGACTCTTAAAAACTTTTACAAAATTTTCATACATTTTAGAAAAGCTTATTTAGGTGAGAACCAGAGAAAAAGGATTATGTCACATAAGAAGTAATTTTCTTCTTGCCTCAGTTGGTATAGTAGTATATGTATGTGTTATTTCACAGGAGTACATGGAAGTGCACTTGCTTAAAATCAGTATGACTGTTCAGAACTGTAATTTAATGTTTTTCTTCTTGATTTCTAACTTAAAAATACTATTTTTCTCTGTGTATGTGTGTGTTTCTGTCTATTAGTGCCATTCACATATGACTAATGAACATGATAATTGTCTATGAAATGTCCCATTGATTTGGAAAACAGTCCAGGGGAAAGTGAAAAATAGTATATATGGACACGTCTTTGTTTCTATGTATCCTAAAATCAGTGTCTGTTATTTAAAGATAAAATCTCAAAGTAGTTTATGTAGTAAGTGGAAGTTTGTCTAGTTTTAGTGATCTGTTTAGTAAAAGATTTTGACTTATTTGGAGCAAGGAGTGTCCAAAGTCGTCTTTTGTCTGTTGAAGGATAACTAATTTGTAATATACTGTCTCCTCAAAGGGAGGAGATTTATATTTCCTAGTAATAAAGGAATGTCTGAACCACAAAATGAGTCTTACAAGCCCTATTATGAAGAAACCTCTGCCAGTACGGGATTGTCACAGTAATGTTTCCTTTTCTTCTGTTTTCATGCAGTACTTGGGAGGGAGGATCACACAGAGTAGAGAACAGCGGTGTACCATAACCACTACTGAAATAACTATAGTCTGAGAAACCGTGAGCCCAAGAAAAATGGAAGGGATTCAGGTTTGAATTATGAAGGATTTACCCTCCAAGGGCTATGTCAATGTTCATGTTGGTTTTCATTTTAGTCATAATGGGTTTCCAGTTTCTGCTGTAATTCAGTATCACAATTAGATGGATGCTTGTTGAATGCTGCTGGTCACTGGTTATGTTTGAATGTTATACAAATGTAGTCAGTTAAGTACCTGTTACTACTCTTTCTGTTTGTATGCCAAAACCATAGCTTGATCTGTTAGGAGTCTACAAACATAAATATTAAATTTTAAGGTTTTTGCTTCGAAGTATAGAATTTTTAAAGATGAAAATGCATTTTCTCTTGAATCTTGGTCATTCAGTTTCAAATCTCCCAAGCATGAGGCAGTTTTCTGGGGAAGAACTAATTTTTGTTATTAATGAAATAAAGATTTCCTCTGTTAAATTTAATCTATGAAAATCAATGAAAAACAAATGAGCAAAAAAGCTTCAAACTACAATACAGTGTTAATCTTTAATTGTTTTAATTTCCAAGTTATTACTTTTATTGTAACTTGGCTACGTCTGTCAGGTTGGGCTAAATGAATACAAAACTTGGCATGAGAATGAAATCTCTGCTGGAAACTTATTTGTGTTTTATTATTTTTAACCGTTAAATTTACATTAGTGAAAAAGTAAAGAGTAGAAGTTCACGTTTCATAATTGTGTTCTGTCTTCCAAATAAGATCCATATTGAAGATTTCAAAGTTTGTTAACATCTGCCAATAATTTGGACTCTAAATATGGACTAACCATAGCTTAATAAAATAAATCAATAAACAAAGAAAGTATTATAAATGTCTGCATGTGGTGACTACTTACAAAGTTATTTACATATGAATAGGTCTATCTATATGCAAAAACACACCTTGAGCTGCACAAAATATTCATGTGTTTTATGAATTGAACCTTATTACCCAAAATTATACCGATTCAAAGACAGCTTATACTGTATTTTGCTCTTATACCCTTTTACTTACAATGCTTCAAATGCATTTAACAACCATTGCCTGTAGCAATTAAGCACGCAAGCATTGGTAGTGCCTCAGATTTGTATAAGAATTTCAGAGCTAAGGATATTTTTTGTGCAATCCTTACATGTTGGGGAAGGAGTTTCAGCCCTACGTATCTTTCGTGAATTTGAGCTGGAGCATTCTTCATATTCAAACACGGGGTCTTTTATTCTTTTGTAGTTTAATTGCATATTTCAGTCTTCTCCCCAAGTATCTAATTTCATTGAAATTGTTAGTAATTCTTTCTTGACATATTGAGGAAAATACACTGACTATCTGGACTTGTTAGTGAATCAGAAAACTGATATCAAACGTATCTTTTAAAAGTGTGAATTGTGTATATAAAGTGTAAAAAGGATTATTTAAGTTGTCTGGTTAATACAAGTTCCTTGAACCCATTCCAGTCATCTTGTCATTTTTAAAATCTTTGCTAAGATTAAAAGATTTTCATGAAGAATTTGCTCTGTGCAAATTTTCTCAAACTGACAATATTAGAAGCTGCTTTTCCTTTATGAATTATCTCTAAAGCAAAATGTATTTGGAAGCTTTCAACATGGAAGAAAACCGATTACTTGCTATAGTGGCAAGTTTTCCATTTCATTGTGTAGCACGCTTTAAGGGTCATCCTGTTCCCTCCCAGATAAACATTTGCACAACTGTTTAAATGCAATATGATATGACAGGGAATTGTGTATTCCTACTTCGACTGTGATATAGCAGATACTGGTGTACTGGGTGACTAGCTGACTTTCTGTGGACACAAAAAGTAATTTCCTGACTGACCATGGCCATGTATCAATGAACAAAGGATGTGTTTGAGCTATTCTTTTCAGCTAAGATTTAAGATTTCTATCAGACTCTCAGCTAACTGTTCACTGACTAATATTTGTGGTCGGCAACCAGATGACTGAAGAAGAGAAATCAGAGGTTTGAGAAAGCCCTAATGAACATTCCTAGGCGTGAGCCTTTGTACAAGTACTCATGAGAGTTCTTGTTTTCCACAAGCATTTTGGCTGAAAAATGCCCAAATGTTTTTCTGAAAATAAATACAAAAGGTCATAAATACCACTGAGGTGAATTCATGGTTTTCATTGTAATACATATCTCTGAGTACTTAGTTTACAGTATTCACCCATGTCTGAAGAGTAACAAGGGAGCTCTTGGAATGCATATGTTCTTTACCAGTGAGAAGACTAGCAACAAAATATATGTTATAGAAGGGTTCATGCCTCTACATCTGAATCTGCCACGTATGCAAAAACACAGAAAACAGCAAAACTGTTGAAGTAAAATTTCACTGTGTCTGGGAAAGGCCAAAGTAAAACAACATTAAAAGTAAATCACAATCAAACTGTGCAAAAAGCTTACTATATAAACTGCTAAATGCTACTGAGGGACTGGATGTGTTACAGCTGCAGCTGTTGATTTGTAATGCTAGGCCATGCAAGTATTCTTCTAGGGACAAATACACTGTAGAAGCAATCTTTAGAAAGTATGGCATGGTACAGCTGTCGTTTGAATAAGATAGCCTTGACCCTGGAAGGAAAATCATTACAGAGGGATTGTTCACCTAACATTGAAGATGCATATGATCTCAGAAAATTATCTTCAGGAATGTTAATTTTAATAGGGTAGTTACTGTTGACAATTTCCTTTGTATATTTTAAATGATTTATCACATTGTTCCAAGCAGAGCAGGCAAATAGGATCTCTGGGAACTTTCTGGACCTTCTTGACCGAACATTGAACACCCAGTTTCTCTTCAGTCTGCCAGGTGCATCGTTCAGATTGCTGAGCTGCTTCTAGAAATTACATGGGAATTTCAGAAACTCTTTAGTTTCATAATCAACTTACATTTCATAAGAGGCTGTTAATACATTTATATATCATCTTAAAATAATTTTGTCTATAAGTCCTCTTTGTTTTCTCTCTTTTTTTTTTTTTTCCACCCAAGGAGAAAATAAAATTTAGCAATTATTCAAAAGGAATGACTAGATTTACAGGGGTGAAGAGTACCTGTAACTGTTGTACACTTAATAAGTGAGAAGGACATTAGATTTGTTTTAGACCTTTTTTATGAGAGCAGAGCAAGTGAAAATTTGTTGAAAATATTTGATGTGGTGTACAAAACTGGGAATTCCATAATATTATGAAAGAGTAAAGATGTTACACACAGAAATTATTATTCTTAGAAAGTATCAGTTATGGAAATTTTCATTAGTTGAAAATATGACATTCTTTCAGCTACAGTTATAGCTGAAATGTGGGTGATGGGATGTGGGTGAATTTTTTGAATCTGTCCTTAAAGTTTACATTGAGTTGGAAAAAAGTGAGAAGTAGAAATATTGGGCTGAGAAAATAGTTTTTATCCTGTATTCACGCTGTATTAGTTGATCTAGTTGTCGTCTGGGACATTCTTATTTTAACACCCTTTTAACACTGCCTAGTATGTCCTTCAACGTATGCACTAGTGATATCAAAAGTTCATTGTTTTAGAAGCATTTTATTAATATTCATGGCCTTCGAACTTTGTATTGTTATCTGCCAAAACAAAATGACAATCAAATACTGCTCCCCCCTTTTTTTTTCTGTCCTTCCACTTTTTTAAACTTCCTTGCTTTTCATTATTACTGTTGTTCTGAAATGACTTTATCACAGTGGAACATAAACAAGAGATTAGGTATCTCATCTGGATTAGCTTCACAGCCTCTCTCCTTTTCACCCCCAAAAGCTCAATGACCTGCTAAAATACGGTATCAACTGAGTTTTCTTTGGCCAGCTTGGTTCTCTTGACTTGACACTAGCAAGATCAAGCTATAGCAGACTGTCAGCATAAGGGATATCCTTTGAAAAACAGTTTTTCTTCTTCAGAGTCAGACTATTTTCCTAAGTCTTTTCTCCTTTGTATTTTGTATTCCCCTTCCCATCTTCACAGAAAAAGCCTGTGTGTATCTACAGTTGCCCTCATAGTGTTGCTCTATAAAATCAGCAATTATATATTGAACACTTCAACAGCAAGTACAAATCTATTTCAAAGATAAAAATCAGGCAAATGGGTCTTCCTGTATTATATAATTCAGACCACAAGCTTAAGAAAATTAAGCTTTTCAGTTTGCAGCACATTTAAGTGGCTGAAAGATAGCTCCTGAAAACTGTAAGAGTTTCAAATTCTGATATTAACATTACTTTGTTTCTTAACTTTTTTATGGAACAAAAATACTTTTGAAATATTACATCACTAAGATGACCAGAGAAAAATATGTGCATAGAAAAGTTCTTCTCAGAATTTTTTGGAAGACAAGACTGCTCTTTACTGGGTGAAAGCCTGCAGTTGCTATACATGTGTTTGTCTCTAAACATTAAGACAACAATGTTTGCATGGTTAATGATTACATTTCCTGAGATAATGACAAGCACAGTAAAGTTCTGTCCCTTCATTGATGATACTGTATTTCACCCTTATAAATATGTCTAAATATTCTGTTTGGTCCTGAGGGCATCATGAATTCTGAACAGGATGTGGCTTTTCGGTTGATTCATTTGTTCTGCTGGTGCAATTGCACAGACAGCAAGGGATTTTAGGGAAGAGCTTAGTTTATGGAACCTGGCTGTGATGAAAGTTTGCAAACCTCTTCCATAAATTCTATTATAATCTAGTATTTTTTATTTTTTTATTTTTAAATTAATCTGGAAATGGAACTGTGTTGTTATAGGTCATACAGCTTGGGTTGTATAGTGGTAAGATATGTGACTAGTTGAAATGGAGATAGCACTATGCCTAAGAAATTAAGGATTAGAAGAACTAAAATTGGAAATGGAGGTTGAATGGCTTTTTCTGCTTTAGGCAATTCACACGGATTTCATGCAGCTGCATAGATTGTGTGGGAATCCAACTGAATTACTAAAAATGGAATATTTTAATTTGAGCTTTCCTGTATGAACACAGAAAAGTATTTCTATTTCATGCTATTTTCATTGGTAATCTGCATCATATACTAGCTTTTTCTCTATGCTGTGCAATTATACTGGCGAATAAGTTGTATACATAAGGAAGACCTATAAATAAACATGTAGCCTAACAAACTCAGCAGGGTGTCAAAAAACATGTTGACCTTCTAATAAGTGAGGGGTATGAATTTTATAGGTGTGACGTCTATGAGATCTCTTCAGTGAACTGTGTATGACAGTATCATGTAATGGTTATAAAATATTCAAGTTCTGGCCTTTGGAAATATTATAGTTTACTGAAAATTAGCTTAAAATAGCAGTTATTTTGTTTTAGTAGATAGCAAGATACCTGGAAACAATAGCGCAATAACAGATATTTTAATCATAGAAATATCATACAAAGAGATGAGATAGATAAGTATGGGAAAATATATCTATACTAGCTGAAACTATGTCATAAGTCTATGTAATTTAGAAGGCAATGTTATTACTTTCTCTTTTGCAATTTTTTGCTTCTAGGAGACTCTTTCTTTGTTTATAATGACATTTTCAGCAGATATTATCAGCCCCTAAGTATGAGGCTTGGTGATCATGTGTACAAGCATTATATATTATGGCATATACAATTTCTGTGCTTCAATCAGTGAACAAGCTTCTACCTGGGAATGTTTTCTGCAACACTCTTCTAACAACGTCACTTTGTGACAAGTCCATATGCAGGTGAGGAACGAAATAAAAGGCAAAAGCTAATAGTTAATGAGTTTGCCAACAAACCACTTAATGAAAGCTCCTTCTTCAAGCCGTAGTACCAACAGGCAGACTCAGTGGTTCTTGTGAAAATACTTCGGGTTCAGCCCCTTGTTCTAGCTCCTGATACTTTATCTGTAGCCCTACATTTGGAGAACTTTATTTCTACCCAGCTCCTGCTGTGGAACACCAAGGCCAACTTTCCTTCAAGCATACCCACATATGCAATTCCTGCTGCTATGCTGATTTGCTGATTTTATCACTTGCCTGCCTTTGGATTGTGCCCTTGACTTACTCTCCTGGGGAACATGGACCTCCTTCCAAAATCTTGTACAATAGCTTGGTTTTCCACCTTAGTTTTCTGTCAGCATAGTACCTAATTATTGAGTCACCTGGAACCCAGTCCATGCTTAGCCACCTTGGTCTACCTGCTTATGTGCAGTTGTAAAAAGCCCTGTCCCAGCAGTAAATGCCAGAACCAGTCTCGAACTCACTGCTCAGCAGCTCCCTCTCACAATAGAGAGAAAATTTTCTTTTACACAGGAAATTAATGCACGATTGGAGCCACACAGACTAACTTCTCATTTATTTTTCTTAAATGAAACAAACAAAAAAATTTTCTCTGTTCTTTTTTTTCATCAAAGTTGGTGCACAGCCTGACCACAGAAAGGAGTTGGAACCAGACGTTCCACTTTACTCAGCATAAAGGGTCCCCATGTTGCCCAGGCAGATGGAATATGTGCTTCTCTGCACAATATGTGTCTTTGTCAGCAGGAATTTCCATCATTTTAAAAGCAATTTAAAATGCATTTTCATATTAAATTTGTTGCCAAAACTTGTATTAGAGATGTTTGTTTTCTTTCATGCAGACTTTCCAGACACATCTTTCTCTTTTTGAGATAACTAATACTGGGTGTGAACTGCTAATGTATAATGATGACTTGTGTTTTTCTAGTCATATCATTATAACTAATCCAATAAACACTGAAGTGACTTGATTTGATTACAGCACGCTGCACACACAGAAAACAGCAATTTAAGCAAATAATATACTTTGAAGGGACTCTGCCTATTCATTCTATCCTCTGTGGAAGAAGCCTACCAAACCAAAGGCTGTTCACATAATATACTTCTCCATTTCAATTTATTTTTTAACTTCTATAGAGTTATTGCAGAGTACAGAGAAGCATATTCACACGTGTGTACAACATCCACAGGTTTACAGACTGGTAATAGGAATAGGAACACTTCCTCTGCTTTTCCTCTGCTTCCAGTGGCTTCCAGTGGCTTCCAGGCCACTGCTTTTTAAACTATTCTTGGAAATGCAGCAGTTGCTTTAAGGCTGTTCATCTACCTTTCTTCAGCAGGAGAGGTAAAGTTTTGCTGAGTGACCAGCTGTGGCACCATAGTCACATATACCTTTCAGCTGGACAAGAACAAAAGAAAAGAATACATTATTTTAGTTACATGCTCTGTTTGGCAATTTTGCTAGTAAGCCAAAAAGTGAATCTGTTGCCTGTACTGCAGAATGAAGTCCCTGGCATAAAACGGCCAACAGTTGCTTCCTAGACCAACCCAATTAAAGTAATTTAAAGTCATTTTGGATTCTTTATAAAGAGAAATATAGAGTAGTTCATATATGGGGGAAAATTTTTCACTGAATTGCACTTGGCTAGTCAAAGCTAAGGTTTACATGATAAATAATTACAAAAACATGAATAAATTTCTCTTACATTCTCAATAAACCCTTAGAGCTGGCGTAAGATCTGAGAATTTTATGTTGTTGTTGATTATGGATAATGTGCAGAGAGGTGTCAGCTACTCTAGTCTCAACATGTTTTCCAAAGTGATAATGCAACCCATAAGCTGCATGTGTTTTGAAGTGGCAGCATCTGTAGAAGACTGATACTCTTTTGCAGAAATATAAAGAATAAAATCTTAGTTCTGGGAAGAAATGTAGATAGTGAGAAAAATAGACAGGGACATACAGTTGGTTGGGGAGGTGTGGGTGTTGGTGTAGGAGGAATTCTCTAGTACTTAGAGCTGGATCTATTCATGAACAGAACTTTGCAAAATATGATTTCTGTTCTGAGCATACAATAACAAAAACTGTCCTGTTCTAAGTTTCCATTAACTTGAATGGAACTGAGATTTCACTGGACAGGAAAGGATACTAGGATGAGGGAAAAGAAAATAAAACCACCACCACCAACAAAAAACCCCAATGCTTTAAAAACCCCAGGGATTCTCAGATACTCAGAGAATAATCAATGTTAGACATGAAAACAAAACAAGGAAGACAAAGGAAATAAAATATTTGGTTTGGTTTTGATTGTTATGGAATTGAATCTTTAAAATAAGCTTCCTCACTGCCATTTTTAGAAGAGAAGAAGGAGGAGGAAGAGGAAAGAAAGACCGCGTCACATGGTTACTAATGCCTTTCCACATTAAAAAAGAAAGCCAGGTCTCTATGGCTATGTGTGCTCTATGTGTGTTTGTTGGCTAGGCTATCTACTGATGGTGCCTACAGGTGATCAGCTTGTATTGTTTTTCAGTTTTAAGCCAAGTCTGTTATGGTTACAGAAAACAATGCTGAAGACACAATTTCTAAAAATATGATTTTATCACAAAGGGAGACTGTTTCATTTGTTCCATTTAGCCACTGCTAGCTTAGTACATTTTATTTATTCCCTATGAAATGAATGGCACTAAACCAGAGATAAAAAAAAGTAGTAACTTCCTCAGTTTTCTGAGGTTCTGATGAAGCTTCTAATTTCAAAACAAAACCAACAACAACAAAACAACCCAAAACCCACACCCACAGATGAGAAGACTGAGGATTTTTGATTCTTAAGAAGTATCTAATAAAGTCTGATTGTATTAAATCCACGACACTTCAGTTGTTTAAATTAGGCTTCAGATATCAGAATCTCTCCTGAGACAGTTAATCATCACTTATAGATTGAAGATAGCATTTAGAAAATTAATGACAAAGATTAAAAACTTTGAAAAGGAAGGAAATTCCTTCCTTTAAGTTGTAAGCCAGCTACCTGAAATGATTAGGAATATGGAATTCTGCATTTATTGTGTCCCTCTAATTTCCTCCTTAACGTTACTTGTACTTCTTGGTGACTAGGAGTGCAAGTAGAAAAACCTCAAAACAGGATTTGAGAATGTCAGATCTTCCTCTTTCTTTCCTTTTCTGTTATAAGATGTTATGGATAAGAAAGATAGGTAAACCAACTGCAACCCAAAATATCATTAGTTCAACCTAAATATTTTAAAATCCTTCCCATTTTAGTAAAGTCTTGCACGGATAACTGATTGCAATAACCAGTTCTGATGATGAAGAGAAGGATGGGAATGCAGCCTAAAGCAAAAGTACTTCTAATGAACACTGGAGTCTAGAGTCTGGAAATATTGTACTTATTGAAGTTAACATAGTCAAAATGATGTGGGGATGCTTTGTATGTTACTGATTTAATGCATTTTTTTTCTTATTTTCAAATTCTCAAACTGAATATGAAAGTGGTGATATAACTAATATCTGTGGATGAAAAAAAAAAAGTGAAATATTTCTGATACAGAATTCCTTTTGAAATGACTGTTAGCCTTTCACTTATACAGTCATTAAGATAGGATCACAACTTGTATAGCAATTTAACACTATTTGTTTTTAAAATATATTTATATACATATGTATATATATAATTTCTTTATATCATACCACCAGGTCTAATCCTGAAGTAGTTCATTTGCTTATTCTGTCTTTAAGAAACCGTTTGGGATAACAATGGGTTGTAAAAAGCAAATTTCCTGTCCTTGATGCCACGGACTGTCTGACTCTGATCTCTCATACTAGGCTGTACTAAGGCAGGCCCTAGTGCACCCCCTTGCTAGACAATGCACTGCAAATCTTTGTTATAGACCTATAAGAATGTTTATAGTTTTATTTACTGAAAAGGTTTTCTGGTAAAATCTTTGCTACATTTAAAAAGGAAGGCAAGAGTGAGCAAGTTTCATTTATCTACAGTAAGCACATTTAACTGTGGGTGATTTCTTTTGATGGTTATGTTAAGGGTCATAAGGAAAAAGCCAATAAAGATCAATACTAGAATTGTGAGAGCTGAGGATTCATTCTTGCCTTCAGTTCTGTACCACTTTCTAAAGCGAACTTTTTCTCTAAAGATTCCTACAGAATCTTTATAATTAGAGACAATTTCTTTATGTTTAAGAGAAATGGGAAAATAATATTTAGAGGAAGAAGCAATTGTGTCTTTAAGCTCTATTCTGCTGGAAATTGGAAAAGACAGAATCAGAATTTGTAAACGTCAGACAAAATCTGGGCACGCATACAGGGCTAAAAAGAAATATAGTAAAATATCAGTTTGGGATTTTAAAGAGCTGCCTGACTTTTCTCAGACTGAACATGTGTAGATATGCCTTGATAGTAGGGACTTACTATTTGTGAAATACTTTCTGGTTTTAGCTTAATCTCACACATTAATAGGTCTACAAAATATACCTCTGTAAGTTGCTGTTTTGAAATTTCAGAAGGGGAAATAACCTTGCCAATATGTTTTCAGTCCATTAGCATTAGTGCCCTAACAGAAGAATGGCCGGTCTCATTGTGGTCAGCCTTGTGGCTAGCCTTCTTTCTCTTTCTTCCCCCATTTCCTTTCTATTGTGGAAGAACACAATAGAAGCTTCACAAAGAGGAAAGTGCTTGTAGTATTTAGGGTGGGCCAAATACTAATTCAAGACCAAAGAGGACATTCATACAAAAAGCAAGATATTAAAGTTATGTTCTTAACTAAAAATATCTTTGTTTGCCCTAGATGTACCATGTAGCAATAGTCTTTGCTAATCCTTTTTCCCAAGTTACATTATTCATTACAAATTATCGCAGATATTTAAAAAAATAACTATTTGGCAGACTGTTCTTCATGATCCCATCTTATCTTCTACCTTTCTTACTTTTTATTATTTCTTACCCTAATCCCAAACTGTGCCTGGACACCACACAGTGGAAAACATTTGTCCAGAAGCAGCAATGGAAGATGTGGGCTGAAAGCTTCATTTTCTGAGCAGTTTTGTTAACCATATCAAAAATGCCTTTGCTCAGTCAGATTGAGGTGTTCAGATTATGCTGAAATTCTACAGTTGTCTAGATGTACACGACTACTATATGTAGCTAAGGCATTTTGCTAAACTAGTTCTTTTTTTCAACCTATTTAATGCAGAATTATTTGGGGCATCTCTGTGCTGCACTGCAGAGAACACCAGGGACAAGCCAATATCAATCAAGGCTAGAATTATTTTGCTGAGTGTAGGGCACGCATGAGCATTGAACACTTTGTTAGTGGGGTCTACCACAAACCTCTTCTATGACAAGCTTTGGATTTTGGTACTAACATGGTTTGCTCAGACTTTTTTTCCTTACGTAAGTCTGTATGTTAGCCTCTAATGAAGTGTAAAATCTTGCTGATTGTATAAGAAAGTCATGAGGAATCCATCATATGTAATAAAGACAGGGCTCCTGGCTGCAAGAATAAATCAGCACAACAGCAATATAGGAGGAAGACGCAGATGTGATTTGGTATGGAGTCAGAGAGGCTTCAGGGGACTCTAAGATATTTAGGTCATGAGAAGAAAAAGGATTTTGCTGTAGGTAAACAGGACCTTAATCTCTTCCCAGCTAATGACAGTTACTTTGATGCACAGACAATGTTTATATGGGGAAATTATACATTGCAATCCTTCTTACCTACCCGTGTACGTCCCTACAAGTTTTGTTAGTTCCTTTGTAAACATCTGAATGGTCCCATTGTAGTTGCCTCTATGGGAAAGAACATGTGTGAGTTAATTAGAACAAGCTTTCTAAGCCTCCACTGCTGTTGTTGCTGTGATCCAAACAGCAAAAATATGGTTGCTAGAAGTATTAGTGAGTAAATATTTTAAGTGACTTTAATGAGACCCTCTTTTCTCTTCTTCTTTAATATACTTTTTCTTTCTCTTTATCTTTTGTTTTCCCCTGTAGGAAGCATATGTGGTTCCCTGAGAGTTTTAAGAAGAATTCTAGAAAAAAAGCCCACAAGATTATGTTGAACAAATATCCTTCTAGTAGAGACTACAGGGAGCCCAGCAATACATATCACCCAGCACCCCAAGAACCATCAGATCACTACTACCACCAGCTAGTGATTCTCACTCCCTCACACTTCAAAACTTTTTCATCTGTTTTTTTGTTTTTTTTTTCCTTGTATATTTAATATTATAAAATTGCCCTAAAACTAATTTTATTACCATTAAAAACCTCTAAAAATCAAAGAGCAATTTTAATAGAAACTTGAAACACACAATAATATCATAACCAGCGTCAAATTTAAGACTGTTGCACTAAAATGAAAGCTGAAACATTCAGAAACTGAAGTGTTAACTGTCTAAGATCACAGATGAAAAGGCAAAGGACTGTACTTCAGGGTAACAGCTGCTTTTGCTCTGAAGTCTACATATTTTTCATAGTTTGGGTGAAAGATTTTATCACTTTTTCCTGTAAGAATTTTGTAGGTGGGCAGATGACAATTTAATAGAGCAAACGGAGCTGTTGGATTGGTGTAGTGTCAGAATTGAGCTGCATTCATCTGCTAATTCACAATGAGATCATTTTATAACACAGACCAATGCAGTACCAAAGATGTGGCATAATTTAAGCACAAATGTAGAAAGAGGATATGAAAGAGATACAAAATGAGCTATGAAACAATATAAAGTAAATGCTGAAAAATAAGTGTCTTTTAATTAAAGACAGAGAGAAAAAATTGTGCCTGAGGTTTGACAAAACGTATAGCTGGAAGAGCCCTATAATGAAAACAATTTCTTTAGCGTCTGTGGTTTACAGAATAACCTTTGCCATAGGTTATTCTGTAAATTACTTTTTAAAAGTCAAAGTTAAACTTGTAGATTAAATTTAAAAAGCATTTGTTTGATGGATTTAGATATATTGAGAGGGGTCAAGAAACCTTTTCCTCAATTTGAGTACATTATCAGACAAACCTATATTGCCCCATGCTGTGATTGGAAAGCAGATGAGGTCTTTGCCATCTGTTCTGAAGGTCCTGAGTTTAATTCTCCATGGGAGTTAGTACATGGTGCTGGTAGGAGGGGAGGAATTCATTTGGGAAACTGTTTATCTTTTGTTTGGAGAAAAAACAACTTTTATATAATATTATTGTAATCAGAAGAGATTTCAGCCCAGTTCTAAACTTTCCTGAGGCTTCCCACTAAATTGTAAACTAATGATTCTGGTGAAAAAAAAGAAGATTGTAGTGGACAGTGATATTTCTCGAAGGTGCACTTTTATATTATTCTTTGAGCTGAAAAGCAAGGCATAAATATCCTGTACGTATTATGTTCATGTTCACAAATTTTAAATCTGTACTACTTTCTAGAACTTAATGATGTCGTGAGGATTAAGTTTCAGTCAGACAAAAATAATAATATTCTGATGTCTGAAAGGGAAGGAGTAAGAAGATGATATACAGCAAGTGGCATATTCTTTAAAATCTCTCTTTTTTAATTTTTATTTTTTATTTGTTTGTTTTAGTAAAGAGCTTTTGGTAAAGAACTCTTTACTCCTGTTACTTTTCTTCCAAATAACAAACAGATGTAGGATAATATACCTTTCAAGTATTTTCTTTCTTATGTTTTCATACTAAAGATATTTTAAACAGATGATCATAGATGTCAGTCATTTAGGGCTACCACCTGCTGAGTTTTTCAAGTGGGTCATGTGAGGATTCAGCTAAAGCCAAGCCAAAGACCCTGTTTTCTTATTATATTTCTACTTCTATCATTGGATACATGGATATATCTTTATGAAATACATGTGTGTGTTAAAAGTTTTGCACATGGGTGCAAGGGCTTGGCACTGTCTGGATGTCTTAGAGTTTTTTTTTTTTTTTTAATCACAATATTCTTCTTTTTCAGACAAAGTTAACATGGAACCTCATTAATGAGCTGAATTTGTAGCAACTGCTTCCCCCTACTCTCTAGTTTCAGTTTCCTGACTTTTGCCTAGGGGACTGATTAAATGGGGATGTGTTAATAGTATATGAGCTAGTAAGTGATTATATCTTTTGTATTGATCTTGTCTAATAGGATGTCCTTGGAAGAGAGGCAGGAAAGCAACATGGATGGGCCCTTGGAGGAGTGGGAGATGCAGTGGCAAAGCCCACAGAGTCCAGAGTTACACAGCTGTTTCATTCGAGCTGGGAATAAGGAGATCAAAGGAGCTCTGCACCGCTAAATGGGCTCTCTGGAGAGAGGGAAGAAGACAGTTAGGATAGAGGGATGCAAGTAGGAATTATGAGTCTGTTGCTCTTGCTGACAGGGACAGATGTGAGACGTGGACAGAAATCCCAGGGATTGCAATGTGAAAGCAATTGGAGTTTTTCTCCAGCTTCTGGGGAAATGTGAACCACAGGAAATCATAGACTGTGAAGGGTTGTGTACTGTTTTAAAGTTCTGTCTCTTGTTTTCTGCTTCTGAATGGGTAATGCTTCGGTCCACAGAGGCTGCTAGGTGCCAGTGGCATAGCTCCTACAGGGACCAGGTACAAACCTTAAGCCACTGTCTCTGGTACCTGCAGTTTGCAGGTATAGCTTTGCTTTCAGGTGGGATGGCTGAGCAATTGCACTCCAAGAGAAGTTACAGCTCGGGTTATGAGGTAGGTTGTTGGGAAAGTGAAGTTATTTAGCTTTGTTTCTATGTGGCATTATAAATTTTTTCTTTCAGGAAACAGTGAGAAAACATCCCAGAAGAGAGACCTAAAATGAGAGGTATAAAATCTCAGGTTTTACATATGTATATAGCTATTATTCTATTTTCCCTATACTACATTTTTTTTTTAATTCAGAAAACCTGTTTTCTTGTGTTCATGGGTTCAAAGTGGCTGAAAAGTCATTACTTTAATGAGATATGAAAAAGCTGTTGGAATGACTTTTTAAGCTGTATTTTCAATTAAGTCCATTTAAAATATTTCTGTTGATTTTGATCTTATATAAAGAATAATAGTTTGGTAATTATAATAGGATTCAGGTTTACAAATTTAGGCAAAGGTTTTGTTTACATAAAAAAGAAAGGCCCAGATCTATAATGTTTAAAAACATAAATTGAAATAAAGGAACAATGAGCTTGTAGTCCAATACTAAGATCTGTTCTTGTAATCAGGAATGACTTTGGATAGAAAGTACTTCCAGAAGCCAAGAAAACTTAAATGTTTGGGTTCCCACCTGGGCTTAAAGTCCTGGGATTTATGATTTTAACTTATTTAAGTGCTTATAAAAATTTTGTCCGTGTGTGTTCAAAAATGTGATCAAGGGCCAAATACTCCCAAAGTTTAGATAAGTCCCTGAGGTTTTGATTCCAATGCAAATTGAGGGCCTAGAGGTTTTTGAAAATTCATTTAAACACCTTGTGCAGCTCTGAAACTTTTGACAGAGTTGTGTATAAAGAATTAATACAAACGTTATGGGCACTGACCTTTGGATAGTTTCACATCTATAACATTATGTATACGTCAGTGCTGAATGCAGTTTCTTTTGAGATGACACAGATATTGGTGCTACCAGGAAGGCTTTTTATCGTCTTCTAAAAACATGACTTCTACTTTATTTTGGGAAAATAAATTAGTGCCTTTAAGTTAGCAGGATAAATTATTTGATGGACTCGAATGTTCATTTTTGATAATCAGGTTTTCAGCCTGTATTATTTCTCTTATGTGCTCTGCCAATAGAGAACTTTATAAATTAAAGAAATAATAATTCAATTTGCAATGTATTTCAGTATAACATGAGGAATTTAAATGTATAACAAGAAGAAATCCCTGTGACTTAAATTAAAATGTAAAACACCTCTACTTACATTGCTTTGATTTGTATAGTTAAGGAAAGCAAAGGATTAAGGTAGCAGAGAGACACTGTGGTGGTGTGGGTAGTGTACCTGTGTGTGCACATTTGCAGTTACACCCTTACAGGTGGATTTGTATATACTTTCCTTCATTGCCCATGCGTTGAAGCAGGTGAGCTGTTACTAAATACTGCAGCTGCCTGAAGATGAGATGGGCAAACTGTGTGCACTGTTCAGATGTGGAAGGACTTGAAATTTTTCTTATTGAAATTTTCTTATAGAAGAGAGCAAGAAGCGACTGCAGGAATCTGCTAGCACACCGCCCTGGGGTGTGTGAAGAGGGTCCATATTATCCCCTCTAGCTGGTAAGAAGAAGGGTATTCTGTCTTCCTGGCAAGTGTCTTAAGACTGTGGCTATCAGTCGTTTTATAATGGAGCTCTCCTGGGAAGATGTTCATCAGACCAAGGGAAGGAATGATTCTATAGTTGTATTATGGTATGAATAATACCTTATAAAAATGAAACATCTTATCTGAGTTCTGTGACTCTGGACTGACGTCAGACCATTTGTCCTGTTCCCCAACTCATCTTGCATGACCTTTTGAATAATGGCAAAAGAATATTGGTATGGCTCCAGTTTTCTGATGTTGATTCAAGTTATTAAAAAGTCTCGGTCAGAAAATAAAAACGATTAGAAATCCTCTCAGAAACTCTTCTGGGACTCCTGTGTGGAATTTGAAAATATTTAGCTCTATTCAGCACACACTTTTTTGACGTATGTAATTACTGGTCCACGCTAAAGAAGTTCATTTTCCGTATAAGACAGCGTATCTCATCCATCTTTCCAGATATAAAACAGCAATGCACTGAACCAGCCTTTTCATCTTCCTGTACTATTAAGCATTTTCCCTTTTACTTTGGCCACTGCCACATATACACGCTTTCTTGATCTTAGTTTTCTTTATCAACTTTGCATAGGTTATTAATTTTAATTTCTACAGATCTTCTGCTTGTTTCAGTTTCTTCTTTTGTAAATGTGAGACGCGGTGGGGCAGCTTTGCCCAGAGGTACTGGAAGTACTTGATAACCTAACGGTTGCATTGTCCTCCTAGGAGAGTGGGGCCCTTTCCCAGATCAGACTGACTGTGCATGTGAGCTGCAAGTAACTGTCAGCTATCAGATGTAGCCATAGCAGTGTCTGGACACATTGGTTAGCCACCCTCCCCATCTGACCTCAATGCAAGGCCTATCACGTACAGAAGGCCAAAAAGGAGGGCTCTGGCCTGCAAACCACTCAATCAGGCTGGACCACAAATTGTGGTGTTGAGAAACTTGCTGAAATCAGGTGTCTTTTAAAATAAAGTCACAAGAATGTGGGTGGCTGGAGAGTTGGGCTGTAGGGGTTGTCAGCATTTTTCAGCTGTGTTGTATCTGGTGTGCCTGTCTCTGTGGATCAGATTCTACTGCCTAGGCTCTCCTCTGCTTGGAGTTATTCACAGAGAATGGAAACACAAAGGCATAACCCACATGTTCACCAAGTGACTAATGTAGGAGAGGGCTATGCTGTGCACCAGCCTGACACCAGACAGTACACAGGGTTGAAAAGTATTTAACAGTATTTTATGTTAACCCTGGAAACCGGCTGAGAAGCTGAAGCAGTCCTTCCTGCTGACTGTGATCTGCCAAGTGCTGCCTGACACCAATACTTGCCTCTCTCTTTTTGTAGATTTGGGCCTTTGCCTTTCTTGATTCTCTCTCTCAATCTGCCATCTCAACCCTCATGCTCCTTCACTTCCAATGTATTTATAGTTAACTTCCTTTGTGTCGTTCTATTTTGTGTGATGGGTCAATTAGGAGTTTTCAATTTACTGGAATCAGTGCACACATTTCAGCATGCCATTTGCAGGAAAGGACACTCAGCACATTATGGCCTATACTCATACTCAAACCAAGGAAAGGAAATGATTTGTGATCCACACTTTCCTTGTGAACTCTGGCTACTATTGATTACCGTGCGGATGAAATACATCCTGGTGTCAGCCTCTGAATCCAAATCGCTTTATTGTCCTCTGGTTTATGGCAACAAAATAAGAACAAGTCAGGAAGTACCCAAAATACCAATATGCACTGAGTGCATATCATACCAGACAAAAGAAGTCTCTATTGCACATGCAGAACCAACAGTGATTTTGATGATTTTCTAGAAAAAGACATTGACAGCAAATGATAAAGCTAGAGACAGTGTTTCATTTGTTGGGATAAGGAAGTGCTTTGAAAATGAAAATATTTAGCATGGAAGAGAAGAGACATTAAATGCATGTGTTTTTATTGTACAACTGGCTTTATAAAATGGCTTTGTAGTTTATTGGGTTGTGCCATGTGGCCCATTTCTGGCACTTTCTTTAGATGCTCCAGGGAGCTGTGTTCTCAAGTATCCTCACGTATTAATGAAAATTTGTATTGTTTTAGGGGAAGCAGATCGAGGAGGGGACCACAAAGAGGGCTCTTGACAGCATGGGTTATAGAAGGAAAGAGTTCAGAAAAAAATATTTGGACGTGAAATAAAAGCCATCAGAAGAAACCTGATGTAGTAAGGTTTTACATTTTCACAGCTAGAGACCTATCTGGACAAGAGCACAAAACACACTATCTTGCCCTTTCAGTCACAAAGCTGTATTCTGGAAGTTGTCTGAGCTTATATTTCTGACAGGAAAAAAAAAAAAAAGAGCTCAAATCTACTATGTATTGTTGAGCTGTTGTATTTTCAGGCTTTATGTCAGGATTTAATTGCATGTTTGGAATTTTATTATTCTCTTTTTATTACATAAGACAGTGAAAAGGGTGAGGTGTGTGCATTGAAAACTTCTGATGTCTAGTTGCTAGGATATCATGTATGTTTTTGAAGTCTTTTATCAAGGCAAATGGACAATAACACTGTTTTTTTTTTTTGATTTTATGATGGGTTTTGTCAAAATACAGTCATGAAAACTGGTGGACATTTCTTTAATTCCTACTGTTTTATTGACTGGCTGAAGCTCTCTGAGCAGTTCAAACTCAGTACCTGAACCTAAAACAATGGCTATGTTTTAGCCAAAAGTATATTGTTGTTGCAATTTAAATTTGGCAGACTACATCTTGACACACAAAAAATAATTTCATCTGTTCTGTTTGTACCTTCTAGGACTTTCATTAATTCAAACGTGTATGGTGTAAATCCAAGCTGTGGGTTTCAATACTTCATACAATAATTTTCTAAATATCAAATGACTTTATGGGGATAGAATAACATTATGATTTGTGCACATATAGTAGATATGTATAATATTACAATAATAATTTTTTTAAAGAAAATTCTGTTTAATTTAAATGCTTGAGTTGAAATGATGAATTCAATATTTTGTATAATTGTCAAAAGTTATGTAAATAAGCATGTCCATATATAAATTCTGTTATGTTTCAGGGTAGTTCAACTAATAAGGAAATAAACTTTACATTCTTATGGAAAAACCATCACCACCACCACCAAAAAAAAAAAAAATCAACAAAAAACCCTAAACAGCCTACATTCTATTCTGAGCCATCCATCATTAAAATTTCTTCTGTGCTTTATGCATGCATGACTAAATTTTTGAACTGTTTGAGCTTCAGTATTTTATTTCATTTGAGTTCCTGTAAGTGCTTTCTAATTAGAATTACACTTCAATTACTTGAAAATTTTCTCCAAAGCAGCCTCTGCACCAGAAAGAGGACTGGGAAACACCTGTTCTTTAGAGATTTTGGTATTGTTCTGAGTATCAGAAAAAATCTTTTAGCAAAACCAGACTTGCTGAAGCTGATGATTCTTCTTGCTCTAGGCCAAATCTTCTTTGCATGAATCACAGAATCACACAGAATCACAGAATCGTCTAGGTTGGAAGAGACCTCCAAGATCATCTAGTCCAACCTCTTCCCTAACACTAACAAGTCCTCCACTAAACCATATCACTAAGGGCTACATCTAAACGTCTTTTAAAGACCTCCAGGGATGGCGACTCAACCACCTCCCTGGGCAGCCTATTCCAATGTCTAACAACCCTTTTGGTAAAGAAGTTCTTCCTAACATCCAACCTAAACCTCCCCTGGCGCAACTTTAGCCCATTCCCCCTCGTCCTGTCACCAGGCATGTGGGAGAATAGACCAACCCCCACCTCTCTACAGCCTCCTTTAAGGTACCTATAGAGAGTGATGAGGTCTCCCCTGAGCCTCCTCTTCTCCAGGCTGAACAAGCCCAGCTCCCTCAGCCGCTCCTCGTAAGACTTGTTCTCCAGACCCCTCACCAGCTTCGCTGCCCTTCTCTGGATTCTCTCGAGCACCTCCATGTCCTTCTTGTAGCGAGGGGCCCAAAAGATCTATTGCTCCCATTCTTGTATACCTCATTAATGAACTCACCTCACACTCTGCATGTTTTGAAAACTCCATGCGAAGGGTTCTATATTCAGCACTGGCTGAATGAATTACCAAATGCATGTTTATGAATTTTGGTCTTCTCATTTACAAAGCCCAGAGTACTTCACTATGTATCTTTTCATTTTATATACATAAATATATATATATGTATTTGTATACATATACATATATTACTATCTTGGAAAGACTCCTCTGGACTAAGGAAGAGATGTGTATGAACATAACCCAATGAGCATAACTGATTTGTTGTAAGTAGTCAAATCTTGTATTACATTTGCAAATTTTTGTTTAAACAATTTAATTAAGGTCAGGTTTTCTAGTACTTGGATGGATATCTAAGTACAGTCACATAAGACTGTCCACACAGTCACATAAGAACAGTCACAACACCACTTTGTTCACTCTGTGATCTAAAAAGCATTTAGACCACATTAGCAATGGACCATTTCTCAGCTTGTAAATCCTGCTTGGATGTGCTTCATATAGAGGTTGAGAGGGTCAGTTTCTGAATCTCTGAACAGCTTTGGGACAGTAAAATCTTATGCAATGCTAGGTCAGAGTGTGAGTGGAACTGGTTCATGACTGCCCGTATCTGACTCTGTGCACCTGGGAGAGTTGGCAAGTAACACTGGGGATGCAGTCAGCAGAGTGAGTATCCCAGTGCTGTTACCATCACCCGAAAATAAAGTCTACCAACTATCATGCTGGATGCAATTTCTTGTAACAGGGGAACAAAGAAGATTTTTTGTGTAACTGTATCTTATTCTCATGACATATCTGTATTGTTCTGAATGCTGAGTGTATTCATTTCCAGTGCCATACAGCAACCATAAACCCAGTGATTTTCTTTTATACGGATAATTTTCTGTCTGCTTCTTAAGTAGAAGAAAGGAGCCAAAACTCAGCTGTGAATATGATCTGCTACCTTTTGTATCAGAAGTCACACTTTTTGATGTGAAAGCTTCTATGGCACTCTCTTTAAGAATAGCACTCCTGGCAAAACTCCTGAAACAGCACCCTACTATGTCCTAAAATTCAACTGATTGTGGCACCTTTTCCCACCATCTGTGCCACATTGCTTTGTTGCTGTGCTAGTCACCGCCTGTGTTTCAGCCTGGATATAAAGGATAGCTGATGAAAGTAGCTGATAAAAGTCTTCCTACTTTGCTTCATGAGAGTGTGATCAATGTGAATCAATGTGAGAGTGTATTCTGTGATTCTGGATAGAAAAAAAAAGAACTCCATTAGAAATTCAAAACAGTAACATGCATTTCTTCACTGAAACCTTCAGTTGCAAGCACCTTGAGTTGTATTAGCTACTCTCATTTTTAGAATTTATATGTGGACAAATAAATAAGGCATTATTGTCAGGACTGCTGGACAATATTTCTAAATTAACACCAGAACTGCACCCCATTCTCCGTCTAAGCCTCAGAAACATTTAAAGGACAACAGGTGAAACCTCATGATGCATCTGTAAAGTGCAATATGTAGCTCACCACCCAAGAAGAAGTCTGTGTGTGTGTGTGGTGTCTTAAAATCTCTCTGGGTCCTGCCAGTTCAGAGACTCTTGAAGGACTGAACATTGTAACTTAGAAAGAATTCTTGGAACTAGATCTCCAAGTGTCTATGACAGAAAAACCTTCGGTAGTTAGGAAAAACGTTTTAACATCCTTTATGCTCTGTTGACTCTTGTTCCCAACATTAACAAGTTCAACCAGAGTTGAGGAACTTGTTCAACATTGCAGTCCCCAGAAGTTTACATTTCAACAAACATAAAATATGAACAAAGGAGACAAACAAAAAGAACAGAGAAAGGAAGGATATGGCTTCAAACAAATGATTCAATATAAGTCAAAATACAGCTAAAGAAAGAGAGGAAGAATAAATCCTTTAAATGAGCAACATTAGCCACAAAGCCCCGAATGAACATGAAAAAATCCAAAAACACCAGGAATTATTCATAGAAGCTCACGCCCTCCCCTAGAAATTACAAACTACTGAGTATGCTGAGGCTCCACAGCCTCTGTTTTTCTTAACCATAACCCTAACATTAACTGTAACGCTTGCCATGCTCTAAGTGCACTAATAGACATTGATGGTCCTGAGCAACCTCACCTGGGATGCTGCCCACACACCCTCTGCCCATGGGGGGACCCAACATGCCATTTAAGCTCAGATGAGGGTCATCACTCTTTTTTTTTGTGCTATGTTGGCATTCTATTTGTCCTTCTGTCTTTCTGTTCATCTGACTTCATCTCCTGGCTGGACCTTAGGCTTGCATTGCAGGTAGTTCTTTTGCTAGCTTTTTTTCTTGGGTGGACTATTCTGATTCATGTTGTAGCCTCATTTGCAGTCTTGCCTCCAGCTGCTCTCCACTGAAGTGTCTGGGTGGACCCTGTTTCCAAAACCCTGTTCTGCCTATTGCATTCATATGCTATGGGACTGTGCTCCAGTCAGTGTGGGAAAGGACTTTGCTGAGGTTACCCTTGGCTCCCAGTTTGTCCTCTATTGTGGAACAGCCCTGCTTATGGTGCTCCCTGGAAGCACTAAGCATAGCACACCTGGCATGCTGAGAAAGAAAGCATGGGGTGTGATAGCCTCAAACCTGTTTCTCTAGAGGTTTGAAACAGTGTTTTCAGGATCTAGAATTTCAGGGTGGAGGGTTGTTTTTTGAAAACAACAATTGTTCTTACTGTGATATGGCTGTCAGTACTTGCAGAAGATCCAGATCTTGAGAAAAGTCAAAGGAAAAATGAGTACTGTTTGTACAATTCATACTTTGAGCTAGCAAATGAATAGTACGTGTACCAGAGACTTGGGGTGGGGTTCTGGATGGGGAATGGTGTCCATTTTATACGAGATTTAGAAGCTTCGCATATTTAAATTGGAACTATCATAAACAAACAAACAAAAAAACACAACAAAAAAACCTTCAGAATGAGATTGCCATTCTGTGTCCAACTTGACAAAGTACACAGCAAAGAAATTGCAAGGCTGGAAGCAGGGTTTCTGGGGTTTCTTTTTGTCAGGTAGGCTGTTGGCCTGGGCAGTGTGGTCAGGCTCTTCAGCACCCTGCTGGAGTGAGCAGGTATGTGAGCTGATGGGAAGCACGAGGCAGGATTTGGAAACAGCTTAATCTGACAGAATTTCATTAAAATTGAAACAACTGTGGGAAACATTTAAACATTAATGGATAGGCAATTTGCGAATAGAAAGATGTTCAATAAAAATAGCAGTGTTGTTGTTTTCTCCTCCAGTTGGCTTTACTGGTAATTCTCCTTGCATACCATGCAGTAGTAGTTGGTATGGTTCCACGTGATTGTTTTTTGGCTTGGGGGTTTTGGTTGCTTTTAGATTCCTTTGCTCAGAAATGTTGTTGGTTATACAGAGAAAACAACATCAAAATAACTTGCAGTCTTAATCACTCAAGAGTTAAGAAACAGCATTAAGATTGTTGAGGCCATTATAGTTCAATCCCTGTGTACATTATGAGATAGTCTTTAATTACATGATCTCATTCTTTGTTTTCCCACAGGACCCTGCCTCATTCAGAGTGCAGGATGAACAGTGCTTGGAATGAATCAGCACAACACAGTGAAAGAGTCTGTTGTTTGCAGGACTCATCTCAGTTGTTGAGGAAGTTGGAATATGTGTTTTGAATGAGTTGGGATGTCAAGAAAAGAAAGGATGATCTTGTAGCTGAGGCAACTGTATGTTTCCCTGGAGAATGGATTTCTGTCACTGCCTTTGCCAAAAAGATTCTGTGAGGTACTGTTTTGGGGGAGAAAAGACATAACTTTTCTCAGGTATCCATTAACAGCAAACACGTAATTTTCTTAGAAATCTGAGGATGTGGCTTCACATGCTGTTGATCCAGCGTAAAAAAAAAAAATGTTCAGTTCAGTGAGTACTGTTCTTCATTCTTGCACTTTGGTGAAATTTTAGTGTGCAATCATAAGAATTGCTTTACATGAGAGTTGTGTAAAAGTGTCTTGTGCTTTCAATACTTCATATTCTGAACTCTTAACATAGCTATTCAATGTAAGTATGTTAACAAGGTTACCTGTATACAGAGCTAGCATTTAGTTAATTGTTTAATAGAAAACTAGAAAAAGTGACCAAGAATAATAAGTTTTAGTATATAAGGATATTGAATAGTAGCACAAACTACTTAACGTTTTAATTAGATGTTTCCTAATTTGTGATGATAGTCTGTATTTATCTTTGACACTCAGCTGTATATCCTTCTACAGTAGTTGCAAACTGTCTGTGAAGGACTTATTTTCTTTTTGCAGTTTTTAAAAATCTACTAGTTTATTTTCAGTAGTAAGAGGTTCTTTTTAATTCAGGGCATCAATGAAACTTTGTATCAGCTTTCATATATTCAACTTGCAGCAAATCTCTTCTCCATGCATCTTAGTGTGATTGTCCTTTTCTTTTGACACTTATTTTTACACATCAATTTAGCCAATACTAAAGTGATGTGGCAAAAATTAATCTTCCCTTATTCTAGAATAAAGTAGAAATAATCCAATTGGCCTCTGTTCCTGTGTAACTAGGTTTTACTTCATAAGAGACTAATCGATAGAGTAAGGTCCAAGCTGTACTCAGAAGTTGGGTTGCAAGTCAGCTTAGATGAAATATTGCTAAAATGTGAATATTTTTCTCTAAATCATAGTATTGTAAGAACAAAAAGAGTTTGAAGATGTCAGAGATAAGAAAAAATGCTATCAACACCAATAATGCAAACAGGGTCTCTACACTGTAGCTGGGGGAATTCTCAGCTCCTCAAGATATTACTGATTTTCAGTCCTCAAGATTTAAAGTAATTGAACTGAAAATCACTGTTTTGTTTTACAGCAGGGAGAACAATGTGAGATTCCTAAAATTTTACTCTTAGTTTCTAAGTGGTTGATTGTATAGTAAATATTTCCATGTTCTCTTCATCTCTGACACACTGAAATATAATAGCAATACATTAGTGGTCTAAAATTCTTTCTTCGTATGTGAGAGCTTATACAATCTTTGTTCTGTATTTTAGCTGTTCAGTTTAATGATATGAATGTTGAAATATTTTCAGAGGGGTTTGGACTTTGGTTTTGTTGTTTGTAATGGCAAAACAGTAAAGGGAGTGGTAATGAAGGGAGATCACTGACAGTTCTGCATGGATTCTGATGTCTTTTTTTTTTTTATGAGTCATAACAGGTTATCTCACTTTAAGTGATTATTCATTATAGAATCTAGGTAAAATCATAAACTCACATTGGATGTTTTTTACTAGAGTTTTAATTCACAGCAATCGACCCTAGTCCAGGATAATAATAAACTGAGCTTCATGAGAATGTTCCAGAGTTGATGAGGGTCCGGATGTGGCTGCGACTGTGAGTGTGGAAGTGTGCATACTCAGCACAGATGGGAAGGGGAATGTCACTGCCACCGCAGTGCAAGTACCCTGAGCCATGGAGGAGTAAATCCAGCTGAGTCAGTGAGGCTTCCAGCCAGGGGTGCTTTCTCCAAAGCACAGCCATGCTGTGTGCTGCGTTGCTCAATGTTAGTTAAAGCAGGATCTCTTCTAAAGCAAGGATATTGGGTCTAGAGAGTAGAGAATGACTTTAGGAAGGACAGTTAAGTCACATAGATTATTCTGGTTTATGCCTGACAGAACAAGCAACTTCTAGCCTTGCAATAATTCACTGAATCTTATGTTAGAGTCAAACTATGTTCTGAAAAAAAAAAAAAAGGATAATTGGATAATTTAGGACTTGCCTACCTTATATCAGCTTTGGTTATTTAGTAAGCATAATAACTAAGGGTTATTTTAAGCTGTTAGATCTGCCCATTTCCTTAAATTTTACTTTGGACAGACTCTGAAAAGTGCTACTTCGACTTTTCCTATTTCCTGTATCAACTATAGCAATGTGATGTAATTCAGGTGGAGAACAGTATTTCTAAATCTGTCCTGACAACAGAAGTGTGTTCAAATAAATGAATGTAAAAATAATACTTAACCTTTTTTGGTCTCACTGTTATACAGAGATGTACAAAAGCAGAGATTGTGACAGATGAGGTGACATCAGCTTTCCCTTAACAGTAATATTAGTAGCAAGCCTGGAGATATAGAAGGTACTGTGCAATTCACTGACGCCTTTTTGAATGATCAAATCTCTTTGTATGAGAAGGGCTATAAATACTCCTTTTGTTTATTCTGCAGCCCAAGGGCAAATCTATGATAGAAACAAGATTCTGCAGCCACAGAGTTATAGAAAACTCAGCATTCTACTGTGCCATTAATAGGAGCTTCTAAGTACTTCTGAGATGACCTAAAAATAAATCAGTGCAACTCTTATGTTTTATAGACAAATTTATTAAAGGCATGGTGGGAGGGGAAGAGAAGAGAAAAATGTATATGTAAACAAATCTTCAGGAAACAACCTTTTCCTACAGAAAGTATATCATGCAAATATGTGGGAAAAACTTGCACTTAAGTAAATGCCCAATGTGAAATCAAAATTGATTAACTTGAATATGTTGGTTGTGAGCCAGCCAACGTTGAGGAGTCTCTGTAGTGAAGGTGCTCATCATTTGTAGTAAAGAAGGATAATTCTGGTCTAAACTCAAACTCAATCTGAGGCTACTACTGCAAAAAACTCTCTCATTTGCTGTTTCATTTCACTTAAAAAATAAATCAGTGAAATCTGCCTGCAATCAATAGATCTAAATAGCACTCGATATTATCAATAAACGATGGTATAACACTAGGGACAAACCTCAGTTAAAACCTGTAATGTAAATGAAAGATGCAGCTACTTGGACCTCTCTGGGACATGGACTCCAGCACACTTAGGCCAAGCAGACAGGTCACATGCTCTCTTTTGAACTCCTGTTGAAAATTAGATGATATTTTACTTCATTATTTCTCCGGAATCATTCTTCCTAACTTTAATTCCATTCCTGAGCAAATTGCAACTATTTTTATCTCATGCCAATGCTATTGTTGTTAAATAGTCAATGTGTTACCCACTACTTCTACAAAAAGCTAAAGAATCTTTTCACTTAATTTTGAAATGCTCCATAGCCTCTTTGAAGAGAGGCTCTCCATTCCTTTGATCGGAAGAATGGTGAGGATTATATGCAGCCATTCAAATAATGTTTGTATATACATGAGCTTCTGTAATGTCATCAGCATTGGTCTTTTACTGGAAATGTCTTGCACCATAGATGCTTGGATTGTTTCTTCGTCATAGGTATAGGAGGTTGATAATCATTTGGACTATTTAATCCATATCTCTCTTCAATCACATTTTATAACTGAGATCCCAGAAAGAATTCTTATTATCCTTTATTTATGACCTTGCAGTCTGTAAAATTGATTTTCATCCAATTACTATTACTTTGGCTCCCAAGGTCATTCACTACTCCAGTATGATAGTATGGTTTCTTTCTGCTTGAATAATTCATTTCCATAACATACCAATAGACCTCAGTGGCATACTTATTTTGTACAGTAAGTTTATGAATGAAAGTATTAAATTAGATTTGTCTGAGAACTCTGCCTAGAAATTTAAGAACTTCTGGTCCAGTGTTTCTTCCTCAGTGTGTGTAAAGATGGTAGATTCACAGTGGCATCATTGAATTGCGCTTTCACTATAAAATTTCGAAAATATTTGCAAATGTTAAATGATCCTTGTTTTTGCTTCAGTAGGGATGATTTTTATACGCAAAATAACTGGAACAAAATAAAATAGTTTTAAAACTGAAAAGAGGTGATAGAAAACAATGTAGCCTTTTTCTTTACATTCACTGTTGTTTCACCTATACAACGCAGTGTTAAATCTCTGTCTGAGATGGGTAGTACAAGACAAACGGACAGCAAAAAATTATCGTTCATTTAGAAACATACAAGTCTAGATTTCTTCTTTCTTTGAGAAGAAAAAAATACAGTTCTCTACAACAATATAAAGCAATGCTGACACCTACAGAGAATGTATGTAAATATCAACTTAGAATTTGCATTTTGTGATATTTTCCAGAATTATTTGATAAAAGAACAAATGAGTTAAAGGAAACTTTTAAAACTTAAGAGAAATAAATCTTTATCTTAGGTCAGATAAGACTTTGAACATAAAGTATATGCTTTTTTTTTTTTAATTCACTTTCAGCTATTCAGCTTTCTTCATGCACATATGCATATACAAATCTTCTAATGAGTCCCCTAGGAAGTAACTGAAGGACAAAATGGCATTTGTTCAGGTGCTTTGTCTAAAGCTGTGGGCAGTGGATGGAATGATCCACTTGATTCAACAGCAGAAATACCAACAGGGAGAAAACAATGTGCAATGCGTAGCTGGGGAGTTTGTAGTAATATACACTTCCAATTGCATATATATTTTTTTATTTTTTATTTTTATAAATACAACTGTGGATCCAATAGCCATGAACTAAGCCATCAACATAATGGACATTAGTATGCAGAACCAGGTTCGCTGCCTCAGGACTGTTTCTCAATTTTTCCAATTGCTGTGACACAACAGGATTATATTAATGTTGCTGCATTTTTAGCTTCTATGCTCAGTCAGACAGACCTCTAAAAACTTATGACATCAAGCTGAGTGGTGCAGCTGATATAGCAGAAGGAGGGGATGCCATCCTAAGGGACCCGGACAAGCTAGAAAAGTGGACCAACGTGAACCTAATGAGGTTCAGCAAGTCCAAGCGCAAGGTGCTGTATCTGGGTTGGGGCAATCCCAGACAGGAGTACAGACTGGAAGAAGAATGCATTGAGAGCAGCCGAGCAGAGAAGGGCTTGGGGGTTCTAGTAGACAAAAATCTCGACATGAGCTAGCAGTGCACACTTGCATCTCAGAAGGCCAACTGCATCCTGGGCTGCATCAACGGAGGAGTGGCCAGCAGGTCAAGGGAGGGGATTGTCCCCCTCTGCTCTGACCTTGTAAGGCCCCACCTGGAGTACTGCGTCCAGGTCTGGGACCTCCAGCACAAGAAAGATGTGGACCTGTTACAGTGAGCCCAGAGGAGGGCCACGAAGATGATCAGAGGGCTGGAGTGCCTCTTCTACGAAGAAAGAGAGAGCTGGGGATGTTCAGTCTGGAGAAGAGAAGGCTCCAGGGTGACCTTAATGCAGCTTTTCAATATTTAAAGGGGGCTTATAGAAAAGATGGAGAGTGACTTTTTACATGAGCAGATAATGGTAGGACAAGGGGGAATGATTTTAAACTGAAAGAGGGGAGATTCAGATTAGAGGTTAGGAAGACATTCTTTACAGTGAGGGTGGTGAGGCACTGGAACAGGTTGCCCAGAGAAATTGTGGATGCCTCGTCCCTGGAATCATTCAATGCTGGGTTGGATGGAGCCCTGGGCAACTTGATCTAGTGGAAGGTGTCCCTACCCATGGCAGAGCGGATGAAAATAATTATCTTTAAGGTCCCTTCCAACCCAAGCCATTCTATGATTCTGTGTAATGATTGGTCACATGTGGAGCAAACCTAAGGAAAAATTAGCTTGGCATTGAGGAGAGATTACACAGAAGAGACATAGATCTCTTACTGAGTATTTGTTTACCAATGTACTAGTATGGGTTATGCAAGCTGTGATACCCCAGTGGTGCAGTAAGGCAGAC
Source organism: Anser cygnoides (assembly GCF_040182565.1). NCBI lineage: Eukaryota > Metazoa > Chordata > Aves > Anseriformes > Anatidae > Anser > Anser cygnoides. Next base: position 52,134,675 of record NC_089876.1, read on the forward strand.
TCTTTCTTTCCATCAAAGTATATGATAGATGATTTAAATACACAGGAAAAGTATAATTAACAATGAGCACTCTGTACAAGGGAAAAAATATCATTTTTTTCAGAGGTAATTCATAGGCTTGACAATGGGAAGTACCTATCTAAAACCAGTGATTTTGCAGTGACAGGAATGGGAGGCACTAAGCTGTTTAAAAGAAACATTTTAAAAATGGGAGATGGCTCGTCCAACAGTCATGTTATCCATGCTCCCATTTTGCCAACATCTAGGAGAATTTCAACTCTCAATGAAAATTATTTGAGAAAATTCAGAGTAGGTTTCCAGATCTTGAACTGCTCATGATCACTGAATATTTAGTTTTAGTTGTCAGCATGACTTGGACACAACTCAACTTGTGAGTAAATGGAAACTAGGAAGACAGACTGAATGACTGGAAAGCTTGCCTTTGAATTTATTTATTTATTTATTTATTTTAACTGCAAAGAGCTACAAATCAGAAGGCAATACTATTCAATAAAGACAAGTCATACTTATTTTGATGCAAAGTGATGAATAAAAAGCCTTCATCTTAGGCTTCTATTGCTTTGGAATCACAAGATTCCATATATTCTATGGAATATATCACAAGATATTCAAAGGTGTATTTGAAAAGTGGGTACATTTAAAATCCTGGAATATTTCATCTGACAGGTAACAGTGCTTCACTAGTCAGATTGTCAAGGTTTTCTACTGAAAAAGTGATCTATTTGGTCTAGCTGATGTGTATTTTCATTTCTACTGGACAACACTAATATTAAAACTCAGGTAAGTTTACCTTGTTTTTCAGCATTGCTTAGGTAGTTTTAGCAAAATGCAAAAAAGAAAGCATCAGGCTTACCCCTTTCACGTATCACTGACTCTAAAAGTGTGCACGCTACTGAAGTGTGTAGAAGTTTTATATATGTTTGTGTATATATGCAAATGTTCCTATGCATGTTTATAAATATCAAGTTAAACTTTACTGGAAGAATTGTACTAAGTTCAGAAATACCCTTTCTTCTTCAATATTTGCATGTTTACATTTTCAAGGAAAGCTTTTAATGCATGTACACGTTGAGCAAAATCATTGTTCTAAACTGTATTGTTCTGGTGGATATGAGCACAACTGCTACAGCAAAAAGCTTAGCTTGCAGTTTTTGAATACGGTGAGATAGATTTCTTACCACCATCAGGCAAATATAAATTCTGTAATGAACATTTTTGCTTGCAAAGATGCCTTACCTGTCTGTAGCAAAGTAGGAAAGCTCCCTGAAGTGTAGCCTGCAATTTCACTTTTTCACTTTTTGTAGCACGTAGAAGATGGATGTTTTTTCTCACTTCTCCCTCTTGCCATCAGAGTTTAGACCAACAGCAGCCACACAATCAGCGCATTGTTTCAAAGCAACTAAAGGCAATGCATTGTTCTGCTTTTATAGCAGCGTTTCGGGTAGTTACTGGGGGAAAGGGAAGTCCCTAGAGGTACGTTTTGCCCGTGAGCTGGAAGCAGCCGATGGCTCGCCAAGAGCCTGCCTGTGCTTGCGGCTCCTGGGACGGGGTGCCCAGACCCAGCGGGAGCAAAGGCCAGGGGGAGGCGGTGGTGGCTGTTGCCCGGCCGCCTTTGGCTCTCACTAGGGGTCGCAGGATGCCAAAAAATCAGCATCTGCTAGCAAGGGCAAGGATGCCGGGCCTCTGCAAATCGCCTTCAGTGCCATCACCTGCAGGCTGAGGGAAATCCTCAAGAAGACATGCAGATTCCACAAACTGGGAGCATCTATCTACTGCCCCCTGTCCTGGTGGCTCTGGTGGCTTGATAAAACGAGTGTCTTTCTTTTTTTTTTCTTTTTTCTTTTTTCTTTCTTTTTTTTTTTTTTTTTCAGATAATCCATAAAAAAAAAAAAGCCTAATGCTGTTACAGTTGAGATTATTTTTGTTGCTGAACTAAATCTGGCTCTTAACTGGAGATTTGGCTAGGCACTGTTTGCTATATTATGCTCATTAAATGCTTGCCCACTGTTGAAAATGAATAACAAATTTTATTTGTAAGTAGAAGTCTTTTTTTCCACAGTGAGGTTCTTGAGTTGTTCCTGGTGTTTCAACACTTCTCTAGCAAAGTACCTGATTAACGTGATTACATCTGTACTATCTGGAGGGCTATGTAAAAAATGTTGTCTACATCAATAATTTTTCTTTTGAAAGTTCTAGTACTAAAATCGAATGACAGATTTGGTTTCAGAAGATAGCTTTCTCATCTAGCTTGCTGCTGACTTTTAAACCAAACCTCAGGCATATTTAGGAATAGAAAGATGTAGAAACAAATACTCTGTTACTGCAATGATAGTGAGGATGCAAGTTAGAGAGGAAACATAAGCTCTAACAATGCAAGATGCTGATGGAGATGAACAAAGTAATCTGTTCATTAAAGTAAACAGAATTTGGGCAGGAATAGGGAACTGATTACAAGTATATCAAACAGCCTTATTCTGAGTTAAGTGAAACATGCAAATATCAAGAACTGTATTCAATAAATAATTTGACATTTGACGCCAATTGAAACCATCATTTCTTAGATAAAAATGAACGAAAGGACAGTTGATTTCAAAAGATGTGACTGCAAAAGTAATGGCTTTCAGCCTACCTAGGCACACATACAGAGAGAACAAAATAGGCTTGGGAAGGAGAAGCAGTTGTAGAAGAACTCTTCACAAACTGAGGACAATTTGAAACAGAAGTCACGACCTATCACTTCAGTATAGTTAACTCTTAAAACAGGAAGATTTGAGACTCTTCTCACTATTAGGATTTTGTGTAACTTCTGCAAAATTTGAAGGTTTATGCTACAGATTTTTCTAGTACAAGGATTTTGTTAATGTGTCTAGTTGCATTTACCTGCAATGTCTGTCCTGCCACTGGTGATTCATGTCACTTGCTATTGAAAAACAGGATCCACACAGATACAAGCTGGCTTATGGTAGACTGAGTTAGGGGTTTTTAGTCGCTAGTATTTTTTTTTTAATAAAGAATAGTTTTTATTGTAACAAAATACACATTAACACATACTTTAAAAAAAAAAAAAGTCTTAAAAGGTCTTATATGTTGTGACAGTTTTGTGTAGTCATAAGCACAAGCATACACCTTGGTTCTTTTGCTCCATGCTTGGAGATTCTGAGAAGCGCAGATGTACGATGCTGTTTTAAGTCCGTACTCATACAGTAAAGGCTTCGGTTCCTATTCTGAAAAGGGCACCCCTGCCAGCACATAGGAAACCCAAACCTAGATGCCTGGAGCATGTATAGTAAATCTGACTCTTCAGATTGGTAGCACGTGCATAAAGCAAATCTGCAGTGCTTTTGCAGTGAGACTAGACACTGTATCATGTGCAACATAGAACTGTGGTTGTATAAAAGATGCCTGGGACCTCTCTTCCCCTTAACTTTGTGAATACATGTTTTCAATTTGGTTTCTTGGAAGAATGAAAATTTTATGTAAATGGTGGTTCCATGTTCTATTTTAATTTTGGAAGTGTTTTGTTCTCAGACTTTGGGCTGGGCCCTTTATATTGCATGTAAGCATGTATGTATGCACACAATTGACAATAATTGTCTACAGTCAGTCATTTGTGACATGTCTAGCATTGCAGTTTGTGTAGCTTTGGGGAGGGGGTAAAAATGAGTTGCATGGACTTGGTTCTGTAACTGTTCTGAAGGAAAATTCTACTGAAATGGCTGCAAGTTGAGTTAATGCATACTTATATTCTGTATATACGAGTAATTACTGTAAAATACGCATTGTTTACAGCAAATATTGATTGGGGGTTGCACAAAACTGTCACGTTGGTGAGTGAAAGAGCATCAATGTTTAAAATACAATATAATCTCTGAATGCTTCAGACAAAGGATATTAATTATTGCTGCATGGTGCATCAGTGCTGTCTTTTTTAAAAAGGTTATGCTGCATAGTCTAGGAAAATGGTCTATTGTAGCAAAGGGCAACTGATAATAAGCACAATACAAATAATTTTGGAAACAGCCGGATAATATGAATGCAATGAAATTAGTTTTCTTCATGATCTTTTACTACTGAAGATTAAAAAAAGGTACTATCTAAGCTACCTAAGGTATATGCATTTTTTCTGGATTGCTGCACTGTAAAATTCAATAACACCTTTGTTAATGAAATGCTGTTGAAAGGGGTAAAAGTCCTCTGCCATGTCGAGAAGTTATATAAATGTTATTGCAAATAAAACAAAGCTAGTAACTATAGGACAACATTGCTGTCATTGATATTGTTTGTATTATGGTTTCTTGCTGTTTTCTGTAAGACAATTGCCATTCTTCCTTTTGGGAGTTGGTGATATGTCTTATTTACTTTTGGTGATCCCAAACGAGAAGAATACATTGTGTCTATGTAGAAAACCTAATTAACCCATGGTTTCTCTATTTGCTTTTATTCCTCACCTTCTCTTATTGTTATGTGTTTTCTGCAGTAAGTTTGAAGGACATTATCGTATGTGATAAATTGCAATGTAAACTAAAACAGAGGTTTTCATCTGAGCAGTGTATTGCTCAAAACAATGAATCCTGTCAAGTGTTGAGCTTCATCTTCTAGGAATCAATGGAAGATCAAAATGCCCAGCAGTCACTTAAGATCAGGCTTATCAATCAGAGGCTTTCTTCTGTCAAAAATCATCCAGTGACTTCCAGCTATGTGACAGTATGCTGAATACTGGAGGGTAAGATTAACCCGGTGCACCTAGTCAGTCTGGGAACAACAAAAGCCACTTCGCAGTCTAGCAACAAAAGTTGTTCATAGTTGCAGGGTGGACAGAATTTAAATCTTTTTGTTATGGTTATTCTAGAAAAAAGTGAACATAGTGCTTTTTCATCCAATCAGTAGACCACAATTTGCCACCTGCTAGAATGCCGCCTGAAGTTGTGTTTAAAAAATAATAATAATAATAAAAAAATCTCAGTAATGTCAAAGTCATCACTCGTATTACTGCTACTTTGTATGTGAGGGTTGCAGAGGTGTCTTTGATTGGAAAAGACTGGGAATCTGGACTATCTACCAAATACTAGCTTTCAGTTTCACTGGCACTGAATTAAATCAAAGAAAATATTTGGGTCTCTCTGCTTTATGGCGAATACAAGCTGCATTAAGCATATTTTAAAAATAATTTATAGACATAAATTGGACCAAATCTGAAGCTGGCTTTCCTTGTTGTTGTTGTTAAGATTTCAGTGACTACTCTGTAATTTTTTTATACTCTGGATTACTTATTTGAAGGTGACATAAAATGCATATGTAAAATAAT